>NC_080464.1:10403944-10706975 GCF_028018845.1 Melospiza georgiana | reverse complement strand
AAATTAAAAGGCTCGTAGAACCACTCAAAGACTCTGACGATGGCGGCCAACTCAGCAATTTGGGGTGATCGCTCCACCTTGGCAATATCTGCCTCCCACTGCTGAGTTTGAGGATCTTTCCAAGTCACCACTGAGTTGTGCGACGCTCCAGACGCATCAGTGAAAACTGTCAGTGCCTTTAGAGGCGTCCTGCTCTGAATACTTGTCAATGATAAAGAAAACTGAATGTCCAAAATAAAAATTTTGTGGGCTGGTTGCTGGATCGAAATTTGGCCTGTGTAGCTGTCTAGCGCAAATTGCAGGGCTTCATTCTCTTGAAGCAATGGTTCTTACATTACTTTAGTTAGTTGGCCCAATTTCAAATCTAAGGAGATGTGGATGCAGTCCAAGTCACACCCTGCCAATTCCCTGATCTGAATCCTTGTTTTCCGGATCAGTTCTGCCATCAGGTCCTGTGGCCTTGTCATCCTTTTGGACCTGTTGTGACTGAGGAAGACCCATTCTATGATTAAAAGTGGGTCCTTCTTGTCCTGGTCGCTTTTCCCTGCCTGGGCAGTTTCCCACTGGAAGGTCACCCCACGGAGGTGTGGCAATTTACCCAAGATGATGAACTTGAAGGGCAGGCCCTGCTGGCACCTGTGGGCCTGCCTGGCAGACATAGTCTCCTGAACTTTCTCCAGTGCAGTTCTCGCCTCCTGGGTGAGGGTCCTAGGTGAACTAAGGTCCTCTCCAGCTTTCAACAAATTGAAAAGAGGGGCTAGGTCCTCGGTGGAAATGCCTAGCCAAGGTCTTACCCAGTTTAAAGACCCACACAGTTGATGGAGATCTGCTAAGGTTTTGATGTTGTTCTTGATAGCTAATTTTTGCGGCACAATGGTCCGCTTTCCAATTTCGAGACCCAGGTACTTCCAAGGTGGCATCTTTTGAATCTTTTCTTCCTGGAGCTCGAACCCTGCAGCAACCAATGCGTTGATTGTCAGGTCAAGTGTGTGAGTAAGCATGTCATCGGTTGAGGCATGCACCAGGATGTCATCCATGTAGTGTAGGATGATGGAATCTCTTGCAGCTACATGGACTGGGGACAGCAAGGAAGAGACATACCGCTGGCAAATCACAGGACTCACTTTGAGACCCTGTGGGAATACTTTCCAGTGGTATCTCTTCATTGTACTACAAAGTAGAAAAAACACACTACAACAGTGTATGAATATGCAACACGTTATTTATTTTAAGGGTTAATCCTCTGTTAACATGTGTCCTTTTTCGTGCTTATGCTGCCCAGGAAAAGGTACCCGGACATCCAGAAATCTTTGTTTCTATTGTCTCATATTGTCCTAATTCAAATTGTCCAATGTCGCTGCTGGCTATTTGTCTCAGTGCAGGGAAGGCTTGTGACCCTCAATATGAGTGTTTAGCAAGCTTCGTTTATTGCAAAGAGCATCAAACTTTTATACACAACAAGTAATAAGCTCATGCATATTCTGTAATTAGCAGTCTATTGGTTATATATAGATATCAGCTTCTTCATTCCAAAGGAGTTACATTTGCTTTTTCTCATGTCTCTAGTCTCTCAACTACAGCACTTGTTATGGTAACACAGCTATGCTCAAGGACAGTGTCCTTTCAGGTGCAGAACTTAGATTAGCTGGGTTCTTATCATGTAGCTATTTCTCTACAGTCCAAAATTTTTATTACTCTAATTATATTGCTATTTTTATAACCATTTTATTACTATTAAACTATTAATATTTTAAAAACAAGTGATTGGCATTTTTCACAAATATAATATCACATGTGTTATTGATTATGTGCATTATCTGATTAATTCCCAAGTGCATGGTTTTGCTCTGAGGTTTCCTCATGCTCATAACCGAGACACACCTGTGTCTGGAAACGTATAGAAACAATTAATCAAAGACACTTTTGTCATCACCATAGTGTGATGTCCCTATTAACCTTCTTCAGCTGTTTCCTGCTTCAGGATAAGAAAGACCTTCAGTGATGTTGTCCTGGTTTGGAATTTGTTATAAATGATCAAATCGCGAGCCAAAATTATCATAAATTTCAAAAATATTTATTAATCTATCTGCGCGACCCAATTTCTGTCTCTGAGACCACCATAGCCAGAGAGACAGCGGATCGGCACTGGGTGAACCTGGACCCGACCCTTAGAGTGTCAGAGCCTCCCCCATTCACAAATGCTGCTTCTTGCAACCAGATTTTATACAGTTTATTGTGCCAGAGGCAAAGATGTCCAAATTGCCTTTGTAACTTCACATGCATCACTGTTCCTTTCAATGTGCAGAGCTGGACAAAAGCCGGTTCCAGGTGTGTAGTCAGCATCAATGGGCTCCTAGGAAGCCATGTATTCAGATGTATCAGGTTGGCGCTGCTGACTATCTTGATAGATGCAATCGGCAAGGTGATAATCGGTCTTGGGTGGCTCCCAACAACTCGGGATACGGTGATCATTGCCCTGGAAGCTTCTATTCTTACATTAAGGTGTCGATCGTTATCTTAACTTGTGTCTGGGAATTTGTTGTAATCTGAATAGACAGCTGCTCCCAGCCGGGATGGTCAGAGACATAGTTTGGATTTTACAATATTTTATACCATACATTCATAGCATGGATTATCCCTACCATATATTACAGAATGGGAGGAAATTCAGGGAAGTGATGCAAAGCTTTTTGTGTAACTGACAGTCTGTGGAACCACTGAGAAGCTGGACACACCTCTGTGAAACACACATGTTAAAAATGGAAAACCCTGGGAACTCCCTCTTTCCTTTCCGGTCGGTGAGGAGGTGGCGGCCGGGCCGGGCTGGAGGGTCCTGCGGCGGGCCGGGGCCCTTCTCCCTCCCTGGGCTGCCCACCGGCCACCCCCCCTCCCGCCCCCCCCCCATTGGCGCCGGGTCTAGCCAAGACAGGCTCCAGCAGCTGCTGAGCAGGAAGGTGGGGGAGGCTGCAGAGCCCAGGCCGGAGCAGGTCTGACTGTGGCTGTGAAGATCTTATTATCAAATCCCTTTCCCCAAGCACGGCTGAGACCAGAGACCTCTGCAGACTGTGCAAAAATCCAAAGACCAACCATGAGGCCGATCCTGACACAGCCCAGCCGCAGCTCCAGGCCACAAGTTACTGGCGGGTCAGTGTCCTGGTTCAGGAGAGACATCCCAAAGGGGCTCCTCTAGGAAAGCAGATTCAATCAGCCCCTCCCCTCAACTGGTCCGGGAGAAAATACCTCCTGGGAGAAAAGTGGAATAAAACTGTTTATTAAACAAAAAACCCTAAGCAATATTAAACAATAAAACCCCTTGCTGCTCCAAAAGAAATTACAAACTCAGAAAGTGCCCTCCCCAGGTTGCAGTTCAGCTCACTCAGTCTCTTATCAGTCCCTCTGGTGCTGGAAATTATGCGGCCCAGGCCCAGCCCAGTGGGCCACAGATGTGAGCTGCTAGTGTTCCCCTGGGTGTTCAGTCCAGGGCAGGTTTAAACAGGTCAAAGAAAAGGGAAAAAAAACCCACAGTCCAGGGAACTTCTTTGCCTCAGCTAGCTAAACTAACTAAAAGCAAAGGAGAGCTCTGTCTCGCTGTCTGTCCATCCGCAGACAATACGGTCCAGGAGCAGAAATGTGTAGGAGTGAGTGCAGTTTATGAAAACAAACTGTGTGCTTCTTCTCTCCCCCGTTCACTCTCTGGAACAAGTCTTAAAGGTGCAAAAATTATTATTCAGCATAAACAGAACAAGATGATTTGGGATAAAAGCATCATATAGTCAACCTAAGACAGTCAGGTAGGCCTCCAGCATGATGTTAACTTTTTCAGTGCTTCAATCCTCCTTCGAGTGAGAGAAAGGAACAAGATGCAAGCATGTAAAGGAACAGCATGAAGACATTGAAGTCAGTAAGGAAGAAGTCAAGTCCCAGATGGGAGGGGGAGGAGATGCCTTGTTTTTGGAGCTGAAATCCTCTTGTAAGCTTTGGAGAAAAGACTTTTTCTTTATAACACATGAAACTATGGGGAGATGAAAGTGTTCAAATTGATATCAAGCAAAAGCCTCCATGCTGAGATAAGCAGATGTTGAAATAGCTGTGAACCCATGAAAAGTTTGAACAGAGGAAGAGAGAAGAGTAGTCCTGTGCTTCTAGGAGAAGAAGAGGATCTCTGTTCGCAGGGATGAAGATGATTTTAGAAATAGATAATGAAAACTTTTGCCTTTGAACAGCTCATCTTTAAAACAATACCCCATAAGTCGACATGGCCCATCGACAAGCTGTGGGAAGGCTTGTGGAAATGGGAAGGATTTCACAATGGCAGGGTTCCCCAGATGGCTGCTACTGAAGCCCCAAAACAGATAGTCTTCAAGAAATAATGAGTTAAAACATAGAATGTGAGGCATTTGAAGAAAGCATAGTATTAGGAAACACATAGAGCAATTAATCAGCTAAAACATGGAACACAATGACAGGAAAGAGATAGGGATAAGAAGAACTGGTGGGCTAAGCATGTTCAGAGCCAACAATGTCAAACTGACCCTAAGGACTTTGCCAAGCCATAGAGACCAAGCCAAGTACACCGGGAATTGACCAAATTAGGAAAGGAGTTCAAAAGTTTAAGGAGGAAGACTCATCAGGAGACCCCAGCCTATGATGAAGGCAACCGGAATGACCACCAAGATGATCCTCAAAAGAGGTGTCCCCGCCCACGCTCCACCTACACCACACCCCCTATGAATATGCATGCAAAGATATGATTATGTATATGATCTGATGTAATCCTATATTCAAAACTGTATAAAAGGCTTGCTTTGTTACGGGAAACTCAGAAATCCACTTTGTGATTTCTCCGACGCGTCGCAATAAAATACCTCCTGCTTATCTGACTTAGACTGAGTCTCTTAAGCAGTTATTCTCGCCTTTTTGGGGCAAAATTCGGCATCATTTCTGGCGACCCAGATGGGACCAGACAGGAGATCCAGGACTTGAGGGGTCCTCCCCGAGCCGGGTCCGGGGTCGGGACCCTCGGGCGCCCCTGACTAACTTTTGTCAGAAGAGACTCCCCCCCCCCGGACCAGTGCTTTCGGTGGATGAAGAGTACCCTGCATCTCCTGCTCCAATTAAGATGTATTTAAATTCTTTATTGGTTTTGGAATAAAGCGCTTTTATTGGGAAACGGGGGTCAGACGTGACCGCCCGAAGGGAAAGCTGGGGGACGCCCCAGTAAAGAATCCCAGCTGGGTTGAAATCCTAGCATTGGTTAGCTAGCATTGGTTTGCTAGCATTGGTTTTGCTGGGGTTAAAAATCCCACCTTCGGTTAAAATTGATTGGTTATTTGTTTATCTTGGTATCTTCGATCTGTTTTTTTTCTGTGTGGAAACTGTTTTGGTCTGTCAGCCGGAGATCCTTTTGTGTCTGTTCTATGTGCCTGTTGCGAAATCTTACAGGAAATATCTTGTCGCTCTCTCTGTAATCTTTTAGAAGAGAATAAGTTGATAGACGTCCGGCAAGAAATTTGTCACCTCCTGCAATTGTTATACCGTCTACAGTTGTGATTGCATGAGTCTGGCAAACCGGTATCTCGCGGTCAGTAGGCGACCTCTCGTGACCAAACCTGGTAAAACAGTCCGTTCTGATATAGACCATAAGGTAGGAACTATTTCGTAAAGGTGTGGGTATGAGTGAGAGTGAATGAGACGCAGCATCGCTGCGAAGCGAGAGGGAGTCCCACTCCGCATTTCCTGTTCTTCGCGAGAAGCCAGGTCGGAAAAGGACGAAGCGTTTGTAGATTGTGTGTATGAAGTGTTAAAATAAATTAGTAACAGTACATACGAGACAACAGAGACTGATCTGGTTAGACAAACACAGGGAATAGCAATGGGAGGCCAACAGAGTAAGGACATAAATATGAAAACCCCCTTAGGATGTATCCTAAAGCACTGGAAGGACTTGGGAGGGATCCCGGGGGGAAACATAAGTAAAAAGGCACTCCTTAAATATTGTACACAGTGGTGGCCATTGTACAAGTTAGATGACAATGAGAAATGG
Organism: Melospiza georgiana; assembly: GCF_028018845.1. Lineage (NCBI taxonomy): Eukaryota > Metazoa > Chordata > Aves > Passeriformes > Passerellidae > Melospiza > Melospiza georgiana. The sequence goes on along the minus strand of NC_080464.1, from coordinate 10,700,932 downwards.
CCGCCGGAGGGAACAACTAATTATAACACTATTTTGCAATTGATGCTTTTCCTCCGCCGATTTAATAAATGGGACGAAGTGATGTATGCTGACATGTTCTTTACCCTAAGAAATAAACCGGAGTGGCAAAAAGAGTGCGGGGTAAACGTAGCACCTCAGGACCCCTTAGTACTAGCCCTGGAAAAAGATAAAGGTTCAAAGCCTAAAGAACGTTGCTGTGATGCATGTAGCATTGGGCAACAATGTCTTAAATTAACAAGAAGGGATAGTGGAAAGGAGAGCGAAATAAGCCTATGGGAATACCATCCATTCGCCCCAGGACGGGAAGGGCCTCTTCCCAGGCCAAAGGAGGAACAAGGGGACCCTAGCCCATTAAAGGAGCTGGAACGATGGTGGAAATCTAAGTTTGGGCACAGCCCTCAGAAACTAGACAACACTTGGGAGGAGGATAGCCCATTAAAATCGGGGATTGACAAGAGGGAAAGCAGTCCACAGGGACCAGATAGTCCACAGGGGTTGGGGACATATAGGGATGCTGACAGCCCACCTAGACTAGAAGTGGAAAGGGAAGAAGACAGTCCACACGAAGCAGAGAGTCGAGGGGAGACACGCAGCCTGCCCGAACTAAGTCCATATGGGGATAGTAGCACACCCAGAAATGGGGGTTTTAGGAAATCAGGTACCTGTAGAATAGAAACCAGCACACCGAGGACTGGGGATAAAAGTAACTCACTAGGTGGCGACATCTCTAAGTTGAAGTATAGTGAGAAGAATGACAATGAGATATGTGAAAGGGAGGCAGAGAGTAACTCACAAAAGCTGAATATAGTAATTCAGATAGAGGATAAGAGAGATGGAAGGGGAATAGAAGATGAGGACAGTAGCCCGGAACAGGATAGGCGCCGGCAAATGCAGGAAGAGAGGCGACAGATACAGAGTGAGAGGCGGTTGGACTGTGTAAACCATGTTAGGGGAGTAGTAGGAAAAGAATTAACAGAAATAGAAGGAGAAGATGAAGAACAGGGAAAGGGAAAGAGAAAGGAGAAGAGAAAGAATAGAGAAGACATTGAGGCACAGGAGGAAGATCCCGGGGAAGGGACCAGTCATTCGTATTATACCAGATCTGTGGCACAGAGGGAAGCAAAGCAAAAAGAAGGGAATCATACAATAGCTCCTCTCCGACAACTTATGCCAATGGTAGGAGAAAGGACTAGGGTAAAGGTGCCGTTCTCCACGAGTGATCTGAACAATTGGAGGGACGAGGCAAGGAACTTCAGGAGGAATCCAGAGGGAGTAGCGAAGAGGTTTGAGTTAATGGCGAAGAATTTAGATATTGATTGGGAAGATATAGAGGTGATGCTGTCAGAACTGACAGATACAGAAAGGGAACTCGTATTGGAAACAGGAAAACGACATGCTCAAGTATTGTCAGGGAGACTAGAGGATAATTTCCCCAGCAGTAAACCAGAATGGGACCCGGGCAACGAAGAACACTATCGACGACTGGTGCAGTATAGAAAGCTGATCGCGATGGGCTTGCGTAATGCGATCCCTAAGGCTATCAATTGGTCGATGCTATATGACATTAGGCAGGGAAAGGATGAGACCCCGTCAGAGTTTTTGGATAGACTTAGGGCAGCCATGAGACAATACACACCCCTGGACCCAGCAACGGAAGAAGGAAAACAACACCTGTTGGGATTAATGATGGGACAGAGTAACCCAGACATTAGGAAGAAATTGCAAAAACTTGAACATCCAGAAAATAAAAACCTGGAGGCCTTGCTGAATGAGGCATGGAAGGTATATAATAATAGAGAAGTTGAGGAGAAGAAAAGAGAGGACAGGAGGATAGCTCGAGTAGTGGCTGTGGCAGTAGCAGCTCAGAAGACAGGTTACCCAGAACCTGGAGCCAGGGGTAGGGGCAGAGGTTACCCAGTGAGAGGGGGAGGGAGGTTCCAACCCCACCCAGCTAGAGTAGGGCCAGATCAATGTGCATACTGCCTACAGACTGGGCACTGGAAACAAGAATGCCCCCAGTTAAAGAAAAGGCTAATGGCCACTACTACCACCACACAGCAAGAAAGTGAATGAGGGGGACCGGTGGGCCGTACCCTAGCAGACCCACTGGTTAAAATGGAGCTAGGGGAAGGTAAACAGGAATTGGACTTTTTGATTGATACGGGAGCAACTTTTTCGGTTTTAAATCAACAACTGGTACCTAAAAGTGATGAATTTGTACAAGTTGTGGGAGCAACAGGCCAACCAGAAAAAGCTTACTTTTTGAAACCTATCAAATACAAAATTGGGAAACAAATGGGAATTCACCAGTTCCTGTATTTGCCAAATTCACCAAAGCCTCTATTAGGGAGAGATTTATTGGAGAACTTGGGAGCCACAATAAAATTCAATAAGGACAGATTGGAATTTCAAGTAAAAGAAGAACAACTGATTACAGCCTTAAGCCTAACAATCAGTTGTGTGGAACCTAAATTTGAGAATCACAATTCTGAGCGAATCATGAGCGAGGCATACCCATTAGTATGGGCTACTGATGTACCTGGAAAATCAAAACAAGCAGCACCGATTGTTGTGGAACTTAAAAACGGGGCAAGACCAGTGGTAAGAAAACAATACCCTTTGAGAATAGAAGACAGGAAGGGGATTGAGCCCATAATCAAAAGGTTTCTGGAACTGGGGTTATTGGTAGAATGTGAATCAGATTTTAATACACCAATCCTGCCAGTAAAGAAACCTAATGGAACATATAGGCTAGTCCAGGATTTGAGAGCAGTAAACGAAATAACCAAGACATTACATCCTTTAGTTGCTAATCCATACACGCTTTTAACTAGACTCAAAGATAATTTGGCCTGGTTCACCGTATTAGATTTGAAAGACGCATTCTTCTGCCTTCCCTTAGCTCCCGAGAGTCAAAAGATTTTTGCCTTTGAATGGGAATCTGTAGATAGAGGAAGAAAGACCCAACTTACCTGGACGGTACTCCCCCAAGGATGGACAAATTCTCCTACAATATTTGGGAATCAGTTAGCCAAAGAATTAGAACAGTGGGAAAGGCCGCTGGGAGATGGCACCCTTCTGCAATACGTAGACGACCTCCTAATAGCAACAGTGACAGAGGAAGAATGCATTGAATGGACTATTTCCTTGCTAAATTTCCTGGGTTTAAGTGGATATCGAGTCTCTCAACAGAAGGCACAGCTGGTGCAGAAAGAAGTGGTGTACCTGGGATACGAAGTCTCCAGAGGACAGCGTTCCCTGGGAGCAGCTAGAAAAGAGGCCATCTGTCAGATGCCTAAACCAGAAACAGTGAGAGATCTGCGCGCCTTTCTGGGGATGACAGGTTGGTGTCGGCTATGGATCTATCAGTACGGGATACTCGCTAAACCACTGTATGATTTGTTGAAAGAAACTAAGGACATTCTAGTTTGGACCCCCGAGGCAGAAGGGGCCTTCAAAAAGTTGAAGCTGGAGCTAATGAGAGCACCGGCCTTAGGTCTTCCAGATGTATCAAAACCATTCTGGCTGTTCTCCCATGAACGACAAGGGATGGCCCTGGGAGTCCTAGCACAGCAGTTGGGAACACACAAGAGAGCTGTGGCCTACTTCTCCAAGCGATTGGATGAAGTAAGTAAAGGATGGCCAGGCTGTCTGAGGGCAGTGGCTGCAGTGATAATTAACATAGAAGAGGCCAGAAAGCTCACGCTGGGCCAAAAGATGACTGTGTTAGTATCTCACACTGTATCGGCCGTGCTGGAACAGAAAGGCAACCACTGGTTGTCGCCTTCCAGATTCTTAAAATACCAGGCCATCCTGGCCGAATCAGATGATGTAACCATTCAAGTAACTAACATTGTGAATCCAGCTTCATTTTTAGAAGGGAGAGCCCCGTCAGAACCCATCGAACACGACTGCCTGGAAACAATTGAAGCCGTCTACTCCAGTCGCCCAGATCTCAAAGAAGAGCCGCTCGAAGGTGCGGACAACTGGTTTTCAGATGGCAGCAGCTTCGTGAAGCAAGGAGTAAGAATGGCTGGCTATGCAGTCACTACTACAGAAAGGGTAATTGAGTCAAACCCCTTGCCTGCAGGGACTTCAGCCCAAAAGGCAGAGCTGATAGCTCTGACTCGAGCCCTGGAATTGGCGGAAAACATGCAAATTAATATATGGACAGACTCTAAATATGCCTTCTCCGTTGTACATGCTCATGGGGCCATCTGGAAAGAAAGAGGACTATTGACTACACAAGGAAAAACAGTCAAACATGCTGAAGAGATTCTGCGATTGCTAGAGGCGGTCCAACTCCCAGCACAAGTGGCCATAATGCATTGTAAAGGACATCTGAAAGGTAACACTATCCCAGAAATAGGGAACAGGAAGGCAGATACGGAAGCTAAATTGGCTGCCACTAGGACTAGAGAAGTAGAAATAGTAGCCCTAATACCAGGAGAGCTGGATACTGATATCAAGCCAGAATACCAGGAATCAGATCACAGATGGATCCAAAGGAATAAAGGTAAACTGTTAGACAGTGGATGGGGACAATTAGAGACAGGACAATTGATAATACCAGGGAACCTAATGTGGCAGATTGTGAAAACAGAGCATGAAAAGGCCCATTGGGGCCTAGATCCACTTTACCAACATTTGCGAGCTAGGATAGCAGGACCAAAATTATTTACTACTGTAAAACACGTTACATCCCAGTGCGAGCGGTGTCTGAAAAATAACCCGAATACGGGAACCAAGGTACACCAAGGAGCCATAAATCGAGGTAAATTTCCAGGTGAAGTATGGCAAATTGATTTTTCTGAGCTCCCAAGAAAAGGGGGGTTTCGGTATTTGTTGGTATTAACTGATACATTTTCTGGGTGGCCTGAAGCATTCCCTTGTAGGACAAATAAGGAAAGAGAGGTGACTAAAGTACTGTTGAATGAAATTATTCCACGGTTTGGGGTACCGAAAAGCATTTCTTCGGATAGAGGTACACATTTTTGTGCAAAAGTGGTGAGAGCAATAAGCAAAGCATTACAAATCAAATGGCAACTACACACACCTTATCGTCCACAGGCCAGTGGGCAAGTGGAAAAGATGAATCATCTCATCAAACAGCAAATTGCCAAAATATGCCAGGAGACTAATTTGCAGTGGTATCAGGCTTTGCCTATTGCTCTGCTCAGACTGAGAGTCAAACCAAGATCAAAAGAAAAGTTAAGTCCATTTGAAATTCTGTATGGTAGACCCTATGCTATGCAAGTTGTAAATGGGGACGCAATAGACCAAATCGGTAATCAGTACATTTATGATTATATAATTACGGTGGGGAAACAGTTCGATAAGAATGCTACTGTGGTGATAGGGCACCAACCTAAACAACCTGATTGTAAGTTGCATCCGTTTAATCCCGGTGATTGGGTGTATGTTAAGAATCTTTTAGGAAAACCCCTACAAGAAAAGTGGGACGGACCTTTCCAAGTGCTGCTGACTACCTTCACCGCGGTTCGGATCAAGGAGCGACCTACGTGGATCCACTATTCACGGGTCAAGAAAGCTCCGGAGAACAAACAAGAGGAGCAGACATCATGATCCTGACTCCGCCTCAAACCTTCACAACTCTGATCATTGGACTCTCGATAAGTATAGCTCTTCCCCAAGACTCTTCCCCAATAGACCCATGGTCTCATGCACACCAGTGTATCCACCCGGAGTTGGGAATGAGCGGACCCTATTTCGAGGTTTATGCCTTACGTAATAATCAGCCATACGCAAGTGAAGTATGGGATCAGCCCTCCATGATAGCATACAAGGGAGACCAAATCCAAATTGGGTGTCGAGAGCTTGACCCAGTAGAAGGAAGAGAAGGAAAAACAAGGCGGCTGGTATTAACAATTCAACCCTCGATGCCAGCCTCCGAACATAACCTAATTACCTTTAGTCTAGTGAAAATGGGCAAGCTCACTGCCTGGACACAGCAAAAGGGCCCAATTTCATGTCAGTGGAGTGACTTCAGGGAAGATCCACCTGGATCACAACCCCGAAACTCGGTGATTTATAGAAAAGATTCGCTTGGGGAGCTACACCCTCAAAACATAACCTATAACCCTCACCCCCTTCTCTACCCTGCGGGAAAGATCGTAGCATCTAGTGGTCCTGAGGAAGGAAAAGCACAGTGTGAGATGGCATTTAGATTGGATCAGTCAGTGACGTTCACATGTGAAAGGGAGTTGAAAACACTGGGACGGGGTTTTAGCTTCCCCGGGCGTGCTGTCGAATATAGGATAGAATTACCAGGAGACGTGATCCCATTGTATCCAGATCTAGACTTGCCCCAAGAAACCACCCTACCAGTGGAATGTAAAGCAGTACATAACCTAACCTTTATAGGGCCTCAGGTGATAAGAAAATCTAACGAACTAAAATTATTGTTAGACCCCACTTATTCCCTGAAAAAGGTGCAAATGAACATTCACACCGATATTACTTATTTGCAAAAGGATTGCCGACCATTTATACAGCAAAGCCTTAAGGGATGGAATGCATGGCTAGCGACAAGGTCTCATCACAGAAGAACAAAAAGAGATCTAAGTGGGTGGATTGGCACCGGATTTGGCATAGTAAACACAATAGATCAAGAGGTATTAGTAAACAAATAAGGTACCGTCACGTCGAGCTTAGGAAAGCTTAAGATGCCCCTCAGTTCATCCATGCTTACATTAGCTGAAACACAATCGCTAGTGGTGAAATTACTAACCATGGTAGCAAACCATACTGCAGAGGATTTTGTAAAGCTCACTGACTACACAGGGGAACTTAGCAGAGACATTGCACTCGCTATCCAATGCTCTCAGACGCAACAATGGGTACAATCAGCAGCGGCAGGAATAATGAGAGAAGGAACGTCAGGTATATTACCTCAAGAAATAAGGGAAACAATATTAAAGGACAATCATACTACACAATTTGAGAGGGACCATCAGGCTTGGTGGCAATTAGTGAACTTCACTTATGAGCCTCAACAAGAACACATTGAAGCTTATGTCCTCACCATTAGTGCGGCAGAGGAAAGAGCTATCTTTCCCATCCTCACTCTAGGGACAATACACCAAGATGTCATTGTCAGGCCAATAGACCATAACGTCTGGGCCAGTTATGATTGCACCAAAAATAGGTGGCAATCGGTTAGCACAGAAGCATGTATCCCTAGAGGACAATTAGGCTATGTTTGCGAAAATGCTGTGGTAGAAGCCGAAGATTTATGCTTAGATGCTGAAAATAGTGTATGTACCTTAGAAATGCTTCCGCATGATAGAACACAATCACAAGTTTACTATATAGGAAATGGGTGTGCTTGCGTAAGGACAGCTTGTGACAACGTCACTATAGATAATTGCCAAGAAGAGACTAACAATACTAACTTTTGTGTATGCAACTTTACCAAGATCGTAGGTTGTGATTTTCATTACACTGTCCCAATAACTACCCAACAGCTAATTAACGCAAATTTCAACCTATATCAAGAGATACCGAAATTACAAATAGGGATGGACGTCAAGATTCTCAAAGCAATGCTCGCACATCCCAAAGTAAAGGAATTGGTGCAAAAGGTAAATCAAACAACTAAACGAATGGTATGGCAGGTAGAACATAATTCAGAAAAGATAAAGAGTGTCCTGACCAAAGTAGAACAAGTGGGCCAGCATCATTGGTGGGATATCTTTACAGGATACTCCCCAACAGCTACACAGGTCTTCAACTACCTGGTGCACCCAATGCTAATAGTAATAGTAGTTCTGTTACTATTAACTTTCACAAATATTTGTATGTGGTGGAAACTAAGAGTCATAATGAAAAGGACCCAAATGGTTTGGGCTATGGTACGAGCGTATCAGCGTCCTATAGGATCAGAACTTGACGAAAGAATTCGTAAGTTATAAGAAAAAGGGGGGAATGAAGCCCCAAAACAGATAGTCTTCAAGAAATAATGAGTTAAAACATAGAATGTGAGGCATTTGAAGAAAGCATAGTATTAGGAAACACATAGAGCAATTAATCAGCTAAAACATGGAACACAATGACAGGAAAGAGATAGGGATAAGAAGAACTGGTGGGCTAAGCATGTTCAGAGCCAACAATGTCAAACTGACCCTAAGGACTTTGCCAAGCCATAGAGACCAAGCCAAGTACACCGGGAATTGACCAAATTAGGAAAGGAGTTCAAAAGTTTAAGGAGGAAGACTCATCAGGAGACCCCAGCCTATGATGAAGGCAACCGGAACGACCACCAAGATGATCCTCAAAAGAGGTGTCCCCGCCCACGCTCCACCTACACCACACCCCCTATGAATATGCATGCAAAGATATGATTATGTATATGATCTGATGTAATCCTATATTCAAAACTGTATAAAAGGCTTGCTTTGTTACGGGAAACTCAGAAATCCACTTTGTGATTTCTCCGACGCGTCGCAATAAAATACCTCCTGCTTATCTGACTTAGACTGAGTCTCTTAAGCAGTTATTCTCGCCTTTTTGGGGCAAAATTCGGCATCACTACTCATGATGAAATTGAGAGCCACAAGAGAACTGTTTTTTTCTTCCTGTGGAGAAGTCTCCATAATCTTAACAAGAGGGACTTCTCTCCCTCAGTGAACTGAAGAAAGACTATTTTAGAAGTGGTAAACTGACTGAAAATCTTGGGTGTGGTTTCTTTACATTGTCAGTCGGAAAGACAAGGTTGTGGGGGGAGAAGTGTTCTAAAGGGTTTGTTTTGATTCTTACTACTTTTTTTTCCCCTTCTAGTTACTTTTAATAAAATCTTCTTTACACCCTTTTAAAGTTTTGAGCCTGCTTTGCCTTGCTCCTAATCCTATCTCATAGCAGGGAGTGTATTGGTGATTGGCCAGCACTGAACCTGCCACATTCTTTGGTGCGTTGTCCGGGAAAATCTCAAAATTAGGGAAATCTTAAATTGGCAAACCAAAACCACTACAGATGTAAAGATCAACATTTCCAGCTAATGGACCTTCTCCTGAGATTCAGCTGTTTGGACTTTAAAACAATGGTCACTCATTGTGTTTTCCTAAGAGACATTAGACATTGTTATTTGGTTTTCTCATACTGTAAACCCTGTATCAATGATATGATAGAGATTTCTATTCTACAGGTAGAGAATCTCTCTGACTATCCTAAGCTAGCATCTGATTGACAACCAGCAAGTTGCTAAGGAAACCTCTTGAGCTGTGTTTGTTCTCCTTCCTGCAAAGGGCCCTGCAGGGGACTACAAATGCTGGCTTCTTCTTTAAACACAAAAGGAGGACCTGTGGTGGCAGCTCCCTGGTCCGAGTGAGAGAAGCTAGATAAGCTTTCCCATGAGTCAGCCTGGGAAGCTTTAGGGAGCTGGAGAGAAAGAATTCTAAACAATCTACACCTGGTGTTTTGTAATAAGCTGTTTTGCCCATAAGGTTGTTTACCAAAGGGTGGTTTCTTTTCTTAATTAGCCAATGGTGATGGTGTTTTAATTAAAGGACCAATCAGGTCAGGTCCACCTGTAGCAAACTAGGGTATAAAAAGCAATGGGTTTCTTAATAAAGTGAATTAGCCTTCTGTGAATGCCTTGGGAGTTTATGTCATTTATTGCCTGGTCTTGACCCGTTACACCAACACAGGGTGGTGGTAGCAGTCCCATTAAATGGTGGCTGCAATCCTCTTGAAGTGATAAATGGGGTTTTCTTGAAATGGTGATCTTGTTGAAGGGTCTGGTCTTCCTCTGAAGGTCCAGTAGTAGTTATGTAGCTCTTGTCCTCTGGGAATCCAGTAGTGTTTCAAACCTCAGATTATATCCAGGTAAGAAAGCTTGGTTCCTCCCACTGGATGGAGCATCTCACAATGGGATGATGTAATTGTACGAGTCATGCAGTGAGACTTGATGGCCCATTAACAGAAGATATTCCCCTGGAGGGAGTTATCAGGGATGGGGCATGGAAGAGATAAAGAACACTGCCTCACTTGGTTTTAACAGCTTATGGAGATGGTAATAGAATACATACTTTTGGTTACCTTACACTGTAACCTAAGACACCCTATTAAATGGTCTTTATCTCAACCCATGAGTTTTCTCACTTTTACCCTTCCAAATTGCTCCATTATCCTACTGGTGGTGGAGTGAACAAGCGGCTATAAGGGGCATGGCTGCTGGCTAGGGTTAAACCACAACACCCGGTTAGTCCTGGAATTGGAAAGAAATCACTGACACTCTTTGTGTTGGGGCATTACAGCTTGTGATTCATGGCCCCACTCCAGCAGCTGACACCAAGACCCTCACTCACTTTACTCACCCTGGCTCCCCAATGTGATGGTGGTCACAAGGGTTGCAGGTGAAGAGAGAGAGACGAGAATGTTTACCTCATGTTCAGAAGGCTGGATTTATTAATTTATGATATATATACTACATTATAACTATACTAAAAGAATAGAAGGAAAAGTTCTCAGAAGGCTAGCTAAGCTAAGAATAGAAAAGAATGAATAACAAACATCTGTGTCTCAGAAGAGAGCGAGAGCCAGCTCTGTCGTGAGTGGTCAGTAAATCCAAACATCCACAGGAGACGAATCACGGATCCACCTGTTGCATTCCACAGCAGCAGATAACCATTGTTTACATTTGTTGCTGAAACTTCTCAGCTTCAGCAGGAAAAATCCTAACGAAAGGATTTTAATGAAAAGATGTCTGTGACATCACCTTTTTAATTTAATTAAAAAGAAAAGTGCTTTTCTCTGCTGTGCACATGCAGAGGAAAGAACAAACACTTGACAGGTTATCTGTTGCCAATCAAAATCTCACTCAAGTTCTGGTGGGGAATGAACAGGGAATTTCTTCACCTGTAGAACATAAAATTGTATCATATCACTAAAACAAGCTTACAATATAAGAAAATGCAAAAACAATGCAAAGAAAGTCCAAGTCCAAACAGCTGAGTTTCAGGAAAAAGTCCATGGACTGAAGATGTTCCTCTTTTCCATCTCTGAAAGTCCTTTTTGGTCCTGCAACAAGCTTGCTGCAGAAAAGTCCATCAATAGTCCATAGTCCATTGACAGTCACAAAACAATTTCAAAAAATTTTGAGACAACTTCTGGAATGTCCTGGCCACAGCCCTTTTGAACAACTTGGGCTGAAGCTAATTTTTGGCCCTTCAATGATTCAGAGCTGCTGCCAGCTATTTCAACTCTTTTTATTTAATTTAATTTTTTTTTCTTCGATCTAAAAGAGCAGCAGCAGCAGAGCAGCCCAAGACCCAAGAGAGGCCCTGGGGGGCCCTGGCCCACAGAAAGGCGGCCCAGGGCTGGAAGGGGAAAGCAAAACCCTCAAAGCCATCAGGAGGCCGGGAGGTGGCCCTAGCCCAGAGACCAGAGCCAAACAGTCCAGACCCAACCTGCCAGGCAGGCTTTGCATTCCCATAGCCTGGCACCACCCTGCCAGCACAATGGCAGAACAGGTAACCAAACACTTCCTTTCCACAAAATCACCAAGGCATGCCAGCAGCAGGGAAATAGAAGACATCCTAAGAACCCTCATCTCGGGTCTAGGAATGTTCGTTCTCCACAGCAAGCAAGCCATGATCGCTTCCCACTGTGCCCTCTGTCTCTGCAATGCAAATGCAGAAGATGTCTCCCATCTGCCTCACGGCACCACCCCCTCCGGGCTGGGGACCAAAGGCAGAACTCTCGGGACCCACCTGCCCCTCGCTGCTGGGGCGTGTGAGGGGCGGCAGAGATGGCAACCTCCAAGGGGCAATCCCCGACCAAACACCCCCCAACCCACCGAGAACGCTGATTTTGAATGCAGGCAGACGGGCTGTACCCACAGCCAGCTGGCGAGCCACGCCTCCTCCATGGGAAGAGAGGTCAGCCACCGGGGCCACTGCTGCAAGGGCAAACGGCTAGGGATGGTCCAAGCTCGAACATGCCGCCGGTTCCAGGGCAGCCTCTGACGCAGACACGGAGGACAAAGTCCCCGACGGCAGTAGAACTGCCGGGGCAGCTGGTGGAGGCAGCAGGGTTGGAGAGAATGTGTCCCCCGCTGAGCGGGAAGCAGCAGCCGCGTTGTTGTCGCCTAGCAACAGCTGCTCAGCAGCGGGAAACAGTGTTTCTGAGCTCGCAGGTGGGGAAGCTGCGCCCACAGGCTCTGCTGGAGGGACCGCCACGGGAGAGGCCGCACGAAGAAGTGCCCGCACCGGCGGGGCGGGTTGAGGCGGTGCTCGCAGTGCTCGCGGGGCTGGCCGGGGCGGTGCTCGTGGTGCAGGCTGGGGTGGCACCGCCCACTCTTCACTCCCCGGAGAGAGAGAAGGGGTAGAGAAAGACTGCTCCATCTGAGCATGCTCTGAAGACACAGAGAAAAAACTTTTTCGGCTCCGGGCAAAATTTTGCCCCCCCGCCCGGATGCAGGGGGGCTGGAAAGCAGCAGATTGTCCCCCTCCAAAGGGTCTTCTCCCGCGGGAGTCAGGGGAAATGGGGCGAGCCCGTTGCAGTTAGCAATCCAGGGAAAAACAGCTGCTCTCCGCTTCAAGACTGGAAAGAGCATTCTAAATGCTGGATAAATCCGGAGGTATCCAAACCCACGGTCCAAAATGAATTGAAAAATGGAGTCCATGCACTCCCATACGAACACATCCAGGGCATACAGCACATTTGTAAAGAACCCAAAAAGCTTTGCCCATCAAAAAAACTAATACAAATCTTTCTCCAACAGGAGAATTCTGTCCTCTTCACCCCATTTTTGCCAGAGGGCAATAAGCTTCTCCTCTGAAGGGGAGAATGGAGCCTCTTCCTCTATGGGGGAAGTCCTCCACATCCGCAGCCACAAACTACCAAGAGCCACATTTTCAGGAAGGGAAAAGCCAACAGTACCTGACATAGTCCAGCATGCTCTGGCCATCTGTACAGTGCTGCTAGGCTCTCCGAACATCTTCCTGGAGGCTTTTCAGAAGGTTCTCTTTGTGGTCAGCCTTGCTGTGAACTCTGTCCAAATCAGGATCTTCAGTTCTTCACCTCCTGGCTAGAATCCACTTCTGTGGTCACTTGTGAAGCAATCATCAATGCCACACATTTGGGGTTTACCCAGTGCAGCACATGCTCCTCTGGACGTCTCACCAAGTGATGATTTGCTCTTCTGATGAGGGGTCACCAATTGATGATTTGTCCTCCTCAGTCACTCGGGGTTCACCAATTGTGACGGTGGTCACAAGGGTTGCAGGTGAAGAGAGAAACGAGAATGCTGACCTCATGTTCAGAAGGCTGGATTTATTATTTTATGATATATATACTACATTATAACTATACTAAAATGAATAGAAGGAAAAGTTCTGAGAAGGCTAGCTAAGCTAAGAATAGAAAAGAATGAATAAAAAAGGTCTATGTCTCAGCAGAGAGCAAGAGCCAGCTCTGCCCTGAGTGGTCAGTAAATCCAAACATCCACAGGAGACCAGTCACAGATCCACCTGTTGCATTCCACAGCAGCAGATAACCATTGTTTACACTTTGTTGCTGAAACTTCTCAGCTTCAGCAGGAAAAATCCTAATGAAAGGATTTTAATGAAAAGATGTCTCTGACATCCCCAACACACACTGGACTTGTTCCAGTGTCTGGAATTGAGATCCTCACCTGCTCTAGTTGCCAGTACCATCACCCCCCTTCTGAGTTCAATTGCTGGCCCTGAATGCACTTGCACCAGTCTCCCCTCCTCCAGTATCTGGAATCCCAGACACACACTCCTAAGATCCAAGGATACACAGGCCTAAGACCCATGGCCCCTCAAAATCCTAATTCTGAGAGTTCCATCCACTCCAGTTGCTAAACCTAAGACTCCCACTCATTTCAGCTGCTGACACCACAGGCCATGGGGTGCCTACACCCCTGGTCTGACTCCATTTGCTGGCACCAAACTCACTCATGTCCATCTCACCAGTAGCTAGCACTTAGTCCTTGCAGCACAATACATGCAAAGTAGACAGAGAGATAGCTAAGAAAGGACTTAATAAGAAAATAATACAGACTGGTGATCAGACACAGGGCTTTTCAGACAAGTGCACTGACCAACAATGGTTTACATGTGACTGGCCCTCTTATATCCCTTGCTCTCTATTTCTCCCCTTTGTTCTTTTCCTAACCCTTTCCCTTAAACATTCTTTAATAAGTTGTGCATAGTCCCACAAGACTCTCTAAAAATATCCCATCAATCAGTGATTGAAAACTTCTTTTGGTCTTTGGTGTGGTCTCTGTTATCCCTTTTCTATCAGATTTGTTTCTGTGTGATCTTTACCTCTTTCCCCTTAATTATCATCTGGTTAGCATTGTAAAGGTCCTTGTTTGGGTAACCTTAATAAAACAGATGCTCTTATGTTCCACATAGCCTTACACACATCTCCTCATTTCAAAAAACAAACATCTAATGGTGGATAAGCATAATCTTACTAAGAGAAAGTTATTGTCCTTTTTAAGATGAGGTGAGACAGAGTGGAAATTTTCCAGAGTAGAAATCCATTTTGATTTATGTGAAGTGTACATCTTTAAGTCTGTAGCTTGCTGTTTAGTCTGACTGCCTGTTCTTGCAAAAAACCCATGCTCGGAGAAACTGCTTCAGCCAAAGGACAAGAGATAACGGGGGGGGGGGGGCAGACAGAGCAGGGGGGCAACCTGACCCAGGAGTTCTTTCTGATAAAGAAGAATTAGCGGTCAATGTCATGCGAAATCAGTAGAATATGTATGAACCTATTGTGAAATTGCATGCATATGTATTTGAGAGGGAGATAAAAAAGGATTGTGAGTTCCCAGAGGTACGCATGTCATGTTAGGGGAATTGTCCCCTACATGCATCCAGCGCTGTAATAAACATACTGGCTTTACAACTTTCACAAAAGTTGTGGAGTTTGTTTGCTTCCGCAAATCGGGGAAAACCCCTCCTTTTAAAGGCTACTTCTTCCACATGTCAAACTATTTTACTTACTAGGAAGTGATATTTTTGAGTGCAGTATCCTCACAAAATTACATTATGAAAGTTGGAGATTACTGGACGTTAGGTTATAGCACAGATTCCCTTTTAACCCTACAAGCAACATGTCAGAGACCCACAAAATCAATTCCTACTTATGTATTCAGACTAGGACTTGTTTAGATGGCAAAAGAGCTGTTACAACTTAGAAAATACCTCACATCTGAGATATATTGTGCTGAAAAATTATTTTTAAGACTTGGTTTAACCTCCTGGTTAAATTCTAAAAGGAATTCACATCTGTAGTGAAGTACTTCAACTGTTTTGTCAATGTTTTGAGGAGACACCGCTTTTCAAAGAGGTCTGAGAAACTGTTTAAAGTAAACCATACTGCTTGCATGGATGTATATGACCTGAAATTGCTCTTCTCTGACAACCTGTGCTTTTGATGGATGAAAATATAATGCCAGAGATTACTATATTTGATATTTTTAAATCAAACCAAGCCATTTTACCTATAAATGCTTTAGTTTTATATTTTATTACTCTTCTCACCATTCTGGGGTATGTTAAATATTATAATTTGGGTTCTGTTATGGTCTCAACAATTCTGTCATTTCATTAACATCTTCATTAAAAACACTTTGTGTTGGAAGGGACCTTAAAGGTCATCCAGTTTCAATTTCCCTGCTGTGGGCAGGGACACTTTTCACTAGACCAGATTGTTCAAAGCCCCATCCAACCTGGCCTTGAACACTTCCAGGGATGAGACAGACATGACTTCTTTGGGAAACGTGTGACAGTGTCTCACCACCCTCACAGGGAAGAATTTCTTTATAGAATCACACAATCAATTAGATTGAAAAAGACCTCTGAGATCACTGAGTCCAACCTAAGACCTAACATCACCTTGTCAACTAGACAATGGCATTAGTGCCACATCCAGTCTTTTCTTAAACACCTCCAGGGATGATGACTCCACTGATGCCTTGGAGACGCTACCTAGAACAGAGACTAGACAGTTAGAAAATAAAGTCAGTATTTATTGAAAGGTCTTCAAAGGGTACACCTTGGGCGGTGCAGGAGCCTCGCAGAAGCTACACCCAAGATGAACAATAGTCACCAATTTTTCAGACATATAAGCTTGGTCTCTTTCTATATCAGAGGTTAATTGTTCAATTACAGCTTCAGATAATGAAGTCACATTCATTTGATTCACTTGTTTATACTTTTTGGGCCTGAGGCTGAGATGACCTTGGCTCCCATCTGGGAAAGGATTGTTTGGTCTGACCAAAATATGAAGAGAACTTAGTAACACTCTATATGAAGTTCAGAGTTATACACTAATGCAGTACAGGATCTGAAAAATATAAAAGCTAAAACTTAAGGCATCATTCCCCCCCTTCAGAGGCTTGACAAGGCCTCTACCTTGTTGAGTCTCTATTCTAAATGGTTACTAATAATATGTATTTAATAATAGCAAATATCTAACAACAGTAGTGTTTTGCAGTCAGCTATCATGCAAAGAAGAATTATTATAACTATTATGAACAGTTTTTTAGGCACAGAAGAAGAATCATTTAAATCACGTTCTTGTCCGCGTCAGTCTGTTTTTACATTTGTTTCAGGAGCAGAAGCCTTCTTAACTCTGGTGTTTTGTGGAGATAGCCAAAAACTCCACAACTTTGTGAAAGTTGTAAAGCCGATATGTTTATTATTACAGCACTGGACGCATTCGGAGATCACTCTCCTTAAAAGACATGCATACCTCTGGGAACTTCAGGTCCCTTTTTATCTCCCTCTCAAATACATATGCATACAATTTCACAATAGGTTCATACATATTCATTTTTACTAATTTTGCGTGACATTTGCCGCTAGTTCTTCTTTATCACAAAGAATTCCTAGGACAGGTTGACCGTCTCTCACAGCAGTATCTCTGTCTCTCGCTCTCACCCTCTGTCTCCCCTTCCCTTATCTCTGTCCTTCATTGAATCAGTATCCCTGAGCCTAGGCCTTGCAGTCAGGCTAAAGAGCTATGTTTTCTTAACCACAGACTCAAAGATGTACATTTCACCTAAATCAAAATGGATTTCTACTCTGGAGAATTTCTACTAAGTCTCATTTGCCCACTTTTGTAGAAAATAAGTAAATTCTTTTTACTTATTGCAAACCCCTATGACAAGAAGTGCCTCTTAATGCTTTACCATGTATGTTTGATAAGGAGGTTAGCACAGCTACTCGGTGTAGTATTCTCCAATTCCAAATTAGCAATATAAAGGACAACCCGAAACTTATTCCAACTAATGTTAATAAAACCACAATGGGATGACACAACTTATTAAAGATTCCATTTGCTGTTGGTGACCACCCAAAGATCACATCCCACCAGTGATGATCCACATTTTGTTGAATTCTTTGTAGAACTCCGGTTATTCCTTTTGTATCATGTTGGACAGTAATTAAGGTTTTCTTTCCACTTTCTTGGATTTCCTTCAAGATCTCCAGTAGGTCTTGGTGCTTAATTAATTGTTTTACTAATGTAAGCGTCATCCCAATAGGGGTAGGTGATAGTCTGTGATACATTGTATAATTTGTTTTAATCAGCTGGTGGGATGTCACTGGTGCCGAGTACGAAAAATCACACCCGATAATCTTAAGAAAATTACAAATACAGAAATTAGAACGATTTCTACTAGACAGAATAACATCATTGCTATCAATTTTTACAGCAGCACAGGCAGTTCTCAGGCACACACAACCTTTTCCAGTATATACGAGCACAGTTTTCTGGTCAGTGACTGGATGAATTTCAAAGTGGCAAATACTCTGTTCAGTGTCTAGACACACATCTTGGGCATTAATAGCATTGCTTTCACAAATGAATACCATCGGTTCTCTAGTAATGCAGGCTTCTAAGTTTACTGTTTGCCACTTTTCATTCATCTTTCGTGCCCACACTCTATGTTCTGAAGGGTAGAGTACTGTTTTTTCATGGTTTAATCCTAGGGCAATGATGGGATGGATAACATAAACAGTGGCATTACGTATGGTAAGCACAAAGGCAGTGGCCACATTAGAAGCAGGATCATAGGTGAAATTCACCATAGTCCACCAGGACTGAAACTTCCTTTCAAAATCAGTTGCATTATCCCACACAATTTTCTGAATTTCAGCTGGAAAATTACCTTCACCCCCTTCCCGTATGATCAGAGCTGCTGTTGCCTGCATCCATAACTGTGCTTGTATACAACTGAAAGCTAAAGACACATTATCTTGAACTGTACTAAGTGCTTCTACTATTAACTTGTGGTCTTGGTCCCCGGCCGTTTCCCACTTTGGCAGTACTTTTGAAATCTGCCACTGGCTAGTTCCTAATGCCAGTAGAGATGACTGTAAAGGCTGCTTCAATTTCATTAGGTTACCTGCTGCAGTGGCCAGTTTATTCATCAGTATTTCTGATTAAATTCTATTTAAAACTCCTAATCCTGTCCCTAATATCCCAGTTAGACCCTTTCTTATTCTGCTCCTGAGGAATACTTGTCTTTGTAACCACGTTGTCCAGCCCTCAAAGGATGATCTTAGGAAAGAGGAGCAGGTTGGTTGGATTTTTGAGATGTTAATTTGCATTAGCAACTCAACACGTTTGAGAGACCATTCTGGATTGAACAATAATTGTTGTTCACCCACATTCCTCACTATGTAGGGGCCTATTTCATACACCTCAGGTTCAAGTTTGGGTTGAGTCTGAACTATTTGAGTACCAGTGTGGGTTATATAAGGTCCTGCAGTGGTGAAAAGTGTAGTGTCTACTTTGAATTTAAATGAAAGTCCGATAGCATCCTGAGCCCAAAGGCAAGTCACTTGTACAGGCTGTATCAAGGTGAAATTACACCAACAGTCTGATTCACTTAGGCTATCACAAACTTCCTGGTGTTCGTATACACCAGGAGAGGTTACAACACTAATTTCATCTGGTCTCTCATAAGCCGTCTCATTTATCATCCGGCACCCTACCTTGATTTCTTCTCCTCTGATCCCTTGAAGTGTCCACAGTTCCCGTTCCTGCCATTCCTGCTCCTCATATACTTGATCCCCATTAATTACTACAGTGCATAGGTTTAAATATTTTATCTCAGAAAGTTCTCCCATGGATCCAGTATACCGATTAAATGCCTGGGACCAAGGCCATTCAGCATTGCTTTGGATAGAGGTACTCTACTTCTAAAACTTCAGTTATATTTACATACAAAACAATTCTGTAAGTGAAAGTATGAACTACTCCTGGCTGCAATATACTCATTTTCCTCGAGTAAGTTTTAATCTCAGTTCATTGTCTCCTGGTCTCGCTCTCCAAGGGGCTTCTGGGGCCTTCTTCACTGGAGAGTGCTGGATCCAAGCATTCTGCTCCTTGATTTTGATTGCAGTGAAGGTGATGAGAAGCACATGCAGTGGTACATCCCACTGTGGTTCCAAAGTCTTTTCTGCAAGAGGCTTAACATATACATAATCTCCAGGCTGCATGTTATGTACTGGTCCATCTAACTCCCTGTTTCGAGTTCCAGCCAAGTGTTTCTCTGTTTCTCTGAGCTGTTTGCTTAAAGCCACCATGTAGGTGGCCAGTGTTACCTCTCCAATGTGGGTGGACATTCCTTTTTGTATTCCATATGGTCTTCTGCAGAAAGCATGGTTCCCTGGGCTTTATATAAGTCCAACCCGCCTAGTTTGAACCCTTAGCCCACACGAACTGCATAGACGGAGGATAAAAGACCAGAAGCGCTCTTTGCCATGTGGATACGAGTATCCAGTTTATTAGCTTGTGACCGGAAACTTCTGTGGCAGAGACCACCCAAGTAGCAAAGAGGGTATGGCCCTTACCTGCTGGGGTTTTATACCCAGGGGAAAGGGGGTGGGGAAAGAGGACTGTGGCCAATGAGATGTCATTAGGGTGGGGCGAGAGGAGGGGCCACCTGTGGGACAGACCACCAAGGAAAGGGGGGTATGGGGACAAACCATGTGATGGAAAAAAGGGAATAAATCAGGGTAAAACCACCAACTAAATAAGCTATTTAGTGCACTACAGCACCTCCATCTTTTCTGTTAACTAAAATTAGAAGGAAATGCATTGGACTGTTTCTGCTGCTGATTATGAATTTGTCCACCACTCATGGTTTGCAGGCCTGCCAATTTGCTTTAGTTCCACAAACTCTGAGCGGTTGACTTCAGCAGTACTGGGACCAACCCGTTGATAGCCTTTAGAAGTATGCGATGTAGAATCCCAAATGCTAACATGACTATGAAAAGAACAACAAAAACCAGCAAAATTGTCCTAATAATAGAGGTCGACTACCCAGAGAGTCCCCAGTCCTTGAACAGTCTGCTGAACCAGTCCTCAGATTCCTGCTTGACTCGTCCTATCAGGCTTTTCACTCGGAGAGCTGCGTGGACGTTGGGTGCTTTTGATGTTAGGTTCATGCAGCACAGTTTCTCAAATTCCTGGCACTCGTGTTCATGCAGCAGCAGGAGGAAATCTATGGCTACACGATTTCGGAATGTGGCCTGCCTGGTAATCTCCTCGTCCTCTAGGAGGGAGCTGATGGCCGTGGATGTCAAGTTTGCCTGTTTGACTACCCAGCCCTCTAGGTGACCCAATTCACCTAGAGCTTTGGCTGCTGCAACCCATGGAAGGAACAGGGATACAGCAATTCTTTTTACTTGGCCCAATGAAAGATTTCTGCATCACAATTTGGGTCCAAATTGTCTATGCTTCTCTTATGAATTTTGCTGACTGAATTGTTCCTTTAAGTCCATTCGCCAATCATGGTTTGGTTGGATGCCAACAGAGACAACCACTCGATTGTACATGGCCCTCCTAAAAGCCGAGAAGGGATTCCTGCCCATGCCCAGTCCCCACAAATTAAAAACAGACCTTTTGGGAGGCTTTTGGGATGTGAATGGTATGGATTGTCTGCTACAACATGGCTTAAAACCTTACACCACCTTTTGGCAGTGAAGTCCTCTCGATATTGTTTAATGTTGTTAAAAGGTTTGGTGTTGGAACGTGGGATGATGAAGAAGTGTATGCAGTATGGTGCAGGGGAGGAGCCTAACAGCTCTAACTCTTGAGGCTCCTGAGCAGCTCTGGGTAACTTTGGAAGCCACTCCTCTATGGGGTTTTTAATCGTTGCAGCTCACTGGTGACGGATATTGTGTGGTTGTATGTGATTTGGTTTGGGACTTGGGTGAGGTATAGGCATATCTAATTTGTCTGTGAACTCTCCAGCTTGCAATGGAATCCCTACCAGGCAGGTAGACATTGGGTCTTTCGCTGCTGCTGTGGACAGGCATATATTTTCCTGTTGGAGCGTCTGTGCCAGGGTCACCCAGATGTTTTGACGTGGCTGAGGAATGATCCACGCAGCTGTCAGACTGCTCAGCGCGAACAGGATGACAACTCGGACAGGGCTCATCGTGAGGTTAGTTGGGAGGTAGATTTTCTTTTCTACAAAGGAAAACAAACTTTTTTTAAAAAAACACATACAAGTTCATGGGTCTGCCGGAATGCAGCTAACTTTCTTAGGAAGATTCGTCCTTTTTCCAGTGGCGTCTTGTCTTGGAGGCGACAGTTGCTTGCTTCTTATCCCTGTCTGCTGGAGCTGGATTTTTGGGGACGAAAGGTTTTACCCACTTTTGGGGTATTCATCGAGGGCCTGAAGGGGTGGATACACACGCATAACCACACCCCCAGGTGACCATGATCATAACGACCCTTGGTTTCCCAAGTTTCTGGGTCGCTAATGAGAACTGGCAGACGCTGTGACAACTTAAATCGATTGTTATTGTTGAAATGACATATTACTGGAGGATTCACATTTTCAAATTAACAATTCAGAAAATTAATGGTAAACAAGGCTTTTCAGAGCTTTTGTTGTGGAGCCATCCACTCCGCGGAATTGCCCTGCCTAGCCAGGACTTCTTTGAGTGTGTGATGGGCATGCTCGATCACAGCTTGACCTGTGGGGGAATGGGGAATGCCTGTCTTATGCTCCATTCCCCACTGCTGGACAAACTCTAGGAACTCCTTGGAGGCATACGCTGGGCCATTGTCAGTTTTAATTTCCCTAGGGACCCCCAATACTGAAAAGGCTTGCAGCAAGTGTTGTTTGGCATGCACAGCCCTTTCCCCTGTGTGGGCAGAGGCATAAACTGCACCTGAGCATGTATCTATGCTGACATGCACATATTTCATGTGACCAAAACTGGGAATGTGTGTGTCTGTCTGCCACACTTCACAGCTCCCAAGGCCTCGGGGGTTAACCCCAACACCCAGGGATGGCACTGCCTGAAGCTGGCAATTGGGACAGGTGGCCACAATGGCTCGAGCCTGACTGCGTGTTAACTGGAACTGACGGATTAGACCTGGAACGTTTTAATGGTATTGCTGGTGACTTAGCTTTGCCTGTTGAAAGATGTCTGGAAGGTGGGCCATTTCTGCTGGAGCAGCAAGGGAATCTGTTTTGCGATTACCTTCTGCGATCTCGCCTGGCAAATCAGTGTGTGACCTCACGTGCATCACATAGAAAGGGTGCTCCCACTGTGAAATCAAATGAATTAGTCTTGAGAGCAACCTGTGGAGATGTCCATCCTTGATCTCTTTGAGAACTGCCTGCTCCGCCCTGGACACTACTCCCACCACATAGGCTGAATGGGTAAGCAAATTAATTGGCTCCGAAAACTTCTCAAAGGCTCTTACGACTGCAGCTAGTTCAGCAATCTGGGGCGACCCCTCACCAAACTCAACATTAGCTTCCCAATGTTGGGTCTGGGGATTTCTCCAAGTCATCACCAACTTGTGGGATGCTCCGGATGCGTCAGTGTACACTGTAAGTGCCTTGAGTGGCCTATGACTCCTTTTCTCAGGAGCAACGAGGTGGAATTCCTCGTTGAACAGCTTGTGTGATGGGGCCTGGACTGATACCTGTCCAGTGTAGCTGTCCAGGGATAGCTGGAGACTGGCATTGCTCTGGAGCAGGTCGTTGAACCTCTTGTTGGTCAACCTCTCGGGAGAGCTCTTTCCCTCCTTAGCAAGGTGGACTGGAAGGTGAATACACTGAAAGTCACAACCGGCCAGCTCACGCAATCTTAACCTGGCCTTCCAGATCAGCTGAGCTATTAGCTCCTGTGGCTGTGTGATGGTTTTGGATTGCTGATGGGAGAGGAAAACCCACTCTATGATTAGAAGTGGATCTTTTAGTACTTCCAACCACTGGAATATCAACCGGTGTATGTGTGGTAACTTCCCCAAAACAATGAATTCAAAAGGCAGCTGGGGCTTATAACGATGAGCCAGCCTCTCAGCCAAAGCCTTCTGCACTTTTTGGAGGGTGATTTTTGCCTCTGGGGTCAGTTCCCTGGGAGAGGCTAGCTCTCTCTCTCCCTTCAGTAAATTGAGAAGGGGAGCTAGGTCCCTGTTGGTGAGACCCAGCCAAGGCCTGACCCAGTTCAAAGACCCACACAAGGAATGAAGATCTGCTAGGGTTTTGGGATCAGTCTTAATTTTTAATTTTTGCGGAACGATTGTCTGCCCAGTGATTTGCAAGCCCAAGTAATTCCAATGTGGCATCCTCTGAACCTTGTCTTCCTGCAGTTGGAATCCAGCAGTGGTTACAAATTTAACCACTAGGTCAAGTGTGTCTTGGAGTATTATGTCATCGGGGATACACGCAAGCACATCATCCATGTAGTGTAGGGTGATTGCCTCTTTTTTCTAGGCGCGCACTGGGGACAGCAATGAAGCCACATACCACTGGCAGATGGATGGACTGCATTTCATTCCCTGAGGCAATACCTTCCAGTGGTAGTGCTTCATTGGGGCTTTTCGATTGGTGGTAGGAACCGAGAAGGCAAACCGTGGTGCATCTTCCGGGTGTAGGGGATTATGGAAGGAACAGTCCTTGATGTCTAGGACAGCCAATTGCCAATTTTGGGGGATCATCATCGGGGAGGGCATCCCTGGTTGGAGAGACCCCATGTCTACAATTCTCTTGTTTATTTCTCTTAAATCATGGAGGAGCCGCCACTTATCCTTCCCTGGCTTTTTTATTACAAAGACTGGGGAATTCCAGCAGCTAGTTGACTCTTCAATGTGTCCTTTAGCCAATTGTTCTGCCACAAGCTCCTCGAGTGCCTCTGTCTTTTCATGACTTAGTGGCCACTGTTTTACCCAGACTGGGTCATTTTTCACCCATGTTAACTTGTGGGCGAGGTGCTCGACAGTGGTCGCTTCTAAAAATCCTGGGGTGTCTTAGGGATGACCAATTTGACTCTCCACTGGGACATGGTGTCTCTACCCCACAAGGGAGCTTTGTAATTAGTAACAAATGGACAGACACTGGCCAATTTAACGTCTGGTCCCTCAATTTGCACGATGCTCTTTGATATCTTTGCCAATGTGAATCCTCCTACACCTTGAATTTGGCCAGCCACGAGCTGCAAATCCCAATGTGACGGCCACAACTTTTCAGGTATGATTGTCACATCTGCCCCTGTGTCAAGCAACCCTTCCACGTGGAGATGTTCTGTTCCACACTTTAGGTTGCATCCCATAATGGGTTTGTCCTCGTCAACCACTTCTGCTCAGTATACACCTGGTGTCTTGTCATCTACTGAAATTTCTGCTGGAACAGGAATGGCCTGGGTGATGATTTGCCCCTTGGCCAAATAGAAGGGTGGCTGTGGACAGTGTGCCAGGAGAATGAGGTTAGGTATGTCCTCTTTGATGGTCATGGGAGCCACCTCAATCTCCATGGGTGTGTATGCAGTGTCCCCAATAACAAAGTACTCACTGTCCAATTGTGTGGGATCTTTTATCAAGTTCTGCCAGCCCTCTGGCAGGTCCACTCCAATGACCGTCCACTGGGTAGACCTGAAAGCAAAATCTTTGGTGATCACAAGCTTGAAACGTTTGTGAGACCACCAGATTTTATCCTTTAAATGCTTATTTTGTGTCCCTGCATGCCGCTTCCCTTCCTCCCCCTTTTGTTTTGAGGGAGGTTTCCCCTTCAGGGAAGCCCGCTGCATTTATGTCATGGTGCCGGGCGGGTGGGCGCTGGCATTGGGGTTTTTTTGGTGTGAATGGTGCCTTTTGTTGCTGGCTTTGGGGGCAGTTCCAGGCAAAGTGTCCTGGTTTTTTGCATATGAAGCAAATGACATGTTGAAGTTGTTCTGGTGACATCTGTTCCCTCCTGACTCCTGGAGATACAGCTGCCACTGTCTCTGGGTTTGTCGGCCTTGACCACGCCTCCCGTGCAGCAAACAGTTCCGCCTTCCTAGCACAGGCTTCCATCATCTCTGTCAGTGTAGGTGGGGGGTTGAGAGGCAGTCCCAGGAGCACCCTGCTGCAGACTTCATTTGCAATCCTCTGCGCCATCTCTTTCACTATCTCCATCTGTGTCTTCGGATCCCGTACTTGTCTTTCAACCTGTGCACGGAGCCGGTCAACAAACTGCAAGAAACTTTCTGAAGGAGACTGTTTAATGTCAAGGAAACTACCACTAGTTTCAGCAGTTGGTAGCTGGTTAAAAGCCTTATCTGCAGCATTTGAAAACTGATCTAGAATGAATTTTGACAACACCTGAGCTTGGTCCTCAGGCTTAGCCCACTCCCCCTCACTGCACAAATGTTCATAAGTAATGTTAGCATTTTCTAAATCTTTGGCACCTTGAGGGGTTTGTTAAAGTTCTTCCACGAGATCTCTGAGAGATCTTTTCCAGGAGCTTTCCCATAGATCAAACTCTGACTGGGTAAGCAGGCACCGGAAAAGATCTACAATGTCAGTAGGGAGAAATTCAAGGGATGTTAATGTAGCTTTCATCATGTTTCTAAAAATTTCACTATTTCTGCCAAATTCCAATTGACTTTTACATAACTCACGCTTTGAGTGATATGAGAAGGGCTGATAGGTTCTAGGACCAGTCCTACCACCTGTGTATTGAACAGGGGCTACCAAGGGGATGACTTCTTCCTCCCGGTTTTGGACTCCAGGATTTCTCCCTTCAGCCCCATCCCCGTGGGACCCAGCAGGGGGACCACCCCCTCCCCCAGCCCCACTGCCTTGGGAAGCAGGTGGGGAAACACCCCTCACCCCATCGCCATGGAGGCTGGGAGGGAGTACACCCCCTGCCTCTGCCCCTCCCACTCCAGCGCCTTGGTAACTGGGAGGAGGGACATCCCCTCCCCCTGCCCCACCCCGTGGGAACTGGGCAGGGGCCCATCCCCCCAGACCTCGGCACCATCCTCCCAGCCCTCTGCCCCATCCTCTTGTGACCCAGGCAAGGGGGCGTGGGGAGCAGGCAGGGAGGCAGGGGGGCGGGGCAACCGTGGCAACCAGGGGCGGGGTCACAGGATGACTAAACGGGGGGGGGGGGGGGGGACGACGGGGGACACAAAGGGAGGGGGAGGAGTGTCCAAGGGAAGGAAGGGGTTGTGAGACCAGAAGGGGTCAGGGGAGGAGACAGGTGGGCGAAAGGGATTGTGGGGAGAAGAAGGGTAAGTGGAGGGCTGAAACACATGGATGCCACCATTTTGGGCTCCGGCCATGCGGTCAGCAGTATCCTGGATGCAAACCATGTGGTCGCAGCCATTTTGGGAATGAGGGGAGTCAACACGGAAACAGGGTAATAGGGATCAGGTTAGAGGGGTGCAGGGAAGATGCTCTGTCAGCCTGCGCACAACTGCCAGGGCCAGGGTACTGGGAGAGAGGTGGGGGGCCAGGGAAGCAGTGACAGGTACCCTGAAATGGCCAGGAAGCCTCACTCCTCTCTCTCAGTTCAGGGGCAGAGGGTTTGAGGGGGAGGGTAGGGGAAGCCACAGGAGGTGAGATTTGCTCTGGCTGTCCTTTCAAATCCCTCTTCAGGACTGCTTAATGAATCACCAGGAACACAGGAAAAAACTGAGATGCTGTCCCATCTCCCTGTTCCGCTTTAGCTGTTAACAAGGTAGCAATTTTGTCCCAGGCAGAGACAGAATTAACATTCTGCTGGGTAAACTGAGGGAAATGAAAAGATATCCAGCGAACAAATAGTTTCAAAACTGCTTTGGAGACCGTAACGTTTACACTACTTTGGGTTTCTCAAATTAGGGTATAAATGCTTCTCTGTGCCGCAGAAAACTTAGCAGGCATGTTTGTTCTCTGCAGCACTCAATCTACTTTCCTTACAGCTAGTACAAACAAAAACTGAAATCACTTAGTCCACAGCCAGTTCTGGAAAAGAAACCGGGCAGCCTCCGCTCCCCCCCCCTCCAGGGGAAACGAAAGTGCTTGTGTAAGACTGCGCAGTTTTTAAAATGGCAGGCAGCAGCTGCCGGCCTCCCCAATGCCACGTGGCTGCTCAGAGCCACTCTCCGCTGCCTGCCGCGTGCTGCCTCTGCACAGGCACGTCCACTCCCTGCAAAAAGCAAGTCACAGACACTCTGCCCATGCTGCCGCAGTGCCGGAACCCACGCGCAGCACAGAGTTTGCCATAAAACCCGCCTGCGCCGCTGAATCGCGCTGCGTGTAAGCCTGCCGCCACTCCCGGCAAAAGCGTGAGCCGCAGGAACACGCTGCTGGCCCTGAACTAGCGCACAGGCAGTGCCAAAGCTCTGCTGTGCAGAAAATGCAAACCATCTTTAGGACCGGATTTTCCATTCACCAGGAGCTACCCCCACCCTCTGAGGCCCCCCCCAGGGTGCCACTAAGTCGTGCGGGGAAGACTCACCCCGCTTTGGGGACCTGGCTGGCTGGAACAAATGTAAAGAAGTCCTCGTCTGGGAATCGGTCCGCCAGGTGCTGGCGGGGTTCCGATCCCACCCTCTAGGCGTCCTTGCTGACTAAAACACAATGAAGAAGTCAGAGGAAGGTGGAAGTCCAAAAGCTAACTTAATCCATGCATGGAAATACCAGCTCCTTCGTGGCCGTCGTGGGAGACAAACACTTGGGCGCCACCTGCAGAAAGCCTGGTTCTCTGGGCTTTATATAAGTCCGACCCGGCTAGTTTGAACCCTTAGCCCACACGAACTGCATAGACGGAGGATAAAAGACCAGAAGCGCTCTTTGCCATGTGGAGACACGTATCCAGTTCATTAGCTTGTGACAGGACATTTCTGTGGCAGAGACCAACCAAGTAGCAAAGAGGGTATGGCCCTTACCTGCTGGGGGTTTTATACCCAGGGGAAAAGGGGGAAGGGAAAGAGGACTGTGGCCAATGAGATGTCATTAGGGTGGGGCGAGGGGAGGGGCCACCCGTGGGAAGGACCACCAAGGAAAGGCGGATATGGGGACAAACCATGTGACGCGAAAAGGGGAATAAACCAGGGTAAAAACACCAACTAAATAAGCTATTTAGTGCACTACAACAGCCTTCCATAAAGTATTTCAAAAGGACTCAGCTTTTCCTTAGCTCAAGGTTTAGTTCAAATTTGCAATAGTGGCAGTGGAAGAGCTTGGGGCCAGGGTAGATTAACTTCCTGACCCAGTCTTACAATTTGCTGCTTAATCAAATGATTCATTTTCTCCACCTGGCCACTTAATTGCAGGCGATATGGGGTGTGAAGTTCCCAGTCTATGTCCAGGTGGCTAGTAATCTGTTGCACTATTTTGGAAATGAAATGTGATCTTCTATCCGAGGATATTGTGGCTGGAACTCCGAAGCGTGGTATTATTTCTTGTAATAACACCCTGGTCACTTCTCTAGCTTTGACAGTTCTGGTGGGGAATGCTTCTGGCCACCCTGAAAATGTATCTGTCAATACCAGTAAATACCAATAGCCCCCTTTCCTTGGGAGTTCTGAAAAGTCAATTTGCCATTGCTGTCCAGGCCCATGGCCTCTCCCAATCTGACCGAGTTTTGGCCTGGGATTATTTTTGGGGTTAGTCTGGAGGCAAAGATCACACTGTTGGGTCACTTGAGTAATAGTGGCATATAAATCCCTAGCAACGATTGTTTCAATCAAGTAGGTGTATAGGGCATCTATTCCCCAGTATGCTTTCTGGTGTTCTTCCCTTACTAGTGACCACAATAAATGAGAAGGGATTACCAGCTTCTTTTCAATGGTAGCCCACACTTCTTGGTTATACATCTCTCTTTGATCTTCAATTAATTTTATGTCTCTCTTATTATATTCTGGCTCACCTTCAAGGGAAATTTGTCCATCTGGAATTAGGGGTCCTTCAGTAGTTACTTCACCTTTTGAGGCTTCTTTTGCCTCTCTATTCGCCAGCTAGTTTCTTTCTTCCAATTCTGAGCTCACTCTTTGGTGTGCCTTAATATGCATAATTGCTACCTTTTCAGGCAGCTGAACTGCTTCCAGCAGCTGGATTATCTCTTGTGCATGTTTGATGTTCTTTCCCCGTGAGGTCAGCAGTCCCCTCTCTTTCCAGATGGCCCCATGTGCATGTATGACTCCGAATGCATACCTCAAGTCTGTATAGATGTTTATTCTCTTTCCTTTTGCCATTTCCAAGGCACGGGTCAAGGCAATTATCTCAGCCTTCTGCACAGAGGTACCTGTTGGTAAGGGTCCAGATTCTATTACGTTTCTGCAGGTGGTCACTGCATACCCAGCATGTCGCTTTCCATTGGCAATGTAGCAACTCCTGTCAGTGAACTAGGTCTCTGCATCATCCAAAGGAGTGTCCTTTTAAGTCTGGGCGACTGGAGTAAGTGACTTCAATGGTCTCCAGGCAATTGTGGTGTACTGCTTCTCCTTGATTTCCACTGAGAAAAGAAGCTGGGTTGACAATATTAGTTACCACTATTTCTACATCATCTTGCTCTACCATGATGGCCTGGCATTTCAGGAACCTCTGTGGTGAAAGCCAGTGGCCACCCTTTACTTCCAGTACTGCAGACACTGTGTGGGACACTAGCACGGTCATTTTTTCTCCCAGGGTAAACTTGTGTGCCTCTTGAATATTCAGCACAACTGCTGCTACAGCTCTGAGGCAACCTGGCTATCTTTTTGGCTGTTGCATCTAGTTTCTTGGAGAAGTAAGCAACTGCTCTCTGGTATGGACCCAAGTCATGAGCCAGTATTCCCAGGGCAATTCCCTGTCTTTCATGGGAAAATAGGAAGAATGGTTTACTCACATCTGGAAGTCCCAAAGCTGGAGCTGACATGAGGGCACTCTTTAGCTGGTGAAAGGCCTGTGAGGCTTCCTTTGTCCACTGGAGATTTCTGTTTCCATTGGCAATAGGAGCATAGAGGAGTCTGACAAGCAGTCCATAATTATAAACCCAGAGCCGGCACCACCTTGCCATGCCTAAGAAGGTTCAGAGTTCCTTTATTGTCTGGGGTTTTGGGATTTGGCATATGGCTTCCTTGCAAGCCTGCCCTAAAGTCCATTGACCAGCACTCACCTCATACCCCAGGTAGATTACTTTCTGTTTCACTACTTGTGCCTTTTTCTTTGATACTCTGTACCCTTGCAGTCCTAGGAAATTCTAAAGGCTTACTGTCCAGGCCACACAAGCTTTCCTCGTCCGAGTGGCTACTAGAAGATCATCCAGGTACTGCAATAACCTTCCTTCTTCCTGTGGAGCTTCTCAGGACTCCAGAACTTTTTCAAGTTGCTCCCCAAACACAGTGGGGGAATTTTTGAAACTTTGGGGCAATGTTGACCATGTGAGCTGGGGTTTGTGCCCACTTTTAGGGCTTTCCCATTCAAATGCAAAAATTTCTGGCTGTCTTTGTGGATAGGGAGGCAAAAGAAGGCATCTCTCAGGTCTGAAACAGTAAACCAGGTGATTATAATGGGACTGTAAAGAGAGAAAAAAAAAGTTGAAGGGTACCCTAAAAAATGAGTGACGGCAGCAGGGACACTGCGAAGGTCCAGACCTAATTCAGACGTCTGATTTGAGGTGAGCAATTGGGAAAAATAATGGGAAATAATTTATCAAAGGTGGAAATGACTGTTTTGTCCGCGTGGAAAACTTTATTGAAAAGAAAAAATGCTCAAACTTCAGATTATGCGCTTCGAAGTTTACTGATATGGTGCAAATCACAGGACTTTGAAGCTGATGTCGACACTGCCTTCAGTGTCCAGGCATGGAAAAAAGTTGGGAAGAGACTATGGGAAGTGATATCGAAGGGGGATAAGACCGTTGTTTATTTGGCTGCTACTTGGAGGCTGTTGTATGAGGCATTGAAGGAATGGAAAGTAGAACAAGATAGAGAGGAGGAGTTGGAGGAGCAGGAATTGGAGCAAGAAACTGGAGTAGAGGAACAGGAGGAAGATGAGGCTGAGCCTGTCGATGTATTACCCCTGAGGAGGTTGCGGCAGCTGCTGTGGAGCTTCCCCCAGGGTTTGCTATCGTGAGAATTAAACGGCAGGCTGGGACTGTTCCTCAGTATTTATCTCCTAAAGACTGAAATAAACAGGGCAGGAGACTTTTTCTCCTTTTAATGCCTTTATTAAAAGTGATCAGCTCAGGATTGGAAACTCGACGGGGCTGCAGTCTCCGTCGTCTCTCCCAGGGTGACTCAGAGGAAGAGGATATGCATAGCTTTGTCCACTAGGGGCAGAGCTAGGGGTCCAGTCCTCGTGGGAGCTGGTTTGGGCGTGACCCAGATGTTGATGACCGCTCCATTTCTCTCCGGGTCCCAGTTTCGGGATGACTTTCGTGCTCAGGGTGAGGGACCACAAAGGTTTTCAGCACCTCTGCAGGCTCAGCACCCTGTTCCTCACATTCAGACATCACTCCAATTTCCCAACTCTATATTAGCTCGTTGTTTTGGGGGTCTTTTCAGTACGTTTGGAGTAGTTGCCTCTCATGGCATGCTGGTCCTGAGGCTATTTTGAATGGCCCCCTCCTATGTCTTGTCCCTTCTCCTCACTGTCTGGGGAGGTCCCTGCCCTTCACTGTCTCGGGAGAAGAGCCATAAAGTAGCCCCAGCCAGGGCCTTTACTAATACAAAAAAAGAACCATTAACAACAACTACTTGTAATTATCATAACAAACAGGTAGCACTTTAGCAGCAACAGTGGTCTGATTAGTTTTTGTAACCTTTTTCTTAACAAAAAAAAATTGGCCGCTTTTTGTTTAGAACAAAGACTATGTTGGACCTGTGTGTACTTCGCCTGCTCAACAGTTGGCAGAGTTGAGTGCTAGACCAAAATATCTCACACCTGCACAGCAACTAGCAAAAATGAAGTCACAGAAGAAGCAACATGAAAAACAGGCTGGGTCACCAGCCCTTCCGTCTCTTCCTGGGCTCTTTGCTCCCCCCTCCCCCTCTGGTCGGCTGCTCCCCCCTCCCCCTCCACTTGGTTGCCTGCTGCCCCCTTCCCCTCCCCTCGGTCGGCTGCTCCCCCCGCACCTTCCCACGGGTCAGCTGCCCCTTCCGTGCCCATCCCTGGGTCGCCTGTTCCTCCCTCACCCTCCCGTGGATCGGCTGCTCCCCCCCCCACCGCTTTCCCTTGAGCCGTCTGCCCCGCCCCTGCCCTCCTTCCAGTCATCTGCATTCTCCTCATGTTCCCTTGAGTCAACCACCCCCTCTCTGCCCCCCTTTGAGCTCTCTGCCTCCGCTCCACTCCCCGTTGAGCCATCTGCGCCCCCCCTCCTTCCTGAACTAGTCAAACAAATGCAATCCTTTACATTGTGTCCTGCCCTGTCTAGTGACAGCTCTGATGATGAACTGCCAGTTATGAGTACATCTAAAAAGACACAGGAGTTCGTTTCTGTTAAACCTTGTAGGAGATCCAGGCCTGCTGTTTCTTGGACTCTGCCTCCCTGCCAGGTGGCTGTGACTCCTCGACATCCTCTGAACTTTTGGGAGCACGTAAGAATGAAAGCAGCTGACGTAGGAGATTGGAATTTGTTAGAAAAAATAGGTCCACCTAGAAGGATGGGGATGACTGCTGCTGCTTCTGGTGGGCCTGTGGCTTTTCCTGTTTTCAAAGCTACTCCTAATTCAGGACAAGAAGACAGCCATCAGATTTTTTCATGGAGGGTTGTACAGGACCTTCAGTCCAAAGTAGACCAGTATGGTGCTAACTCTTAGCAGGTGATGCAAGTGATTAGTGTTTTAAATGC
Source organism: Melospiza georgiana (assembly GCF_028018845.1). Taxonomy (NCBI): domain Eukaryota; kingdom Metazoa; phylum Chordata; class Aves; order Passeriformes; family Passerellidae; genus Melospiza; species Melospiza georgiana. The sequence goes on along the minus strand of NC_080464.1, from coordinate 10,667,856 downwards.
TGATGTACTTGCACCTTATGATATTGTTCACCTTGCTATGGTTCTGTTTCAACCAGTGCAGTATGGTGTGTTTCAAGCTACCTGGAAGCAAATGGTTGAAAGGGTAGCTTTGGACAATATGCAGGTTCCTCAGCAGGATCTATGTCACGCTGTGGGAGTTGATGCCTTGCTGGGCAATGGACCATTTTCTAACCTGGATTTGCAAGCAAGATGGGACCCCCTGGTTCTTGCACAGGCCCAGCAGCTGGGTATGAGTGCCTTGCTTAAGACAATGGAAATGGCAGCTCCTAAACCAAGGTATATTACCATCCAGCAAGGGGTGAAGGAACCTTTTCCACAGTTTGTGGAGAGGGTTGCTGCAGCCCTTGAGAAGCAAGTAGAAGATGATAAGTTGAGGCAAATTTTATGCAGACAGCTAGCACCAGAAAATGCGAATGACGATTGTAGGAGAATTATTGATTTATTGATTCTTTACCAGGAGAACCCTCGCTGTCTGATCTTGTAGTTGCTTGCTCAAAGGTTGGTTCGGTTGAACATAAAATGGCTGCTTTAGCAAGAGTCATGAAGTCCTAACCTTGATGTTCTGCTTGTGAAGAATCAGGACATGTGAAGACCCAATGCCCTCAAACTGCTGGACGATGTGCACACTCTAGGGTAGTTTGGGCCAGTAGAGTGCCTTGTTATCGTTGTGGTAACTCTGGCCATATTGCTAAATTTTGTAAGTTAAGATCTTTTTCAGGTGGTCGACAAGCGCAGGGAAACTGGAAGCAGAACGTGAAGGGGCGCGTGGAGACACAAATACCCCGACGACAATCACGAGCCCTGCCAGCGCTGCAAAGCTCTCCAATTGTGACCGACACACAGGGGCCACAAGAGGCTCAGCAGGGATTGATATACCGGTAGCTGAAACAGTGACTATTTTGACAAGAGGTATATGTAAAGTGTCACAGACATCTTTTCATTAAAATCCTTTCGTTAGGATTTTTCCTGCTGAAGCTGAGAAGTTTCAGCAACAAATGTAAACAATGGTTATCTGCTGCTGTGGAATGCAACAGGTGGATCCGTGATTCGTCTCCTGTGGATGTTTGGATTTACTGACCACTCACTGCAGAGCTGTTCCCGCTTTCTGCTGGGACACAGAACTTTGTTATTCATTCCTTTTCTATTCTTTGCTTAGCTAGCCTTCTGAGAACTTTCTCTCTATTCTTTTTAGTATAGTTATAATGTAATATATATATCATAAAATAATAAATCAAGCCTTCTGAACATGAGGTCAACATTCTTGTCTCTCTCTTCATCCTGCAACCCTTGCAAGCCCTGTGACAATTGGTGACCCCCAAGTGAGAAGGACAAAAACCATCAGTTGGTGACCCCCCAGAGGAGCATGTGCTGCAGTGGGTAAATCCCGAATGTGTGGCATTGGTGGTTGCTTCACAGGTGACCACAGAAGTGGATTCTAGCCAGGAGCTGAAGAACTGAAGATCTTGATTTGGACAGAGTTCACAGCAAGGCTGACCACAAGGAGAACCTTCTGAAAAGCCTCCAGGAAGATGTTCGGACAGCCTAGCAGCACCATGGAGCTGGCCAGAGCATGCTGGACTCTTTCAAAAGGTACTGTTGGCTTTTCCCTTCCTGACGATCCTGGCCTTCGCAGGTTATGGCTGCAAAGGTGGTGGGGCATTCCCACCGGGGCCGAGGTTCCTTTCTCCCCTTCAGAGGAGAAGCTTATTGTCCTCTGGCAAAAATGGGGTGAAGAGGATGAAATTCTTGGAATTTTCCTGTCAGAAAGACATTTCTATGAGTTTTTTCGATGGGCAAAGCTTTTTGGGTTCTTTACAAATATGCTATATGCCCTAGATGTTTTTGTATGGGAGTGCATGGAATCCATTTTCCAAGTCCTTTTGGACCGTGGATTCGCCCCCCCCCTAATTTACCTAACATTTAAGGCACTCTTTCCGGTCTTGGAACAAAGAGCAGTTGTTTTTCCCTGGATTGCTAACTGCAGTGGGCTTGCTCCATTTCCCCCAACTTCAGCGGGGGAAGACCATTTGGAGGAAGACGATCCGTTGTTTCCCAGCCCCCCTGCATCCCGGCAGGGGGGCAAAGTTTCAACTGGAGCCGAAGTTTTTTTCTCTGTGTCTTCTGAGCATGCTCAGATGGAGCCATCTCTTCCCCCCTTCTCTCTCTCCGGGGGGATGGGAGTGGCCTGCACTGCCCCTGGCAGCCCTGTTGGCCCCGCCTCAGCCGGCCTCCTGGACCCTGCTCCGCTCAGAGATGGGGGCAGCACTTGTCTCTGAGGCCCCCCTTGCTGGGCCGGTGCGGCCGCCTCCCGGACGGGCCCCGCGGCCGCCTCCCCGGGCGGTCCCGCTGGTGGCTCCGCCGGCTTCCATGCCTGCGCCTGAGAGCTCAGAAACACTGCTCCCTGTAGCTGCGCCTGGGTTGCTGGGAGACGCCCTCGGCGACAGCAGCGACTCGGCGCCGCCCCCCCGTCTGTACTGCCACCTCCGCTAGCCCCCTCTTCGGCCTTGCCGGCTCCACAGCTGATTCCGGAGCCGGCAGAAGACGTTGCCAACCCTGCGCCATGCTCGGCACGCTCTCCCGCAAAGGCAGAGCAGCCTGCGATCCCGCTGCTCCCGGCAGCAGCTGCCGCAGCGGCTCCTGCACCCAGCGCGATTTTTCCCCCTAGTTTTTCGGGTTGTCCCGGGGCTGCCCCTGCGGGGGGAGCTGGGACATGGGAAGAGGACGCCAGTCTCTCCTTCCGTGGAGGAGGTGGGGCTCGCCAGCTGGCTGTGGGTGCAGCCCGTCTGCCTGCGTTCAAAATCAGCGTTCTTGGTGGGCTGGGGCTGTTTGGTCAGTTGCTGCCCCTTGGAGGTTGCCATCTCTGCCGCCCCTCATGTGCCCCAGCGGCGAGGGGCAGGTGGGTCCCGAGAGTTCTGCCTTTGGTCCCCAGCCCGGAGGGGGTGGTGCCATGAGGCAGATGGGAGACACACCTGTTGCATTTGCATTGTAGAGGCAGAGGGCACAGCTGGAAGAGATCATGGCTTGTTTGCTGTGGGGAAGAAACATTCCTAGACCCGAGATGAGGGTTCTTGGGGCTGCTTCTATTCCATCACTGCTGGAATGCCTCGGTGATTTTGGGGAAAAGAAGCATCTCACCATCCATTCTGCCATTGTACTGGCAGCAGGGTGCAGGCCTGTGGCAAGGCATAGCCTGCCTCGTGGGTTGGGCCTGGGCTGTTGGGCTGAGGTCCCTGGACAAGGGCCAACCCCCGGCCTCCTGATGGGTTTGGGGGTTTTGCTTTCCCCTACCAGTCCTGGCCCGCCTTTTTGTGGGCCAGATCTGGGGTTCCTGGTCCCTCTCCATGGGCTAGGGCCCCCCAGGGCCTTTCTCTGGCTGCTCTGCTGCTGCTGCTCTTTTTGATCACAAAAAAAAAAAAAAAAAATTATTTAAATAAAGAGAGTTGAAATAGCTGGCAGCAGCTCTGAAGCATTAAAGGGACAAAAATTAGCTTCAGCCCAAAGTTGTTCAATAAAGGGCTGTGGCCAGGACATTCCAGAAGTTTTCTCAAATTGTTTGAAATTGTTTGATGACTGTCAATGGCTTTTGATAACTATTGATGGACTTTTCTGCAGCAAGCCTGTTTCAGGACCAAAAGGGGCTTTCAGAGATGGAAAAGAGGAAGATCTTCAGCCAGTGGACTGTTCCTGAAACTCAGCTGCTTGGACTTGGACTTTCTTTGCATTGTTTTTTGCATTTTCTTATATTGTAAGCTTGTTTTAGTGTTATGTTAGTATTGTATGTTCTACAGGTGAAGAAATTCTCTGTTCATTTCACACCAGCATTTGATTGAGATTTGGATTGGCAACAGATAACCTTTCAAGTGTTTGTTCTTTCCTCTGCATGTGCACGGCAGAGAAAATTACAAACACTTTTCTTTCTAATTTAAATAAATAAAAGGAAGGTGACATGTCACAGACATCTTTTCATTAAAATCCTTTCGTTAGGATTTTTCCTGCTGAAGCTGAGAAGTTTCAGCAACAAATGTAAACAATGGTTATCTGCTACTGTGGAATGCAACAGGTGGATCCATGATTGGTCCCCTGTGGATGTTTGGATTTACTGACCACTCACGGCAGAGCTGTTCTCGCTTTCTGCTGGGACACAGAACTTTGTTATTCATTCCTTTTCTATTCTTTGCTTAGCTAGCCTTCTGAGAACTTTCTCTCTATTCTTTTTAGTATAGTTATAATGTAATATATATATCATAAAATAATAAATCAAGCCTTCTGAACATGAGGTCAACATTCTTGTCTCTCTTCATCCTGCAACCCTTGCAAGCCCTGTAACAGTAAAGTGCCTCTTGATCCTTATGGTCCTATAGGTCAAGGTTTGAGTGCTTTTTGATGGGAAGATTTAATAGCACTATTCAAGGTATTAATGTCCATTTGGGTCTTATCGATTCTGATTATGTGGGACAAAGTCAGGCTATGGTATCTGTTAGTGAACCTCCTGTTGTTATTCAAAAAGGTACTTGTATTGCTCAACTTGTTCCCTTTATGGGTTCTGTTCTAACTGTAGTGGACCGGAGTCGTGGCACTGGAGGTTTTGCACCTCCAGGACCACTTCAGGTTCTCTGGACTCAAAAGGTGACAGATGAGCATCCGGTAATACGTTTGGTTACTACTAAGGGATATGACCCAGAAACTACAACAATATCAGGCTTACTTGACACAGGAGCAGATGTAACTATAATTTCACAGCTTGTTTGGCCTCCAACATGGCCCCTCACTCAATCAACCTTTGGAGTTGTTGGGTTAGGTGGGTCAACTGCTGGTGCTTTATCTGCAATCGCAATCACTGTAACACATCCGGAAGGCCAACAAGCTTCCATCAGACCATATGTTACTAATGCTCAGCCTAATTTATGGGGACATGATTGCTTAACCCAATGGAGTGTTAAAATTACCACGGATTTTAGTGGGGGCCACTGGGATGCAGGGCTTTAAATGTCTGGTTGTGTCCCTGACACCGCTGACAGATAAGCCTGTCTGGATTGATCAGTGGCCCCTGCCTACTGAAAAGCTTCTTGCCCTGAAAAGCTTAGTGAAAGAACAATTACTAGCTGGACATATTGAAAACTCATTTAGCCCATGGAATACACCTGTGTTTGTAATAAAAAAGAAATCTGGTAAATGGAGACTTTTGCACAATTTGCAGTGGATAAACGCTGTGATGGCCGCAATGGGTGCTTTACAATCAGGTCTCCCAACACCTACAATGATTCCACAAGGATGGGAAATAATTATCATTGATCTGAAAGATTGCTTTTTTACAATTCCATTGGCTGATCAGGATAAGGAAAAATTTGCCTTTACCGTGCCTTCTTTAAATCATGAGGAACCAGCCCAAAGATATCAGTGGACAGTTTTGCCTTAATGAATGAAAAATTCTCAGAATATTTGTCAATGGTTTGTGGCACCAGCTTTATCTAAGGTCTGAGACCAATTTAGCAATTGTTATTGCTATCATTATATGGATGATATCTTGTTGGCGTCCGAAAATAAACATCAATTGTTGGCTCTCGAACAACGTGCTGTGAAAAATTTAGAAGCCTTTGGTTTGGTTATGGCCCCGGAGAAAGTTCAAAGACAGATGCCTTGGAGATATTTGGGGTTGATAATCACCAATACACAAATTGTGCCTCAACCTATAAAATTGGACATTGATATTAAAACTGCTGTTGACGTGCGGAAATTGGTTGTTGCAATATGTTGACTTAGGCCATACTTGGGGATAGCCAATCATCAGCTGCAAACTTTGCATGACTTATTATCGGGGATAATTTCCTCTACCGATGAGAGACATTTGACTGCTGCAGCAAAAAAGGCTGTAGAAGAAATTGAGTTGGCCTTAACATCTAAATTTGTTCTAAGGATAGATGTTTCTGTTGGTGTGCAATTATTAATTTTGAGAGATAATGAAATACCATGCGGATTGTTATGTCAATGGAATGACAAATGGGAAGATAAATTGCATATTTTGGAGTGGATGATTTTGTCTTTCAGGTCCCGAAAAACCACTCCAGGTCTGTATGAGCTTTTTGCAGACATCATTATCAAAGGTCGCAGACGCTGCCATGAAATCTTAGATCGTGGTCCAGTAACTATTGTCATACCAGTACAACAATGGTATTTTGAGTGGTGTTTTCGAAATAATCATGAGCTGCAATCTGCTTTATCTTCTTTTACAGGTGAAATAGCATATAATTTACCATCTCATCCTATTTTGAATTTCACTAAGGAGATTCCTTTTCAGGGGAAACAACTTTGCTCTTCAGCACCAGTGGAAGGCACAACAGTTTTTACAGATGGATATGGAAGAACTGGAAAGGCTGCTGTAGCCTGGAAGAAAGATGGCCGCCGGGAACATGAAGTAATGGTTCAACAAGGGTGTCCTCAGTTAACTGAACTTTCTGCTGTATTTTTGGCATTTACCTTATTTCCTAGTTCCGTAAATATAGTTACTGACTGTTTATGTTATTAATTTAGTGAAGCAGTTGGATCAAGCTGTGTTGTATCATGTAAAGGAGAAACCATTATTTGTCATCTTGTTGAAATTGTGGACTGTTATTAGTAACCAAAAGCATTCTTATTTTATTATGCATATTCGTAGCCATACATCACTACCTGGATTCTTTGTTTAAGGTAACACCTATGTGGATTCCCTTGTGGCTGCCTCAGCTGTAAAAACGGTGCCTAATGTGTTACAGCAATCTGTTCTATCTCACCAATTTTTTCATCAGGGTGCTCAGGCACTATGGCAGCAATTTAAATTATCACATAGTGAAGCAAAGTCATTTTATTCTTCTTGCCCTGATTGTCATATGTTTCATGTTTCACAATATTAGCGCACTAATCCTAGAGACTTACTCCTTTTGCAAGAATGGCAAACAGATGTTACAAAAATGCCTGAATTTGGCCATTTAAAGTATGTTCACATCACAATTGACACCTTTTCTCATGCCATGGTTGCCTCAGCATTGGCAGGTGAAACAGTCCGGGATGTTATTCATCATTTTTGCCTCGCCTTTTCCATCTTAGGCGTTCCATCACATGTAAAGACGGATAACGGCCCGGCATATGTTTCAAAGAGATTGCAAGTGTTTTTTTGTGCCTGAGGTGTTGGTCATTCTACTGGTATCCCTCATGCTTCCACAGGCCAAGCAATTATTAAACGTGCTCATGGTGTGTTGAAGCACCAGGTAGAAAGACAAAATGGGGGAATGCAGAGGGAGTCACTGCAAGTGAGATTAGACAAAGTCATTTATGTCTTAAACTTTTTGTGTCCTTTACCTGACTTACAAGTCTCTCCTATATTCTACCATTTTTCATCTTTGAATTCAAACCAGTCAAACTTTAAGAAAGGTATTAAGGTTTGGCTAAAAGATTTAATTACAGGAAAATGGACTGGCCCAGTAGAATTAGTAACATGGGGAAGAGGATATGCATGTGTTTTAACAGAAAATGGCCCTCGATGGGTCTCTGCCCATTGTGTCAAACCTTATTTGGAGCAGAAAGAAAAGGACAGGATGAGTGGTTCTACAGTGAGAGCAAAATGAATAGGTAATTGCATTGGTTATTAGGTAGATGGAAGCATGGACCCTCAAGGAATGTGTGGTAAAGATGGTAATTCAAGACAGAGTAAAGGTAGTTATAGGCTTACACTGAAATTCCAGAAGTTAGTGGATGTTACTTTTGCTTCGTTCCCTTGAACTCTCTTATAGAGAGGTTGGTAGTACTGAGAAGTGTGTCTTGTACCATCTCCTTTTGCAGGGCACCGACGGTCCCAAAATAGGGGAAGTTGATGTACCTAAGGGAGAAGTGTTGCCTTTGCATAGGAGTTGAACTAGTAGCTGAAGTCCATACTTTGAGCAACTAGGTTGGTTGCCCATTATGATAGCAGCAACCCGTTCCAAGGTTAAGTGGATGCTACTTAGTTCTGAGTGGTGACTAGGCAGATGACTTGGTCTCTGATTCTGTGTGGAAGAAAGTTAATTGATTAGAGGTGAAGGTATCATTCTGCTACAAATGTGTCATCTGGAAATTGCGAGGTCCATAACGGTGTTTGAAGATCTGTCTTTATGTGCTTTGTTTGTATATGAACCTTAAGATTGTGAGGGTGTGTGTGTGTTGTGGAGTTGGTAGAAGTTGGTTATCTGTAAGTGAATGAAGAATGGATCCTCCATCTGCTTGGATTTTTGCAAGGGCCCTGCAGAAGTCCTTAGCAGATGTATTTGCTGGTCAAATACAAAAAGGGGGAATAGTGGAAAAGACATTCTGTGCTGTCCCTGTGAGCTAGCAAAGGCTTCCTGAAGATAAGAAGCCCCATATCTCTCCTGAAGGAACACCAAGGTCGTTACCATGGAGACCAGAGGAAGGAGAGAAAGTTGGGAGATATGGACTCTCACTGGCTCAAGAGTGACGTGGCTCCCTGGTTGTCTGCTGGAAACTTTGTTTCTCTTTTATGGCCAATGGACACTGTATATGTGTTAGATGGATGCCAATACCTGGAAAAACTATAAAAGCTACGTTGGTTTAATAAAAATCTCTCTCTTGCACCCTTCTGACGGAGTTGTGTATTATTGTACTGTGTCAAGCTCTATAGCGACACCCTGGTACATCAGAGGCCAATACCCCAGGAAATACCTGACTTACTATTTCTTCATCAATTTCTTCCTTGATTTCAATAGCTGCTAAGGTTAAACTTAATAACTCTATGTACTTTTGATCATTCACCTCCAGAGTAACCTCTCAATTTTTTAATGTAATGGTTGCTTGCAACTGCTCTAATAAATCTCTTCCTAAAAATGCCTTTGGTGAATTTGGCATGTACAAGAATTTATGAATACCCCATTGTTTTCCCAATTTATACCTCAAAGGTTTGCAAAAATATGCCCTTTCAGACTGGCCAGTTGCCCCCTTGCACTACAACATAATCATTTTCCACAGGTACTAAAGCTTTATTTAAAACTGAATATGTAGCCCCTGTATCAACCAAAAATTCCACCCTTTTCCTTTCTTCCCCAAGGCTCATTGTTATAACCAGTGGATCTGCTGGGGCAGAATCCCTCGTTCCTCCTCAGTTGTTTTGTATGTGTGCAGCCACTTGTTGGTGTCGTGGTTTCACTGACAGGAAGTAGGGGTTTTTTTGGGATATGCTGTGGTTACCAATAGGTGCTCAGATTTTAATATTGGCACCTGATGTAGCCACTGAGGTTCAGACATGCCTCTGAGAACACACAGGGGTTAAAAGCAGAGCTGCTCCCCTGGGAAGGTCTCTTTGGATTTCTGGCAGGAAAGGCTTTGGATCTCTCCCCCTGTCCCAGCTGCCGGCTGGGCGGGGGAGGGGAAAAGCCACATGGCCATGAGGTAGGCCCGGCCCAAGGGTGGAGGAGAGGGAGAAGCACAGGGAGTTTTTACAGCCATGTACCAGGCAGTTCCCCCTCAGAGAGAGAGAGAGGAGAGAGCCATGCTGGGGACTGTTATCTCGAAATTTGATATCCTGTGCTGGTCGCACAGCCCACCAGCAGAGAAGGGGGGGGGATGCCGCTTGGAGGAGTTTTTAACCATTTTGTGGATAATGAAAACTTATCAGAGCATTAACCTTCCCCTGGAGAAGATATGAATTTAGAGGATGAAGAAGGAACTGAGTAAAGGAGAGGAAGGTCTGAGCAAGAGAGAGAGAAAGAAGAACCCCAGGGGGTGGAAAGGGTGATGGAGTAGCATGTTGCTGGACGCTTTTTGTATAGCTATGGACTGTTTCCGTGCGATGCAGAGACTGTATTCGAGGGGGAGCCCGGGCCTCAGAACCAGAAGGAGTGCAGTGTGGATACCCCTCGGCCCCAGGGGGTGCTAAAAATATGGGAGGGACAGATGTCCCAAAAGGAGAGACTGTGCCTTTTGGAGTGGGACGATGCATCCTTAAAAGACAACCCTCGAGACAGTTTGGTTCCAAGTTCGGTGGTGAGAGCACTGAACATGGAAAGGAAGAAGACACCATGGCTACAAGAAGGACTCCTCCCTTTTGGATGAACTGAGAATTGGGCATTTTAAAGGATGCTGCCAGACTAAGAGTTAGTGATTTTGGAAGATGTATGGTATTGGGAATTTCGTGGGGGGAGGAGGAGAATGCTTTTGTAAGGTTTTCATTTTTCCTTGTGTGTTTTTCTTTCACTTGTAGTCTGGTTAATAAACTTTTTCTTTCTTTTTAATCAAGCGCCTGTGTTTCTTATTCCTGGTCAGGTCACATCTCACAGAGGATACCAGGGAGAAGGTATTTTCATGGGGGCACTGGCATTGTGCCAGGGTCAAACCATGACAGTTGGTAACCCAGTCTCCGTTCTGGGCATTGATCTTTCCAATGACCAGTTCTTTTGCAGATTGCACACTGCTTCCTGCACAGCTGAGGTGATCCTTGTCTCGGTGGTCCCTGGTTGTGTTATCTTTGCTTTTACTCCTGTACCACTGCCACAAACTTTTTCATTCCTTGTTTATATGCTTCTTCCCAGTTACTAAATAACCTCCAGGCTTCCTCTAGCAAGGCTTCGAGATTTCTCCCTTCCGGTCCCCAAATTTTCTGAAGTTTATGTCTAATATCTCCAGCAGACTGCCCCAAGAATGAATTAACTAGTTGATTCATCCCTATCTCAGACCACGGATCCAATGATGTATGATGTCACATAGCATCCCTTAAATGCTCTAGAAATTCAGATGGAGTCTCAGAAGGCCCCTGCTTAAGGGAATATAAGGCAGACCAATTTATGGTTTTTGGAATAGCTCTTTCCACCCCTGTTGCTATCCACTCTTGATACTCTGCTAATTTCTTTACCCCTGCTGATACATTAGGATCCCATTCTGGGTCTTGGAGGGGGAAATATTCATTTAAATCTAGCTGCTTGCTCTTGCAGTAATCCTCTGCCAAAGCCCCTGCTGTCTTTAAGACCATCTGTTTTTCCATTTCAGTCAAAGCATCCAGTAGTAACTGGATGTCAGGCCAATCTAGGTTGTGTTGCTTGATAACATATCGCAGACGTTTGACAGTAAGTATCGGATCAATACAATAATTCCTAGCAATCCTTTCCCATGGCTCTAAATCAAGAGTGGTAAATGGCACTTTAATCATTAATCTCCCTCCTTCTGGTCCCACTGCCTCTCACAAAGGTGACTGTAGCACTGCTTGCCTCCTAGTTCTAGATGCAACTGGACTGTCGGGGGGGTGTATTGTACTGGATGTGCCTTCCCAGCCTGAGTGCTCCTCCTTTTTGGAGAAGTCCCTCTTCATTCTCATCCTCAACCTACCTCCTCCTAGGAGGAGTTTTCATATATTCAAATGTATCTCTTTCTTGCCCCTCAGAATGATAAACCTTGTCTGATCTCATACACTGCTGTCTTATACTGCATGCTCAACAACAACATTTGATTTGCCCTCTCTTTGCTTTGTTTTCCTTTTCAAGGGCTAACATCCATGGGTGAGAGGGAGCTCTGAGCCCACAGTCCCTTTGCCATTCTTGGTGATTTCTTAAAACAAAAAACATATCAGCCTACAAAACCTCATCCCATTTACCTTCCCGTCTTAAAAACAACATTGACTGCAGTAAGGTGTCATAATCTAGGGTTCCAGTGGGCGACCATTTGTCTACGTCCTCTAACCTGTATAATGGCTGCCAGCGCGTGCAATATTGGATTAGATCTTTTTTATTCTCAGAGCCCCCCCTACTGGTGACTTCCTTCCAGTGGGCCAAGATGCACCCCAAGGGGCTAGTCCGAAGAACTTCCTTGCTTTGGTTAGTTCCTATTGTCTCCTTCTCCTTGCTATATCTCACTTCCACCCAAACTTCTCTTCACAGAGCTTCACAGTCATTTCTCAGTCTTCCTCCCACACACAGCTCCAGGTGGCAGGTATCAGATGTGATTTCCCACACACAAGCTTTAAGATCTTAGGTTCTGAATCACCTTGATCAGGAAACTTTACATTTGGGGCATGTGCCCTGACACTTATTTGAACAGCAATACCAGCGTCTCTCACAAACTCTGCACTGCGATAATACCTACGCTGCGTGCCAGCCTCTTGATGCATCAAAGGCTCTCAGGTATTGCCCGCAGAGGCTGGCTGTTCTGTTTATCACTCCAGGGAATTCTAAATCGTCTACGGCAGATTGTTCCAAATCCAGACTTAGATTACCAGGTGAAGTCTGGTAAAGCCCCTCTAAATGAACTCGTCCATCTCCTCTATCTATCCAATAATTCACAGGATTCACAAACTCCCAGGGGTCGAGTCCAAATCACCGGGGCAGAGGAACCCCTTGGGTTCATCTAGCCATGGTGAAAGTGTGCACAATTTACACCACAATTCACCACCTTTACTTAATGAACATCCTCACCACGCTTCTCCACTACTTGCTCTACTTCTCTTCCGTGCACACCCTGCCTCCACAGTCTGCCCTGGCCGGTGCCTCAGGCCTCACTGGGCCCCTTCAGTCGTGGGTAGAACCCTCCCCCCCACACTGTAGATATACTCTTTTTTATACACCATGCACTTGCACGATTACAAACACAATGCATTAACCACACAATGCATTAACCACACAATGATATAGTGTCCGGACACCACACACACACACACACACACACAGGTTCACTCGACCCACCCCCAGGGTCGCTGGCAGCTGCTTTATCAGACAGTTTACCCCTGTCCCTAGTTTAGCCGCTTGATCAGCTGCAACCACAGGCCAAGCACTCAGACATCTCTGAGTGACTTAGCCATCCTATCTCTCTTTTCCCCCAGTGGCCCCTCAGTACATACCGTATCCTCCACAGGCCAGCAGGTCCTTGTCTGTCTTCGCAGGAGGCAAGCCTAGACTAGCGGAGCCCCTCCAGGAAAATCCCGGGGTGCACCTAGGAGTCCGTCTGTTCTCCCCTGCCTCTGCGGGGACAGAGATGGTTCCTCCTGGCTGGCTCACCAGAATGTTTTGCGGAGATAGCCAAAAACTCCACAACTTTGTGAAAGTTGTAAAGCCGGTATGTTTATTATTACAGCACTGGACACATGCGGAGATTACTCTCCTTAAAAGACATGCGTACCTCTGGGAACTTCAGGTCCCTTTTTATCCCCCTCTGAAATACATATGCATACAATTTCACAATAGGTTCATACATATTCATTTTTATGAATTTCGCAGGACATTTGCTGCTAATTCTTCTTTATCAGAAAGAATTCCTAGGTCAGCTTGACCTGCTTTCATAGCAGTCTCTCTGTCTCTCTCTCTCACCCTCTGTCTTCCCTCCCCTTATCTCTGTCCTTCATTGAATCAGTATCCCTGAGCCTAGGCCTTGCAGTCAGGCTAAATAGCTATGTTTTCTAACCACAGACTCAAAGATGTACATTTCACCTAAATCAAAATGGATTTCTACTCTGGAGAATTTCTACTCTGTCTCACTGGAGTAGTGAATCCAGGGTCCTTTGCTAGTGACTTTGACAATGGTGAGGGTAGTCAGCAGGACTTGGAATGGTCCTCTCCACTTGGCTTGCAGAGGATCACTGTCCCACCACTTAACATAGACCCAGTCTCCAGGTCAGAACAGATATGCACATGTGCCGAGTCCTATAGGTCTGGATAGCACGATGTAATTCTGGAGCTTCTGCAAAGTGGAACCTAAAGCCATTAGATCTCTCTGTGAATCAAGTTTCCCTTTCATCTGAATTTCTCCTCGAACATGCAGAATCTGATATGGTCTGCCATACAATATTTCATAGGGGCTGATGTAATCCCTCTGCCTTGGCTGTATGTGGATCCTCAGAAAAGCTATAGGCAAGGCCTGAACCCATGTCATGGATGTTTCTTGACAAATATTGCTAATTTGTGTTTTAAGGGATCCATTCATACGTTCTACTTTGCCACTTGCTTAGGGTCTATAAAGGTGTATGCAAATCCCAAGTAATTCCCAAAATCCGACTAACTTCCTTAACCACTGTTGAAACAAAATCTGATGACATCCCCAAGGGAACCCCAAACCTTGGAATTATATGATTGAGCAAAACTTTCACCACTTCCTTGGCTGTGCTAGTGCGACAGGGGTAAGCTTCAGGCCATCCACTGAAGGTGTCGAATGATACCAGTATGTACCGGTATCACTCTTTGCGTGATAACTCAGCAAAGTAATCTCCAGTAATTTGCCAGTAATCTCCAGGAAGAAACCCTGCCTTTGTGTCCTGGGGCGACTGTATGGTCCAGTGTCCCCATCATCTGGGGGGGGATGTTTTTTGCAGCTTGTATTCAAAACAGAGATAAGAGTTCGGTTCTCTCAGAGCTCGCAGCAATGCAGAGCGAGAGAGACACTGGGAGATTTTCTTTACTTTTTTTGCTGGTTTTCCTCATTAGTCAAGGCAAGAAAAGTTTTCCCAGGACTGTGGGTTTGGTTTTTTTTCTTCTGGAACTGTTCAGTTTTCCTCTGGTCCGGGACACCAGGACAGTTGCCAGGGGCCACCCCCCGTGAAGCTGCATGCTGGGCCTGGACACCAGGTCGAGCCCCGGAGAGACTGAGCCACAACCACAGGACTCTCTCTGAACCACAGGAGGACTCTGAATTTGCCATGCCTTCAGAGTAATGAGAGGCTTCATTGTTTATTATTATTCTTTTTTTTTTTCATGTTTTTGAATACTTTGCTTGTGAAATAAAATGTTTTTCCACTTTTCTCCAAGGAAATTATGTCCTGAAGCAGTTAGGGGAGGGGCTGCTGGAATCTGCTTTTAGAGAAGACCTCTTCAGGAAGTTTTCTCCTAAATTTTGTCTCAAACTGGGACACTGTTACTCCTAACCCAACTCTTTTCCTCGTATCAGGGTTGTTTTTACAGCAGATTTCATATTTGCTCACTACTGATTCTACAATATCAGTCATTCCCTTTCCTATTACTACCTGTTTTAGATGTTTCAGAAGATTTTCAACCCTGAAATGTGTGTTTTCATGTTCTCTCTGAGCTAGCTCCTGAAGGATCAGGGGTGGGACTAGAACTTGGTTCGCTGGCATAACAGCCCATACAGTTTCTGTGATCTCAACCTTAAGGAACTTAATTAGCTTGTGATCTGCCCAATCATACTTTGAGATAAACCCCGACAAATCAATCTCCTTTTCGTGGAATTACTGCGAGAAGACCTTTTTCTGCAATTCCTCTTGCTGCTTTATCAGCAAAGCGATTTCTCAATTATGGAGTAGTTTTCCCTTTTTGGTGACTCCTACAAAGCATGATACTTACTTCTGTAGATTTTTTTAATGCTCTCTAAGAGGGCAAGTATTTGTTCAGCATGTTTGATTTGATTACCCTCAGCATTCAGAAGTCCCCTCTCCTTCCAGACGGCTCCATGGGTGTGGACAACACTAAATGTATATTGTGGAGAGCCTGGTTCAAGCATGGCTTAAAGAAAGAGGCCATGAAGGTATACAGCTGATGGGAAAGTAAAAGGTAGCTGTAAAGCAGCAGTTCCCAGGCTTGATTCTGTAAATAACTAGGTTCTCAGGCACCTTTTCTATAAACAGCAGGATTCTCAGACAGTCTTCTCATAACAATCCTTGGCTGATCTGGGAACAGATATGAAGGTTTTGAGAACTTTTCATATCACAGTGAGAACACTAATTTTGGTTTCAATAAACAACCACAGGTATTGTAAAACAAAAGGAGGGGTTAGAGTTTTCTCTGTAGCCCATCGTGAGCTCAGATTTTGCAATATGCATGAAGTTAATTAACACTATTATAAAGTGGCTGATTTGATCAATAAATCGGAGTCGATGCTAATCAACAACAAGATGGGTTGTCTCCCTTCGCTTTCAACAGTATATTTAGAGTCAGTCCATATAATTACCTTCTTTCCCTTGCTCATGTCTAGGGCTCTCATCAGTGCAATCTGTTCAGCTTTCTGTGATGACACATCTGCTGTCAGGGCCTTTGCCTTGATCACTTTGCCGTGGATGGTCACTGCATAGACTGTCATTCTTTTACCATTTCTCATGAAGTTACTCCCATCTGTAAAAAGCTCCCAATCTGGATTTTCTAGGTGCACGTCCTTCAGGCCTGGTCAGCTGGAATAGACTTCCTCAATTGTCTGCAAACAGTCATGCTCAGGCACATCATCAATTAAGATGGAGGACAGAAACATGGCAGGGTTAACAACAGAAGTTGTTTTCAAGGTAGCATCATCTTGTTCTAACAACCATGATTGATATTTAAGCATCCAGTTGTTGGACAGCTATTACCGCACCTGAGTGGGTCGCAGCTGGTGATAGAGAGACGGTGAATCTTGTATCTTGATCAGAAGGCTTGATTTATTAAGATATTATATATAATACATTATGACTATACTAAATAGAATATAGAGAGAGGTTTGCAGAGCTGCTAGCTAAGCTAAGAATAGAGAAGAAAGAAATCTATAACAAAGTTGTGGCCAAGGACTCAGTCCCCTGGCTTGCACTGGTGATTGGCCCTTAATTATAAACATAGGAAATGAGCCAATCAAGGTGTCCCTGTTGCATTCCACAGCAGCTGATAATAATTGTTTACCTTCTCTTCGGAGGCCTCTGGCCTCCTGAAGATGCAGAAATCCGAAAGAAAGATTTCTGTGGAGAAATGTCTGCGACATCTCACCTTTCTAAATTGTATAAAATAAAAAAAATGTTGATGTGGAATGAGCAGGAAATTCCTTCACCTATAAAATATAGAATACTAACAATTCACTAAAACAATCCTACAATATAAGAAAATTGCAAGAAACAATGCAAAGAGAATTCAAGTCCATGCAGCTGAGTTTCAGGAACAGTCCAAGAGCTGAAGTTGTTTCCCTTGGAATATCTGAGAGTCCTTTTGGTCCTGAAACAGACTTCTGCAAAAGAGTTCCATCAATAGTTATCAAAAACCATTGACAGTCTTAATACAATTTTAAACAATTTAAAACAATTTAGAACAACTTGAACAATTTTGGAATGTCCTTTCTGGCCCTTCAGTGTTTCAGCGCTTCAGAGCTGCTGCCCGCTATTTTCAATCTTTTTTATTTAATTTTTTTTTTTTTTTTTTGATTGAAAGCAAAAGAGCAGCAGCCAGGCAGAGCAGTGCCAGAGAAGGAAAGGCCCTGGGGGCCCTGGCCCATGCTGGACCAGGAACCCCAAAACTGGCTCACAAAGGCGGACCAGCACCAGTAGGAAAAACCAGAATCCCCAAAAACATCAGGAGGCCTCGCAGTGGGCCCGGACCAGAAATTTCCTGAGCCAAACGGCCCAGGCCAAACCCATAAGGAAGGCTCTGCATATCCACAGGCCTGAACCCTGCTGCCAGCACAATGGCAGCACGGGTAGTGAGACGCTTCCTTTCCCCTAAACCACTGAGGCATGCCAGCAGCAGGGAAATAGAAGCCTTCCCCAGCAATCCCATCTAGGGTCTGGAGATGTTTGTTTCCCACAGCAAACCAGCTATGGTCTCCTCCAACTGTGCCCTCTCCCTCTGCAATGCATCGGGTTTGTCTCTCATCCGCCCCGTGGCATCATCCCCATCCCCTCCGGGCTGGGGATCAGAGGCAGAACTCTCTGGATGCACCTGCCCCCCCATGCCACTAGGGCACAAGAGAGGCAGCGGCCTCCATGGCACAATCCCCGAAAAACCACCCCCCAAACCTCAGAGAATGCTGATCTTAAAAACAGGCAGCTGGACTGCCTCCACAGAGAGCTGGCGGGCAGCCCCCGCTCCACGGAAGGAGATACCCCCCGCCAGGGCGGCTGCTGGGGCAGCCGGTCCGGGATGGTCCGAGTTCAAACAAGCCGCCGGTTCCAGGGCAGTGTCTGACGCCGACACGGAGGGCAGAGCCTCTGACAACGGCAGAGCCGCTGGGACGGCCAGTGAAAGCAGCGGGGGGGAGCCGGAACTAGGGAGGGAACCGCGTTGTACGTGGGATCCGCCCCGGGCTGCTCCGAGGGTCCCGCGGATTCAGTGGCGTTTTCTGCCGCTGACTCCGGGGTCCGCTGCGGAGGCGCATTCGCAGTCTCCGTCGCAGCGCAAATAGGCAGCAGCGGAGCTTGGAGAAGCGGCGGAGCGTCGCTGTTGCTTAGCAACAGGTCAATCGCCGAAAGTGCTGTCTCTTCTGCCTTCTCCGACACAGGCTCTGGCGGGGGCGGGGAGGCCGGTGAAACCGCGGGCAGGACCTCCTGGAGAGGCGGAGACGGGATCTCCTGGAGTGACGGCTCTGGCAGGGGCGTGGAGGAAGCCTCAGAGACTGGTCCCGCCCCCATGTCTGAAGGCAGAGTCTGAGAGGCCGGCGCTGGCTTGAGCGGCCACTCCCATCCTCCCGGAGAGAGAGAAGGGGGGAAAGGAGAAAACTCCATCTGAGCATGCTCTGGAGCAAGAGTAAAAAAAACTTCTTCGCGCCGCGAAGTTTCAGCCCCCCCCGCCGCGAAGCAGGGGGGGGAAAAAACCCAAAGTCATCACCCACGGGGTCTTCTGCCAAAGGTGGTGGAAACGGAGCTTGGCCATAACAGTTAGAGATCCATTGAAAACAAGCTGCTCTGCGTTTCAGGACTGGGAAAAGCTTTATAAATGCTGGGTAGATAGAAGGCAGGACACGTCCCTGGCTCCCGACGAACTGGAGAATGGAGTCCATGCACTCCCAGACAAAAACATCTAAAGCGTACAGGACATCAGTAAAGAACCCAAAAAGTTTTGCCCATCGAAAGAATCCATAGATATCTTTTTCTGACAAAAGGAAACCGTCTTCCCTGCACCAATGTTTCCAGAGGGCCATAACGTTCTCCTCTGAAGGGGAGAATTGAATCTCTTCTGGCAAGGCATGGGTCTGCCATACGAACAGCCACAAGCTACGAAGGGCTGGTTCATCAGGGATAGAAAAGTGAAGAGTACCTTTTGAAAGAGTCCAGCTTGCTCTGGCAAGCTACACAGGTCTGCTGCGCTTTTCCATCATCTTTCCTGATGGTTTTCCAGAAGAAGGTTCTGTTGTGGTCAGCCTTGGCTGTGAACTCTGTCCAAATCAGGATCTTCAGTTCTTCAGCTCCTGGCTTGAATTCACTTTTGTGGTCACTTCAAAGCAACCATCAAATGCTACACATACAGGATTTTTACCCAGTGCAGCAATTTGCTCCTCTGGTCTTATTACATTAATTTTTGCTCTTACACGAGGGGTCACCAGATATTACAGCGACCTGAGTGGGTCGCAGCTGGTGATAGAGAGACGGTGAATCTTGTATCTTGATCAGAAGGCTTGATTTATTAAGATATTATATATAATACACTATGACTATACTAAATAGAATATAGAGAGAGGTTTGCAGAGCTGCTAGCTAAGCTAAGAATAGAGAAGAAAGAAATCTATAACAAAGTTGTGGCCAAGGACTCAGTCCCCTGGCTTGCACTGGTGATTGGCCCTTAATTATAAACATAGGAAATGAGCCAATCAAGGTGTCCCTGTTGCATTCCACAGCAGCTGATAATAATTGTTTACCTTCTCTTCGGAGGCCTCTGGCCTCCTGAAGATGCAGAAATCCGAAAGAAAGGATTTCTGTGGAGAAATGTCTGCGACAGACAGCCAATGTCCTTTTTGGTCGAGTATGGCTACTACAGCATGGGGTATGTACACTACAATGTGTTGCCCAAGGGTGAGTTTTCGGGCTTCCTGGATCAAGATGACAGTGGCTGCCGGAGCCTTCAGGCACCCTGGCCAGCCTTGGACAACACTGTCTAGCTGTTTGGAAAAGTAGGCCACAGCCCTCCATTGGTTCCCAAGATGCTGAGCTGGTACTCCCAAAGCCATATTCAGTCTCCTGTAAAGACTTCAAAAGGTTTAGTGAAGTCTGGCATTCTCAGTGCTGGAGTTGTCATTAGAGAGTGTTTCAGCTGTTTAAAAGCTGCTCTAGTGTTTTCAGTCCATATGATAATTCCTTTTTCCGCTGCTTTTAATGCTCCATATAGGGGTTTTACCAGCAGTCCATAATTTGCTATCCACAAATGACAGCAACCTACCATTCCCAGGAAGGCTTGCATCTCTCTCAGGGTGTGGGGCTCTGGGAGTCAACAGATGGCTTCTTTCCATTCCTTGCTAAACTGTCAGTGTCCAGGGAAGATCTCAAGCCCCCAGTAAACTATTCCTTCTTTGGCAATCTGTGCCTTGTCTTTAGAA
This sequence comes from Melospiza georgiana, assembly GCF_028018845.1. Lineage (NCBI taxonomy): Eukaryota > Metazoa > Chordata > Aves > Passeriformes > Passerellidae > Melospiza > Melospiza georgiana. The sequence goes on along the minus strand of NC_080464.1, from coordinate 10,647,633 downwards.
ACTCTGTATCCTCTCAGTCCGAAGAAGTTTAATAAACTTAGGGTAAATTTTATACAGCCACCTCTGGCTCTAGCTGCAATCAGGATGCTATCCACATACTGAAGAATAACTCATTCTGGCTCTTGTCTCCTCCAATCTTCCAATTTCTTTGCTATCTGGTTTCCAAATATTGAGGGGCTATTCTTGAAACCTTGGGGAAAAACTGTCCAAGCAAGTTGACTTTTCCTCCCTGCCTCAGGATTTTCCCACTCAAAAGCAAAGAGCTCTTGGCTGTTTTTGTGCACAGGAATGCAGAAAAAGGCATCTTTCAGGTCTACAACAGTAAACCACCCTAATTCGTCTGCCAGCGTGGTCAAAAGGGTGTGGGGATTGGCTAACACTGCATGTAGGTCCTCTGTAATTTTGTTAATTGCTCTTAAATCTTGCACTAATCAATAACTCTTATCATCTGCTTTCTCAACAGCAAGTATGGGGGTGCTGTATTTGGACTCGCACTGCACCAATAAACTATGTTTTAGGAATTTTTCAATTAGAGATGCCAATCCCTTACAGTTCTCTAATTTCAAAGGGTATTGGTTTTGCCTTACTGGTGTGGGTCCTGGTTTGAGTGCAAGTCTCAGTGGTTCTGCTCGTTTGGATCTTACTGGGATATCACTGGCCCAAACTATTGGGTTCACAGCATTTTCAACTTCATTGGGGATTTCACCACATTTGTCCTATATAAAAAAATGCAGCAACTTGGACAAATTTAGATTCAGGAATTACAACTCCTGCACTCCTTCCCTTTTTAAATTTAATCTCTGCTTTCAATTTTTCTAGGAAAACTCTCCCTAGAAATAGTTTGGGGCAATTAGGCATATAGAGGAATTGATGAGTTACCTAGTGCTTCTCCAGTTTTAATTTTAAAGGTTGGAAGAAACACTGTGTTTCACTTACCCCTTTTGCTCCAATAACATGTGCAGTATCTTGACTCAGTTTTCCTTCAAAAGTATTTAATAGAGAAAATGATACTCTGGTGTCATCTTTCCTCAGCTTAGCTATACCGAAGGCCCTGCTGGGGGAAAAGCCTTCAGTCCCCATCATTCTGAGCATGAGTCTTGTCCCACTGTGAGTTGGGGAACTGGGGATTTCTTCTTCAGCAGTGGGCTATCATTTTTCCAACGTCCCCATTTCTTACAATGGACACACTGATCTTTCTACGTAGGGTACATTTTCTGGAATGACTTCTCCTGAGTAGCCTTCTTACTAGGTTGGCGTCTAACTCTGTCACTTGGGCCTCTGTCCCAATATACCTATCAGGCCACTTCTAGTAATATATCTATATCTCAAACCCTGTCTAGCTTTTGCACCTTTCTTCTTATATAATTTTTATATCATTTGTAGCTAGAGCCATGAACAACAGAACTAGATGTGCTTTCCCATCAGCTGATTCAGGATCTAGTTGTGTATATTTGATGGCAGTTTCTTGTAATCTATTTTAAAAAATCAGTGGGTCATTAATCATAATTTTGCTTTACTTTGTAAAGCTTTGACCAATTTAGAGCTTTAGGGACACCATATCTTAACACATACACTATGAAATTCTGATAGTGTTTAACCTTGTGTCCTGGTTCAGGGCAAATTTGGCAGAGAACCCAGAAGGGGCTCCTCTAGGAAAGCAGATTCAATTGGCCCCTCTCCCCAACTGGTCCAGGAGAAAATACCTCCTTGGAGAAAAGTGGAAAAAAACTGTCTATTAAACAATACAACCTAGACAATATTAAACAATAAAACCCCTTGCCACTCCAAAAGAGATGACAAACTGACAAAGTCCCCTCCCCAGGTTGCAGCTCAGCTGACTCAGTCTCTTATCAGTCCCTCCGGTGCTGGAAATGACGTGGCCCAGGCCTGGCCCGGTGGGCCACAGGTACAAGCTGCTGGTGTTCTTCTGGGTGTTCAGTCCAGAGCAGGTTTAAACAGGTCCAAAGAAAAAGGAAAAAAACCCACAGTCCAGGGAACTTCTTCGCGTCAGCTAGCTAAAACTAAAAGCAAAGGAGAGCTCTGTCCCACTGTCTGTCCATCCACAGACAACACAGTCCAGGAGCAGGAATGTGGAGGAGTGAATGCAGTGTCTGAAAAAAAACTGCGCACTTCTCTCCCCCCGTTCACTCTCTGGAACAAGTCTTAAAGGTGCAAAACTTATTATTCAGCATAAACAGAACACGATGATTGAGGATAAAAGCATCATATAGTCAACCTAGGACACCTTGCCATCTGTTCTGGCACATTAGGGTCACACCCAGGGTTATCTAATGGAGATAACTCCACTAAATCAGCCTCCTCCTGGGTTCAAGGTGTTCCCAGCAGGCTGCACGGGTCTGGATAGCGCAGTCCTATTCATGACAGACTGACCGAATTCCTAAGCAGTTCTCAGCTGCAGGCAACCTTAGCAAGCTTAAGTGATATCAGCTCTTTAGTGATTATCAGCTCATTGTGATTTCAGCTCTTAGCTTGCTATGTGCCTAGGAAGGCAGATGGAGGGAGAGAGAGGAGAAGGCCATTTGGAGTTCCACAGCGATGTCTTTATTGAATCTTCTGAGAAGGGTTCCAGTGACAACTCGTCTACTAGAACTGGGCTAAAAGAGCCCTTTATATAGGTAACAGAGGGATCAGAAATGGTCCAATGGCAAGGCTTAAAGGAAAGTGACCTATAGGGTTACAGAGAGATAAGCAGGGGTCCAAAGGAGAAATAGGGGCTTCTAGCCTATTCACCAGGACTTTGTTGCCCGATTGATAAATGACACAAAACTCGGATAAGTTTTGTGGGTGCTTTATTAAGGGTCCGGGGAACCGGGGGACTCACGTCTCAAAATCCGAGTCCCTAAATTCACGTATGGGTGCTTCCCTCTTATACATGCGATTCACAACAAAGTCTCCAAAAAACAGTTTCCCGTTCCCCTTGCCTAGTCTCTAAGAAACAGTTCCCCGTTCCCCTTGCCTGGTCACAGACCCCTTATGATACATTCCTTGGTTCACAAACAAGATCATTAATCCTCTGCTTATCTTATTCTAAGAGCATTGTATGCTGCCTCTAGACAGGTTAGCATTCTTACTTTCCTGCACCTAGTTTAATTATTTATTAAATCCCTAAGACTACCTGCTAGGTTACACACAAAACTCAACACACTTTTCAACGGCTACAAAACTACTTTTTAACAAACCAGTTCACACACAACTCACTATAATTAAATATTTTGCTAAATTTCATTTCTTTTCCAACATTTCCCCCCTTTTGAGCATCCTTCAGTCCTGCTGCAAGGATGCTCAATCAACAGTATTGACAGTAACATCTTCATAACGAGGTGGGGAGTGTTCTTCATTCTGCCGCACGCGGGTCATCACCTTCAGCAGCCGGAGAGATCGCCTCTTTTCCTATTCCATCACACCTAAGAGGCATCTATATACAATCCATATAGTCACTAGAAATACTAAAAACATTAGTACATATTGTATAGCAGACATAATCCAGCCAGACAGGTGAAGCCCCAAAGAATCAAATACTGCTCCTATCCAATTATGCTGTGCTTCCTTTTCAATTTCCTTGGTTTTTGTTTCCACTTCTGCCAGTTGAGAAATATCTTTCTCAGCTTCAAGTGTAACATTTGGAATGTTTACACAGCAATGATCTATTCTCCTACTCAGGTAACCACAAACTCCATGTTCTTTTAACAGTAGCAAATCCAATGCCATTCTATTTTGTAGGGTCATTCTTGATGTAGCTTGCAATTGCAAATTTAGATCTTTAAATCCCTTCTTAGTAGCTGCTGCCAACCTTTCTGTCTGTCCTAACAAATTGTTGAGCATTTCCCTGTTTCGATATGTCGCTACCGGAGGGAATAATGACTCCAATATCCATCCAAATTGTACTCCTGAGCCAGGTTCATGCCACTGCGCCTCTAGGGATTCTTCCCTCTTTCTGAGTCCTTTCCTTTGGATCAATCTATTCTGTTTCCAGTATGGACACAATGTGGGAACCCCTAGGGTGATTTGTGTTACTGATCCATCTAGAGGTAAATGTGTGGTCCACTGTCTGTGTCTCAACACTCAGACTAGATTTCCAGGACTGTGCACAGTAGTATATCTGCAATCTATAGGTCCATCCATGGACTCTCTGCTAACTGTGTGATCATACCCCCTACACTCGCATCCCCACTTTAATGCCATTTTCACCGGTACCAATCCGATTCGGTCTTCCAGTGTATCACATGTAAAAACCTCAGTACAATTCCAATCCTCCTTCTGCAGTCTGAACTCTCGGGAAGATGTAGACATGATAAGGGCCCTATAATATGACTGATTCTTTACTCCTGACCATTGGATGCACCATTGTACTTCCCCAAGGTAATTATAGTGTTCCAAAACACTAGGTCCCCATAATGTCTTCCAACTATTCCAGGTGTCAAAATTCTGTGTGACATTCTGACAACTCATCTCATTTCGTTGGGATTTCGTTCTTATTCGTACTGTATTGCATGGCTCATCTATTGGGGTTGCAATTAAACACCTCCTGGTATTTTGAATCCAACCATAATGACTGGATTTCTTTTCACATTCCTCTCTAGTCATAGCCCGAATGGTCATACACAAATCCCTCCATACATCTACTGGTTTGGGAACTGACTGGCAGGACCATGAAACATTCTTGAATGTTTCAGGCATTTTGGTTACCGGTATTATTCCCCAGGGAATTGGTTCACCTGCAGCCTGTGGTAATGGCAGGCAAGCTATTATTTCAGTCACATTCTGCATGATCCCAAAATCTGATTAATCCTACCACTAAGTTTTCCTGCTCAGTATTTCGTTCTATTGTATCATTAACCTCCCGTCTACTCCTTCTACCGTGTCTCTGTAAGGATAACATCATTCTGTCATGCCTCCACCATGCATTTCCTATTCTAGGATTAGTGACACTCGACCACCCACAACCTTTGCCTTCTTTCCCCCACCAACTGGTCCCGTCCTCTATTCTGTCCCAGGTCAGTTCCCTATTTTGCTTCCACCATTTGACCCAAAGGTTCCTTTGATATCTTGATCTTACTAGGAAGGAACAATTTACTCTGAGAGGTGGCCCATCCCACATGTCCAGTGCCGTTGATACTGGATTAACCTTTATGTTTTCAGCACGATCCCCTGTCCATGGAAAAACCCTCATACTCACTCTTTTGTAATGAAAACTATCCCGTATTTTGACCAAACATGTATATTCTCCCGTATCATTTGTGGTTACCTTGGTAAGATTCAGTACCGTGTTTCCTTGTTGTTTATCCTGATCCCAACCGACTCCTATCTTGCCTCGGCTTCTTTCAGCCCCCCGTTGCCATATTGCAATAACTTCACCGGCCTCAACTCTCTGGCTGTCAAAGATAACACAAGTTAATTGAACATCTATCTCTTCCATGACTGTAACCTTTGTTTCTTCAACCTGTACAAGAGTAGACCCTTGAACGGGTACTAGTCTCATGATCACTAGCAGTAATATAATTAAGAAGGCGGCTTTGCGCGGAAGATCATCCGGGTTGGAGACACTATCTGGGTTTCCCACTGGAACGGTGCCTTCTTTACCCTGGTGTAATGGATCCAAGCATCCATCCCCTGGACCTTCACCGCCGTGTAGGTCGTCATCATCACCTGGTGGGGTCCGCTCCATGATTCCCGTAGCGGATCCGTGATCCACTTCTTGACATACACCTGGTCCCCAGGCTGGATGTCGTGGACAGAATTCTCCAGCGTGAGCGGTCTATTCCACTGTAACGTATTTCTTAAAGAATTCAAGATCTTATTAAGTGACATAACATACTCTGCAATCGCCTGGTCCCCACTCACATGTACCTCCCCTTTTAATACAGTTGCATGATATGGTTTGCCATATAATATCTCATATGGACTTACGCCTACCTTTTCCCTTGGTTTAATTCGAATCCTGAGTAGGGCCAAAGGCAAAGCTTGAGGCCAGTGCAGTTTAGCTTCCTGGCAAATCTTTTTGATTTGTCCTTTCAGGGTTTGATTCATCCTTTCCACCTGCTCACTAGACTGAGGTCTCCAGGGGGTATGCAAATTCCAGGTTATATCTAACCTTCGTGCTAATTCCTGCACTACCCCAGCTATAAAATGCGGACCCCTATCTGATGACAATCCTAAAGGTACTCCAAATCTTGGTATTATTTCTTTTAACAAGGTTTTTACCACCTCCTTAGCCTGATTAGTTCTACATGGAAAAGCTTCCGGCCACCCTGAGAATGTACATACGTACACTAACAAGTATCTGTATCCCTGTGCCCTAGGCAGTTCAGAAAAATCAACTTGCCAGTAATCTCCTGGTTGTGGCCCGACTTGCAACTTTCCCATTTGTATTTGTCTCCTAACTACTGGATTATTTTTCAAACATACCGGGCACATTGCATTAACTCTTTTTGCCATTGTTAACATCTGATTAGAGATTATCTCATTCTTCAAAAATTTTACCAATACTTCTGCCCCCCAATGACATTTATTATGTTCTGATTCCAAAATAAATTTCATTATGTGGGTAGGTACCACTATTTGTCCCACTGGTGTAACGTACCACCCAAGTTGATTCTTCTGTGCCCCTAGCAAGTTTATTAGTTTTCCATCTTCTATTGAATATTTGGGCTCCTGATTCAGGTATGGGGTAGCTGGATTTGTTCTTACCGGTACCAATGCCATTTGAGTCCATACTTCCCGTGCCACTTGCCGTGCTGTAACATCAGCAAATCGATTTCCTCTGTAAACGTCTCCTTCCGCAGTCTGATGTCCTCTAACATGCATTACTGCAACTGCTTTGGGACTGTGTATCACATCCAGTAGCTGTAGCACTTCTTCCCAGTGCTTGATGTTGGTTCCCTGTGAATTCAAAAGCCCCCTTTCCTTCCATAACGCCCCATGTACATGAACCACACCAAAGGCATATTTAGAATCTGTCCAGATATTAACCCTTTTCTCCTTGCTCAAATACAGGGCTCTGGTGAGTCCAATCACCTCTGCCTTCTGGGCCGAAGTTCCAGGTAACAAAGCCTTTGCTTCTATTACCCGATCCAATGTTACCACTGCATACCTGGCATAGCGAGTCCCATTCTCGACAAAACTGGATCCATCAGTGTATAGTTCCCATTCAGGTTCTTCCAATGGTTCATCCTTTAGGTCGGGTCTGCTGGCATATACTTGTTCAATTACCTCTACACAATCGTGCACCAGTCCCCCAGCCTCCTGGTCACTGCGTAAAAACTCTGCTGGATTAACATGATTAGTAGTCCTTATTTCAATATCATCCTGTTCTCTCAGGATGGCCTGGTATTGCAACATTCGACTGGATGATAGCCAGTGACCCCCCTTTTGCTCCAAAACGGCCATGACCATATGGGGAACAAACACTTTCATTTTTGCCCCCAAAGTCAATTTCCGGGCCTCTTGAATAAGAATTATTGTTGCCGCCACAGCTTGCAAACACGAGGGCCACCCGGAACTTACCGAATCCAGTTGTTTAGAGAAGTATCCCACTGGCCTCTTCCAGGATCCCACCTCCTGGGTGAGGACCCCCAATGCCAGTTTTTGCCTCTCATTCACGTACAACTGCAATTCCTTGGTCAGGTCAGGGAGTCCTAGGGCTGGGGCCTCCTTTAGTGCCTGCTTCAATTCCTGGAAGGCCTTCTTTTGCTGTGTCGTCCACTCCAACCGATGCTGCTTCAAGGCCTCATACAGTGGCTTGGCTAGGAGACCGAAATTCATGATCCACAGTCGATACCATCCCACCATTCCTAGAAAAGATCTCAATTCCTGATGGCTACGAGGCAAAGGAATAGCACATATTGCCTCTATTCGGTTTACTCCCAAATGTCTCTGCCCTTGTGTGATCTCACAACCGAGGTAAATAACGCTATTTTTGACCAATTGAGCTTTTTCCTTAGAAACCCGATACCCTGCTTGGCCAAGCATGTTGAGTAATTTAATTGTTAATTCCACACACATTTCCGTTTCCTTAGTAGCCAGAAAAATGTCGTCCACGTACTGCAGGACTACATACAAGGATGGGGATATTGTTACCTGGGTTATCTTCCATTCCTCCAGCTCCTTGGCCAGTTGGTTTCCAAAAATAGTAGGGGAGTTTTTAAATCCCTATGGGATTCTGGTCCACATAAGCTGCTTCTTTCTCCCAAAATCAGGACTCTCCCACTCGAAGGCAAAATATTTCCTACTCTCTACTGCCAGTGGGATGCAGAAGAAGGCATCTTTAAGGTCAATCACTGAGAACCATTTAAACTCCTCCGATACAGATGTTAACAAGGTATAAGGATTAGCAACAACTGGATGTATGTCTTTCACTATTTCATTAATAGCCCTTAAGTCCTGTACCAAACGGTACTTACCATTAGGTTTCTTTACTGGAAAAATTGGAGTATTATACTCTGATTCACATTCCTGTAATATTCCTTGAGCCAAAAATTGTTTAATTAACAGGGCTACTCCCCTCCTTGCCTCAAGCTTCAAGGGGTATTGCTTTATCCTCACTGGTCGGGCCCCTTCCTTTAGTTCCACCTTTACTGGCTGCGCAGCTTTAGATTTTCCGGGGACCCCTGACTCCCATACCCAGGGTACTACAGCCTGCTCAATTTCTTCTGCAATAGGAGAGGCATCTACTTCCTTGATCACAAAAATGCCTGCTATTTGTTCCTCAGGTGTCGCCCTGGTTTTTTGAGATTTTCTAAGCCTTCTGATGTTGACATTCTTGTAGTGAACTTTCTCACACTCTTTATGTAAATAACTCATTGTTTTTCATTCCTTTATGGAGGAGGAGAGAGTTGATGGACTGTTGGTTTGACCTGTGTCATTGCAGAGGTGTTACTGTCACCTTCCAATCCACTGTCACTTTTGTAAAACTATAAATATTGGAGTCAGAGAATAAAACTTCCCTTTTTTCCTTCACCTTGAGAGAGGTGGTGTGCTTGTGTTCTTTTGTGTCTTTCAGCGACATCTGGTGACCGCCGAAGTGTATTGCAGCCTAGGCTGAAACACTGACAGCGGATTGCGGTGAGGTTTTCCCCTCCTCCTTTTGGTGCTTTGCCTGCTGTTCTCGGGCAATGGAAACCTCTGTGGCTTTCTGGGACGATTCCCTCATTTTGGATCTCTGGAGGGTGGTTCTGGAGTGGAAACAGGTGTCTGTTTCCTGGGATGGTTTGGAGAGATTGATTCTGTGGGCCCGAGAGCGAGGTTTTTTTTCGGACATTGCGAAGGTGTTCGATAGGCAGGAGTGGTCTCGCTTGGGGGACCACCTTATGGAGGCCCTCTTTGATGATTGCACTGTAGATGTGGGACCGCTGCTGCTGCAGTGGAGGCAATGTGAGGAGCTTTGGCGGGGGTCCAGTTCTTGTACCCCTCGGAGCTCCCAGGGAAGCCCTTCTATTTCAGATGTGGATGAGGAGGAGATTGAGCTCCTGTATGATGTGGACCCCCCCTCCCCGCCTCATGACGGTGTGCTGGGGAGTGGCCATTATCCGCCTGGGGTGGATTGGGCTCACAGCCAAGCTGTCCCGGGTCCAGGGGGCTCTCTGGATTCGGCGGGCCGTCCTCGCCCCGCCTCGCCCTGTGTGGGTGGCGGGGCGGGGGACGGGTTGCCCTCTCTGTGTGCCTTCCCGGCCTTTAAGGGTCAGCCTCCGCCCCGACTTGAGGCTGCTGCGGTGACTACCTGTTGTCCGAACTGCGGTGTGTCCACCACGTTTCCCCTGAGCGAGGTGGGGGTGGGTTCTCCCACCTCCGAATCGGGTTCCTCAGCGGGGGGAGCGATTTCGCCCTCCTCCGCGTCTGTGCAGCCTGCTGGGCATGCTCAGCCGGTGGAGGCAGTCGGGGGCGGGACGTTGCCCGCCTCTGGATCTGCGCAGCCAGTGAAGGCAGTCGGGGGCGGGACGTTGCCCGCCTCTGTGTCTGCGCAGCCGGTGAAGGCAGCTGGGGGCGGGGCGTTGGTCGGTGCTCCGCCCAGCCCCGCTCCGGTGGGCGGGCAGCCCGTCCCTCTCCGTTCGGTGGGGGCCGTGCCCGCTACGGGATCTTGCAGATTGGGGCGGGCTCTCATAGGGGGCCTGCCCGGCTCCCTTGTGCCGCCCCACAGTGACGCGGCTCCGCGGGCTGGGCCTCCCTCGGCATTCCACCCCGCCCCCGTATCGGGGGATGGGGGCCCCGCGCCGGCTGCGTCTGGCGCTGTGCCAGATGTGCGGGCCGTGCCGGCAGCTGCGGCTGCCGAGGCGGCCCCTGCCAGAGCTGCAGCACAGCAGGGGACTGGGGTGTTTACCTTTAGTGCAACTGCTGACACGATCGGAGGGAGGCCGGCGGGTGCCCGGGGCCATGGCCCTTTCTCGTCAGGTCTTTGGACGCTTCCTGCGTGCCAGGTGACTGTGCGTCCGAGGCACCCTGAATGTTTCTGGCCAGAGGCAAAAACCAACACTGACGAGATGAATGAACATCTCTCCTAAAGGCATCTGCAGGGTTGGGGGGTGGATTCCTTTGGCTCTGCCGGTGCTGCAGGGGGCGCAGGGATGAGTGGTGTTGCCCCGGCTCCCAGTCAATCAATCCCTCCTGTCTCTGGGGGGCCCAAGGATCGGGGCACAGCAGGTGCGGTGGCTTTGCCAGGGGGTCCCCAGGCTTTCCCTGTGCTCAGGGGCGTCACTCATAACACTTATGAACCCCTTGTGTATAAGCTGGAGAAGGAACTCCGTGAAGCGGTTGCTCAGCATGGTTTGGGGTCTGCTGAGGTTATGCACATTCTTCGGAGGCTTGATCAGGATGTGCTGACACCTCACGATGTCCGTTGTGTGGCACATTCTCTTTTTGACCCTGTGCAATTTGGTGTTTTTGAGACCAAGTGGGCTCATCTGGCAGCCCAAGCGGTGAGGCAGAATGCTGAGCTGGCGCCGGAGGACCCCAGGCGTGGAGTTGTTGTTGACATGCTGATGGGGACAGGGCATTATGAGAATGTTCAGGGGCAGGTTGGATATGATCCCCTTGTGCTTCAGCAATGCAACACTCTGGGCATGGGAGCGATTGTGCAGACCCTGGAAATGGCTGCTCCGAAGCAGCCGTTCTCAACTGTTGTCCAGGGGGATGATGAGCCTTTTATGGTATTTGCGGCGAGGTTGATTGCGTCTGTGGAGAGGCAGGTGCCTGATCCTGTGGCGAGGGACGTTACAATTGCAAACCTTGTCAAGTGCAATTGTAATGACGCTTGTAATAAGGTTATAGCGGCTATGCCTGGTGATCCTAGTATCTGGGAGATGGCAGAAGCCTGTGCGAACATCATTCCCTCACGTCGGAAGTTGGCCGCTGTGGCTGCCGCTGTGCAGCCCGTCTGGGCAGCACCGCAGGGCGGGCAGCCGCAGCAGACGAATGCACAGACTAGCAGGAAGCGGGGGAAGAAGGTTCAGAAGGTCAAATTCCCCATGTTCTTGTGCGGTCGGTGTGGTAGGCCGAATCACATGGCTAACGTTTGTAAGGCGACTGTTGATGCTAATGGCCAGGCGTTGCCAGGTTCGGGAAACGTGAGACGGAGCGCGCAGCAGGAGGGGCGCGCTCAGACACAAGCTTCCCTCCAGACCCAGGTGCCGATGGAGGTCTCCTTTGCCGGCTTGCAGCCAGCACCCGCGGATCAGCAGGCGTGGACGTCTGCACCGCAGCAACAGTTGTCTTAGATTCGTCTGAGATACGCAAGGTTCCCCTGGATGCCTTTGGTCCCTTGGGTGGGGGCATGAGTGCTCTCCTTATGGGGAGGTCCAGTGCCACCCTTCAGGGCATCATTGTGCACCTGGGGCTCATTGATGCAGATTTTACAGGGTAGATTTGTGCCATGGTCTCCACACTCACTCCCCCTGTCACAATCCCAAAAGGGACACGGCTTGCTCAACTTGTGCCTTTTAAGTCTTCTGTTCGCAGGACAGCTGACCGGTCACGTGGAGCTGGTGGCTTTGGATCCACTGGGCCGCCTCAGGTTCACTGGACTGCTGTCCTGACCAAGGACCGGCCCGAGATGCTGTGTACCCTGTCTGTTCCTGGTGCGACACCGTCGGAAATCCACCTCTGCGGGCTTCTCGACAGCGGTGCTGACATCACTGTTCTCTCCCTTGCCGCCTGGCCCTCGGAGTGGCCCCTGGATCCAGTGGGGACATCTGTCGCGGGCCTGGGAGGGACGGCACAATGCTACGTGGCCCAGCAGCCCGTGCTGGTCACCAACCCGGAGGGACAGATGGCCTGGGTTAGGCCTCATGTTACTTCTACTCCTGTCAACCTTTGGGGGAGGGATGTTCTGTCTGCCTGGGGGGTGCGTATCGGGACAGATTTTTAATGCGGGCCACTGCAGTGAAGGGCGCAGAGTGTCTTACGCCTCCTATATGGTGGCTGGTGGACAAACCCGTTTGGGAGAAGCAGTGGTCCCTCCCTGATGATAAATTAGTCGCCCTTCGGAATTTGGTGCAGGAGCAGTTGGACCAGGGTCATCTGGAGCCTTCTAACAGTCCTTGGAACACTCCTGTCTTCTGTATCAAAAAGAAATCTGGGAAATGGAGGTTGTTGCAAGACCTCCGGAAGGTCAATGCCGTGATGGAAAGCATGGGACCATTGCAGGGGGGCATGCCATCGCCTACCATGCTTCCTGCAGGCTGGCCGGTCCTCATTGTGGATCTGAAGGATTGTTTCTTTTCAATTCCTTTGCATCCCGATGACAGACCGAAGTTTGCCTTCTCGGTGCCAGCGATTAACAAGGCTGAGCCCGCACAGAGATATCAATGGAGGACATTGCCTCAGGGCATGCGCAATTCCCCTGCCATATGCCAGTGGTATGTGGCCCGTGCCTTGTCTGGAGTTCGCAAGCAGTTTCCTGATGCGCGTCTGTATCATTATATGGACGACATTTTGGTGGCCGCATCCACCCAGGATGAGCTGCTGAGGATTCAGCCTCGGTTGCTCGATGCTTTGCATGCTCATGGACTGCAGGTGGCTGCAGAAAAGGTTCAACAAAAACCACCCTGGAAGTACTTGGGGGTCAAAATTTTGGAACGGACAATCTGTCACCAGGAGGTGCAATTTGTGCATTCTGTGAAGACACTGAATGATGCTCAGAAATTGATAGGTGTCATCACTTGGTTACGTCCTTATTTGGGACTAACCAACGCACAGCTGTCTCCTCTGTATGATTTGTTGAAAGGAGACTCTGATCTGAAGTCGCCTCGCACACTGACCCCTGAGGCGCGTAAGGCGTTGGAGGTGGTTCAGCAAGCTGTTTCAACTTGTCAGGTTTATCGCATTGATCCCTCCGTTGATGTCACTGTGTTCATTACCACTCCAGATTCGCATCCCACAGGTATCATTGGTCAATGGAGTGACAAATGGTCTGATTCCTTGCACGTTCTGGAATAGGTTTTCCTGCCCCATCAGCCGCAGAAGACGGCAACTACATTGCTTGAGCTGATTGCTCGCTTGATAATCAAATGCCGACAACGGTGTTTGCAATTGATGGGTGCGGATCCTGCAAAGATCATACTCCCGGTGCAACGGGAGGATTTTGACTGGAGCTTTGCAAACAGTGTGTCTCTGCAGAGTGCTCTGGAAAATTTTTCAGGGCAGATCACTTATCTGCCCAGCCATAGGCTGTTGCATATGGCGAAATCCACACAAATTTCTTTGCGGCCCAAGAATAGTCAGGAACCCGTGCAAGGACCCACCGTCTTCACTGACGGTTCAGGAAGGACAGGAAAGGCCATTGTTACCTGGAGGGATGGGTCTGAGTGGCAGGTTCTGGAAGGCCATGAGAATGGGTCAGCTCAATTGGTTGAACTGAGGGCTGCTGTCATGGCATTTGAGAAATTTTCCCAGGAACCTTTCAACTTGGTCACGGATCCCGCCTATGTGGCTGATATCGCACAGTGGTTGGGTCATTCGGTTTTGAAGGAGGTCAGTAATCCTGCCTTGTTTCATTTACTGAAGACCTTGTGGTGTGCCATTCAGGCCTGAGTTCATCCATTTTATGTTCTACATGTGAGGAGTCACACCAATTTGCCAGGTTTTATAGTGGAAGGTAATGCGAGGGCTGACAAGTTGGCTAACCCAGCATGGGTAGCGCCTCAGCCTGATACACTCGCACAGGCCAAGGCATCGCATGGGTTTTTCCACCAGAACGCACATACCTTGCAGAAGCAGTTTCAGCTGACGCCAACTGAGGCTCGTGACATTGTCGAGTCATGTGATGACTGCCATGCACTTGCTCCGCCTCTGCCAGCAAGGGTAAATCCCAGAGGCCTTAGGGCCTTGGAGCTTTGGCAGACCGATGTCACCCAGGTTGCCGAGTTTGGCCGGTTCAAGTATGTGCATGTCACTGTGGACACGTTCTCTTCTGCGATGTGGGCTTTGGCTCACACTGGGGAGAAGGCCCGTGATGTCCTTGCCCACTGGAGGCAGACCTTTGCCGTTCTGGGCATACCTTCTGCTGTGAAAACCGACAATGGTCCTGCTTACGCATCGCAAAAGGTGCGGCAGTTCCTGCAGTTGTGGGGTGTCTCGCACAAGTTTGGTATCCCTCATTCTCCGACTGGTCAAGCTATTGTAGAACGCGCTCATGGTACTCTGAAGCAGGTTCTTCAAAAACAAAAACGGGGAATGCAGGGTGAAACCCCGCACAGTCGGTTGGCAAAAGCTTTGTGCACAATCAATCATCTCACTGTGCCACAGAACTCAAATAACCCTGTCATTTTGAATCACCATCTCTCATTGCAGGCGGCAGACGAGGCACATCAGCCTCGAGCGAAGGTTCGGGTGCAGAATTTAGTCACCAAACAGTGGGAAGGCCCCTATGACCTTATCGCTTCGGGGCGCGGGTATGCTTGTGTATCCACAGATACTGGGGTACGTTGGGTACCTTCCAAATGTGTTCACCCTGATCTGCGACCGCAGAGACAGAATCCAGCTAATGAGCAAGATGGAAACTGTGACCAACCTGAACGGCATCAAGCGGGGGAATCATTGAGTGATGATTCGGATGCAGACGTTGAGAGTGATCACTCCAATGATTCCTCTGCAAGTGGACACTGAGTGTTGTTCCTATTTTCCTTTTCACATTGTTCATTTTTCCTTTTTTCTTTTTTTAAACGGAAAAGGGTGAGATGTTGCCCTGGTTTTTTGAGATTTTCTAAGCCTTCTGATGTTGACATTCTTGTAGTGAACTTTCTCACACACTTTCTGTAAATAACTCATTGTTTTTCATTCCTTTATGGAGGAGGAGAGAGTTGATGGACTGTTGGTATGACCTGTGTCATTGCAGAGGTGTTACTGTCACCTTCCAATCCACTGTCACTTTTGTAAAACTATAAATATTGGAGTCAGAGAATAAAACTTCTCTTTTTTCCTTCACCTTGAGAGAGGTGGTGTGCTTGTGTTCTTTTGTGTCTGTCAGCGACACTCAGGTATTTCCAATTTCACCCTTCCCCCTTCAAATATTATTTTCACATTAAGTCGGGACAACAAATCTCTGCCAAGAAGGGGTGTGGGGCAGTTTGGCATATACAAAAATTGGTGATCTAATTCCTTCCCCCCAAACCTAAGATTTAAAGGTTGTAAAAATGGTTGTTCCTCTAGCTTCCCTGTTGCCCCCACCACCTGTACCATTGTGTCACTCAAAGGTCCCAATCATCTATTGAGTACAGAATAAGTAGCTCCAGTGTCTACCATAAATTCTTGATCCTTTCCATCTATCTCTAAAACTACCCTTAAATCCTTTTCTAGTCAGCTTTGATTCTGATAGTTTCCCAAAACTAGTGCTTGAGCGACTTCTGCTGGTCCTCCCGTGAATCCTCCCACAGGAGCATTCCCCATTGGACCTGTCCTTAATCCCATGTTTCCCATGCCCATACCTCCTCTAACCGGGCATTCATTTTTCCAGTGTCCCAATTGTCGGCAAAACGCACACTGGTTTAGATCCAACCTCCCCATGTTAGGTGCAAACCCAAATCCTCCCCGACCTCTTGCCAACCCCCTTTGTCCGCGATTAGTTCCTCCCCGACCTCGACCCCTAATGGGTCTTCCTCCTGCCCCTGTCTGTTGCATTACAGCCAGAATACTAGCTTGTTGTCTTTTTGCAGTTTCTTTTTCACTCTTGTTGTATACCTTCCACGCTACCTCCAGCATTTTATCCAAACTCCTAGTATCCTCTCCTTCCAGCTTTTGTAACTTTTTCCTAATATCCTCTTGTGATTGCCCCATAAACAACAATGCCAATTGAAGTTTTCCTGATTGATCCTCTACATCTAAATTAGTAAACTTCCGAGCCATGTCTTTTAATCGTTCTAAAGAGGCAGACGGAGAATCATTCTTGTCCTGCTTGACCGAATACAACTTAGACCAGTTCATAGTCTTAGGTATTCCTGTCCTAATTCCTTCCACCAACAATTCCTGATATCGTTTTACAGCCCTTATTCCTCCCGTAGAGTTTGGGTCCCACTTAGGTTCTTCACTTGGTACCAATTCATCAACTGTCTCATTTAGTTGTCTCAACCGAATTTCCTCACGAGCCTTTTCTCTAGTGGCTCTAATAACCACTTCCTTTTCTGTGGAATCCATTATAGTATCTAATAATACCTGTAAATCATTCCAGTCCGGATTCTGAGTCTTTATTACCATTTTAACCACCCTTGCCACCCTTTCAGGATCCTCCCGATAACTCCCCGCTGATTGCTTCCATATTACCAAGTCCCCGGGGGAGAAAGGCACCTTTATAAGTATCCTTTCTCCCTGTGGTCCCACAGCTTCCCTTAACGGCGCAATTAACTGTGGCCCCTTCTGCCCCTTCCTTCCCTTGCGAGTCCGCCCTGCTAACGGAGTTCTTTTAACACTCTCATTCTTTTCACCATCACCACCATCACTATCACTCTCACTAGATCCCGTTTTTATAGCTATATCCGCAGGGGGAGCAGGGGGCACATTAGGAGCAACCGGAACCCTCGGAGGTGCTATACAATAAGACAAATCTTCCTCGACTGAAGGATACAAATTACGCTCCTTTCTTTCTTTACATCCCACACACTCCCTTTCATCATTCACTTCTAAAACCAAGATACCACATTCCTTTTGCCATTCCTCTTTCCGATATAAAATGAAAAACAAATCCAAATATGGTATTTCATCCCATTTCTCATTTCTCCTTAAAAATCGCATCAAAGATTCCATTATCCCCAATTCCAGTGTACCATTCACCGGCCATCCCGCTTCCCCAATCTCATATTCAGGCCACCAATGATTACAATAATCTATCATTTTGCTTTTATCCAATTCTTGATAATAATACCCCTCACTTTTCCACCGTTTCAATATACAACCTAATGGTGTATTTCCAGGTATTTTACCATTGGCTTGCACTAAGGTTTTAAAAGTTTTAAAAGACATCATATTACAACCTTTAATTCCACCTTTAATCCCAATAAACCAATATACCTTAAACCAATATACCTTCTCGCCGTCCTTCCCTAAAACAAACAGGAGGCGAGTTGCGGTCCTGCGTCCTTAGACGTCCTATGGCCGGAGTCTAGGCTTTTTTTACCAACCACCAAATCCAAATCCAATTATCACCTTTTTCCAATATAAAGCACCTTCGGGCTTACCTTGGCAGTTGTCCAACAGGCGCGGGGTGTCGGGCACGACCGATTACTCCCCGAGAAGTGCTCGGTGCCGGCTTGGAGTGGATCAGGACGCGAACCGCCCCAGCAGCCCTTGGAGTCCTGCCGCGGTCGTCAGAAAACTGTTGCCCAATTGATAAATGACACAAAACTCGGATAAGTTTTGTGGGTGCTTTATTAAGGGCCCGGGGAACTGGGGGACTCACGTCCCAAAATCCGAGTCCCTAAATTCACGTATGGGTGCTTCCCTCTTATACATGCGATTCACAACAAAGTCTCCAAGAAACAGTTTCCCATTCCCCTTGCCTAGTCTCTAAGAAACAGTTCCCCGTTCCCCTTGCCTGGTCACAGACCCCTTATGATACATTCCTTGGTTCACAAACAAGATCATTAATCCTCTGCTTATCTTATTCTAAGAGCATTGTATGCTGCCTCCAGACAGGTTAGCATTCTTACTTTCCTGCACTAGTTTAATTATTTATTAAATCCCTAAGACTACCTGCTAGGTTACACACAAAACTCAACACACTTTTCAACGGCTACAAAACTACTTTTTAACAAACCAGTTCACACACAACTCACTATAATTAAATATTTTGCTAAATTTCATTTCTTTTCCAACAACTTGGCATTTCCTATCTTTAGGCTTCTGCTTGCCATGGGGGCCTTGCAGGCCCAGGGCTCGCTACACTCCGCAACTGTGCCCTGGATTAAACCACCTGCTGTCAGTTTTTCTACAGAAGTTATAAGAGTCTTATTAACTATCTGTCTCTCAGTGGTTTCAAGCAATGTGTTCATCATAGATTTCAAATAAGCCCAGTCAGGGTTTTGTGTGTTAATTGCCCTTTCTACTAAATTTGTTATTTATTTGAGTTTTCTTTATATTTTCCCACAGTGGTGTTTCACTGTTCTAACTTGACAAGGGAGTATGGAACTTTTATATATATTGGCCCCTGATTGCCAACTCTTTTCCCTAACAGGGCTTGCAGAACCAGTTCTTCCCTTTTTTGTGGATGGTAATAGTAGAGTTGAGTGATTATGGGTAAGAATCAGGGGAAGGCCAACAGGGCAGTCTCATTGACTGCTGGGAGCTAAGATTGTCTAGGAACTGAATTTAGACATCTAAGTTGGACAGAAAGTGTGTATTCATAATGCGGCTGTGCTGGGGTTCAGGGTGTCCCCAGCAGGCTGCAATGGGGTCCGGATAGCTCTGACCTGCTTGGCACAGCTGTCCAAGCAGTTCTTAGCCGCAGGCCACCTCAGCAAGCTTAAGTGATATCAGCTCTTTAGTGATTATCAGCTCATAGTGATTTCAGCTCTCAGCTTGCTAGGGGCCGCAGGCAGGCAGATGCAGGGAGAGAGAGGAAAAGGCCATATGGGGTTCCACAGCGATGTCTTTATTGAATCTTCTGCAAAGCTTCCCAGTGACAGCTCTTCTGCCGAGCTGGGCAAAAGCAGCTCTTTATATAGGGTTCTGGGGTTTTGGAAATTGTTCAATAGCAAGGGTTAAAGGAAGGTGACCTATAGTCTTACAGACAGATAAGCAAGGGGTACGAAGTCAGAAGAGAGGGCCTTCTAAGGTTTCAGTCACCATGACTTGGCATTTCCTATCTTAGGCTTCTGAATGCTAGGGAATTCTTGCAGGCTCTGGGCCTGCTACATATTCACACTGTTTATATTCCTGATTAATTAGAAGATCTGGGAAATTAAAGTCTATATTTTGCGTATTTCAGAGTTGCAAAGCATTTAATGGGGCATAGCCTTTTCTCTGTTTTAGGATCACGTAAGATAAAACTTTAAAGAGATTGTTTGCCATAGGCAAGAAGATATTCTTAGCTTTATTACAGGGAAAAATGCGAGTGAGAAAGAGCACCAAAAAGAAACTTTTATATACTGTGCCTTTTCAGTGGGAGGAAGAGTCTGGAGTAAAGAAGGAAAGCTGGGCATGAGAAAGGGGGAAGGAAAGGTGGTGTTTTAATGTTTGTCATTGTTCCTCATGACCTGAATTAATTTTAATTGGCAATACAGTAAATTTAATTAATTTTCCCCAATTTGAGTTAGTTTTGCCTGTGACCATAACTGGTAAGCAATCTCCCTGTCTTTACCTTAGTGCAGGAGTTTGCTCATCCTAGTTTCTCCCTGTGTCATGATGTGAAAGGGGAGGGAGTGAATGAGGGAGTGACTGGGTAAGCATTTGGTTCTTAACAAAGGTTAACATACCACAGTATTTTTGGGAGAAGAGTTCTTTATTTCATCTGCCAGTAGAGATAGTGCTTTTCATCTAAGTGTCCTAGGTTACAATATAAAAATGTATTCTATTCCCATCCTCAAGAGCTGCTGAAACCAGGAGACGCATTGTTTTTTCTTCATCTCCTGTTAATGGGCCCATCAATGTCTTACCACATGGTTCAGAAATAACTCCCTTCAGGAGCCATTTCTGTTTAATGGGTAATCAAGGACCCAACGCATGACTCAGAATGATATCAGTCCATTGTGAGATGCTCCGCCCAGGGGAGAGGAGCTAAGCATCCCCATCTGGATATAATCTGGGTTTTGAGACACAGCAGTCAGTCTTTCCACTGGATTCCCAGATGAATAGCCACCCTTACCCAGTGGTTTCCAGAGGACAAGACCTACCAGATCATTTCTACAGGATCACCATGTCAACAAGACCATTTCATCTGGATTGCTACCACCACCCTAACTAGCCGGGTGTCAGGTTGTATTCTGACTCTGTCAGTGGTTTTTCTTTTGTATTATTGTATGTATCTGGGGGGGGTTTCCTTTTTCCTAATAAATTGTATTTCTGACTTGGAAGCTCTCACTGGTTTTGCTTTCACACCAGAACACTAAGCTGTGCCTCAAAGAAGGTGGCATTCTAGGCTTCAAATGACTTCTTTATTCTACAGGGGCACAACTTTTATCTGTATTCATCTATGATTTTTAACACAATGTCTGAAAATTGTTTAAATCTGAACTACTAGTTTTCTAAGCTTTCTTCATAAAATCATATCCAAGAAGGTAAATAACTTTACAAAGATGTCACCTTTGCACCCCTGAGGAATGGACTCATACTTGATGCATCCTGTGCTGCCAGCCCAGTAGCTGGATGCAGACTAATCACAGAGGAGGCTGCTTTACTAGGAGTAGATGGAGGTTTTGATGCCTGCAGGGCCACTTCTTAGCAGCATCAAACCCAGTTTCACTGTTTCTCTCTTGCCATTTATTTTTCCAGATTTGCAAAATTTTACTGCTTCATTTTTACATCTTGAAATAAGCCCCCTCTTTCTGCCAAGTCTGTTTTGTAATTTCCTGGTTGCTGTTTAATCCAGCTGATGGTCATCATCCTCTTAATTGTAATCAGTTTGGGGCAAATGCCCTCTCAGAGAGGTGTGGGTGTCCCATTCACACCCACTGTTACACTCAAATCCCTATCCTATCAGTGTTTGTTATCCTGGCCTTGTTGCCAGGAGGATGCCTTACAGACAGGCCCACAGTAGTATTATTCTTTGGGTTATGTTGTTATCTAGATTTCCTCAAGAGCCTAGTAGAAGACAAACAGTGGGGTGTGTGTGGGGGGGAGTGTTTAGAATGTTTATACAATTATATTATTTGACTTATATTGTTTTTGTTGTCCCAAACGTGGGCTCATTACCCAGTGCACAGTGCCTATTCACACACTGAGGAGAGGTATTTCTAGTTTTTTATTCTAGTTTGTGCAAAGTAGGGAGCCAGGTGGTAACCCCTGAAAGGCTGGCTCACTGATCATCAGAATTTTACACAATTTATTCATTTTAACAAAGGCATCAGCATTCATTGGTTACAAATTGCATAGCTTTTGCATTAATTAGTACTTAAACCCCTATTTTCTAGTTATAGATCTGGCTTCTCATGCTAATTAGTGTACAGGCACAGTTATTCTCTTCAGTTGAGTCGAGGGTCTGTTTTAAATAGATGGTCAATGGATTGGTGGTTGTGATCTCCAACTTCTGCAATTACCTTTCCCCCAGTTACTGCTCAGTCCTGCTGACTTCATTCCTGGTGGTTCTTGCCCAGACAGCCCATTCATCTTGGGCTTTTGTTTCCTTTTCCTTAAAACCAAAGATTAGCCAAGACTACAAGGTTCACAATGCAATTGCTTAATCATAACTGCCTGGATATAGCTACCGATTAACAACTAAATTTTAAAAAATTCCAACATTTGGTTCAAATCTTGAGTGGCAGGATATCATTTTGACACTGGCCAAATAGAGATGTAGGTTTTTAGAATTTGATGCTCTGGAGGTGTTGGAGGTTAGGGATTTTTCCTGTTGTTTTTCTTTCCCTTAGGAATTTTTTCCCCATTTTGTTGCTAAGGGACAATAACAACCGGGTACTAAAGAGAGACAAAAGAAGTAGCCACAGCTCGGGGGAAGGGTCCAGCTGGCTACTCTATTTTTACCTGGGGTTTTCTGGGAAGGTCAGAGATGCCATGAGAATTGGGATAGGGAAAAGGGGTTGGGTGCAGCTCCTACCCTCTTGCGGCATTCGAAGGAGAAGGAGGCTGTAGTTGCTGTGGGAAGAATTCATCACCACTGTGGGATTCTGTCTTCTGCTGCCTTCTACTGTGAGTGGAGCTCTGCTCATAAGAGCAGCCATTGCACTGGGACCTTATTAACACCCTACCTCACTAAAAAAGGTACTTTTCACCATCTGCTCATGTGACAGCTGCAGCTGGTCTGTAAACTGCACAGATAAAATTTGCTATAACAGACCCCCAACTCGACTATCCTAGTTCATTAAAAAGTAGAAGTAAACGAATCCCCGGATATGATAATGATAGGTTGGATTGGAACTCACATGGGGTACCCCAGCCAATCCAAATCAATCCTGAATGCAGACATCTAATTGGCCAGTGAGCTGGACGGTGTTGAGACCTTGACCAATGAGGTGTTCAAGTGTGGGAATTTTGAAGCCCCTATAAAAGGGGGCGCCCATCAATAAATGTGGGCTGTTGTCACATGAACTCGGTGTGTTCAGTCATGTGCCTGTCTCCAAAACTGCATAAAGTGCGACATGCTCGGGTGCCTCAGGGGAAAACCCTGGGATCCTGAGCCCTCTCCCCCTCCCATGGAGCCTTTTCCCTGCCCTGCTCTGAGCCGAGCTGCCGCTGCCCCCACCCCGCCATTTGGTTTTTTTTACCACTGCTCCAGGTTTTCACTACACTGTAGCTCTGCACTCCCTGCCCCTCTGCCCTGCTGGAATACCCTGCCATTCCAGCTATATTTGCAGGGTATCTGCCACCTCTTGCTTGGGAGCCCGCCCTTCCATTCCAGCCACTGCTCCAAAGATCCTGGTGGAGCCCATCTTTGCCATTCAGCCCGTCCGCCATTACCATGTAGTCCCTGAGCTCACACCGGAGTGCCCACTGGGACCCTGACAGCAACCCTGCCAGCTCTGACCATAACTACACCAAAGGGGAAAGTGCCTGACAGACGAGAAGGCTGTTACTGGGTTTCTGGTTCTGTTTGTTTTTGCTGCCATAGTTGTTGTTTGCCTTGTTATACATACCAGTAAAGAACTATTATACCTTTTCCCATATTTTTGCCTGAAAGTCCTTTGATTTTAAAGGTATAATAATTCAGAGAGAGAGGGGTCATATTTGCCCTTCCAAGGGAGGTTCCTGCCTTCCTTAGCAGATGTCTGTCTTTCAAACCAAGACAGAAGGGTAGATTAGTGGTTCACCTCTTGTAAACACTGTTCTCAGTATTTTGCACTATATGTTTCTGGTTTTAAAATACACTTTTTGTCTGTGGTGTTTCTGAAATTTTTTGCTGCTGGATAAGGTTTGTAGGAATGTGTCCTAAAAAATGTGACTGTTCATAAACAAAGTTGTAGTATATTTGCAATTGACAATTTTGACAATTATTGTTTTGTAAAGAGAATAAGAAAAGGAATTTGGACAAATCATTTCAAAGTATGATTAAGTAGATGAAAGCACAGAAAGAGATGTTAATTTCAGCTTAGGCTATCTACACCTATTGGATACCGTATTTTCATTTTATCATCACAACTGCTCTATTTTTTGTTGTTGTTGTTATATAAATATCCTGAAGCCATATTGACTACTCTTGATTAATTTTATGTCTTTATTGTGCCTGGAAATGGTTTCCAGGATTAGCTGCTCTATCACCTTCACAGGGATCAAGGTCAGGCTGACCAGTCCATAGTTCCCTGGGTCCTCCTTCCTGCCCTTCTTGAAGATAAGAGGAACATTTTTTTTTCTCCAGTCATCATGTGCCTCTTCCAGTCACCATGATAAATCAAAGATTATAAAGAATGGTCTCATAATGACATCATCCAGGTCCCTCAGCCCTTGAGTGTGTATCCCATTGATGCCCATGAACTTATGTATGCAGAGTTTGCTTAAGTAGGCCCTGACCTGATCATCTTCCACCAAACTTACATCTTCCTTGCTCCAGATTTCCCCCCAGTCTCTGAGAAATGGGATTCCTGAAATCCCTTAGTTATAAATATGCTATAGTTAAGTGTAGGTGAGTTTGCAATGGTTTTGGTTGCAAAAATAAAGCTATTAAGCAATGTTCTGCCCAGCAGAAAATGACCTGGAGGTGCTGGTCAATAGCAGCTGAACATGAGCTAGCAGTGTGACCAAGTGAGCGAGAAAGCCAATGGCATCCTGGTTTGTGTCAGAAATACTGTGTCCAGCAGGACCAGGGAAGTGATTCTTCTCCTTTACTCAGCACTGGTGAGGCCACACCTTGAGTACTGTATCCAGTTCTGGGCCTCTAAGTTGAGGAAGGTCATTGATGTGTTGGAATGAGTCCAGAGAAGGGCAACAAAGCTGGTGAAGGGTCTAGAGGATAGGTCCTGTGAGAAGAAGCTGAGGGAGCTTGGGTTGTTTAGACTGGAGAAGAGGAGGCTCTGGGGAGACCTTACCACTCTCTACAACTACCTGAAAGGAGGTTGTAGCTGGATGGGGGTCAGCCTCTTCTCCCAGGCAGCATGTGACAGGATGAGAAGACATAGCTCAAGCTGCACTAGGGGAAGTTTAGGCTGCATATTAGGAGCAATTTGTTCACAGAAAGGGTGATTAAACATTGAAATGGGCTGCCCAAGGAGGTGGTAGACTAACTGTCCCTGGAGGTATTTAAGAAAAGACTGGACATAGCACTTAGTGCCATGGTCTAGTTTACAAGGTAGTGTTAGGTCTTAGGTTGGACTCAATGATCTCAGAGGTCTTTTCCAACCTAATTGGTTCTGTGATTCTGTCTCCAGTTTGTTTTGCTGATTGCTATTAAATCTAAGACTTTCTACCTCTCTACTTATACAATAAATGTGCATTTTTTAATTCTAAATAAAAACAACAACAAAAAAAGAACAAAAATATTTTCAAAAGTAAAAGAAGAAAATAACTTTCTTTCTCTCCTTCCTCTTAATGAGTGTTAGAGAAGAGAGCAAATACTGAACAGGCATCAAATAGAACTCTGAAACTGGAGCTATTCTTTCCAGGTCATGTTGTGGTTGTATTAGTAGGGCAACATGGAGAATGTGGATCAAACAATAAAACTTGTGTGAGAAGGGAGCAAGGCAAAAAGCAGGATCACAGCCCTGGACTTCAAGAGAGCAGACTTGGACCTCTTCAGGGATCTGCTTGGAAGAATCACATTGAATAAGATCCCAAAGCGAAGGGGAATCTAGGAGAGCTTGTTGGGGTTTTTTTCAGGAATCACTCCCTCCAAGGTCAAGAATGGTCCATTCCAATGAGCAGGAAATTGAGGAAAGGTGGCAAAAGGCCTGCATGGATGAACAAGGAGCTCTTGACTAAACTCAAGGATGAAAAGTTGTATCAGGGAAAGGAGACTTAAGAGGAAAATGGAATCACTGTTTGAGTGTTCAGGGATGAGGTTAGGAAAGCCAAAGCCTGCTTGGAGTTGAATCTGGCAAGGCATGTGAAGGATAAACGTCACTGATGGAGTGACATGCTTCACTTGTAAGAGAAAAGTAGTAATATGTTTATTGATATAAACCAGGGATTTAACAAAGTTTGATGTAGGAGTAAAAAAAGTAGCATATGCAACAGTTGTTTAACAAGATTTGATGGCAAGATGCACTTAATTATTTACTGCATAGAGGACAGAGTAAGACAAAACTGTCAGGGAACCCCTCCTGTTAAATCATGAGGTTTGGAAAGGGCCTCCTTGCATTCTAAACTCCTTTCTCAGGGTAGTTTAGGTGTGACTGGATCCAGACTTAGTCCAAGACTTGGTCAATGGTTTATGTCTAAAAGATTATATGTGCACAATCAGCCCTTTATATCACTTAACAAAGTTTATAAAGTTTCAGCACACTTATTCACAGTTCCAAGTATCTGATGCAATAAGGATTCTCTCAGGCTTAAGGAGTAACCCTGAGAGGTGTCCCTACACAAGGGGACATCCTGGCATGCATCCTGCTGTCATGCAGGAGAGCTCAATAGGCCCTGGGCTGTCCACTATTTTTGGAGTAAGATGATTGACTTATAGTCATATTTACATGGTAGTCACCTCTTGCCTCTATGCCATAAATAGCATATTAATAGTTTCTGCATTTGTAGATTGACAGTAAGTAGATAGCGAAGCATTGCTATTTGTTAATTTGTATGTTTTGGGTGGTCGAATTGAGGTTATTTATAAGCAATAGACACATTAGAGTTAATAAAATCATAACTGGGTGAAGCATAAGATTAAACATTCTGTTGCTGTTCGTGACCATCTACAAAGACTTTCCTGCCAATGGTGTTCTCCAGCCTTCTTCAATCTTTCCAAGACATGGCATATCTCCTCTGTATCATGATGAGCAGTGATTAGGGTTTTATGTCCATGGGTTTGGATACATTCTAGTAGTTGACACAGGTTACTGCCCTGAATCAGTCTCTTCACCAATGAAAGATTTATTCCAATGTGTGGCAGCAGCTCTCTGGCTACAGGGAGCAACACAACTTTCCCAGGCATTGTCCCAGGAAAGGCTGTGAGAAGAGCAGAGAAAAGAATGAGAAAAAATTCTTATCTTCACTTGCTGCACCTGTTGTTGTGAACACATGGAATGTGTTATGGAGATTTGTTTACCAAAGAGTGGTTTCTTAATTAGCCAATGGTGATGGTGTTTGGACTGGAGGACCAATTAGGTCCACCTGTATCGTAACTGTCTATAAAAGCAATGGGTTTCTTAATAAGTATAGTATAATAAAGTCATTGATCAGCCTTCTGTGAATCATGGAGTCAATGCTAATTATTACCTGGCTGGGGGCCTGTGATGGCACCAATGGAAGCAGGAAACAGATCTTGACTCAATGTATAATTAAACTGTAACAACTGATAAGACGTTACAGGGGCTGAATAATTAAAGTTGCATCCCATAATTTCAGTAAAGTTAAAAACACAAGTGTTTGAATGATTACTTGTATCCATAGTAATGTTATCTACAAATATAAAATCTCAAAGGGTTCTCATACAAACACATCCTTTTCCAATATCTTGAAGTAGTTTCAGGGGTTTCATTGGGATCTACTTCAGAATGTAAAGACAAATGTCAGTGTCACACTCACAAACAAACCCTTGCTCTTCCCGTATAATGCATATACCAGCATCAACAGTTTGCCATTTGTTTCTGCCATCTTAGGCCCACACTCTGTGTTCCAATGGATAGAACATTATTGTGATTTAATCCCAGTGCTATGATTTTGCATATGGTGTATAATAAAGCATTGTGCATTGTAGAGACAAAAGCTATTGGTCCTATTGTTGATAGGGTCATAAGTAAAATGTACTAAATAGCACCAGAATTGGAATTCTTTTTCACATTTAGTTGCATTATCCCAAATCACCTTTTGAATTTCAGTGGGCTAGGTGCCATCTTCACCCTCTCTTATGATGCTGCTACCATAGATGGCATCCACAGTTGAGCCTGGACACAACCAAGAGTTAGAAAAATATTATTTTGGGCTGCACCAAGTGCATCCACAATCAATTGGTGGTCCCTTTCATTAATTCTTTCCCTCTGAGGCAGTATATCAGATAAGGGCCATTGTTCAGTTCTCGGTGTTAACAGAGAAGACCACAATGGGTGTTCTAATTTGTTTAAACCACTTGTACTCAGTTTATAGTAATATGAATACAGCATTTTCTTTTGCCATCCTGTGGGGTGCTGTAAGAGAAAAATAGGGACTTGTTTTAGCATGGACAGATTGTGGGAGGACATCCCCCCTACCACAGAAGAGCTTATCTGCAGCTGGTGCGACAGCTCCAGGCATTCTCCACCCCACATGAAATGATGAGATAACCCAGGCCAGCTCTCTGACTAGTAAATTGTCACAAGCTAGTGAGTCATTTCTTCCTCTGTCACCAGAACTCCCAATAAACACCTGGGGGTGAGAACAGAAGTGGGGAGATAAGCTAGGGATTCTGGACTGAGAGACATTACTTTTACAACTATAAAAGCTACACAAAATTCCACTGACGAAAAAAGCCTCTTACACTCACCCAGGAAACATGCAGGGGACTTCTCCCTGGAGTTTGGATGCAAATTCCATGGTTACTTTTCTGGGAATTGAGAGGCAGAATTTTATGTGTACCTGGTCATCAATTTGGTGGTAAGTTACATTGAATCCTTATCTATACTATTTCTTTGATAGCTGTAATATAGGTACCTTTATCGTGCACTGTATTTTATCTACTAGTAGTTATTTTTTGTTTTATGCCTGTGTAGTAAGTAGTCTGTTGAAATCTCATGTCTGTTAAATTCCTTTTGTAATAGACCTAATTGGCCATTATTAAGAACTTGTGAGCGAGCGAGAGCAATCTGGGGTGCAGGCCACCCCAAACAGAGCTACTGCCAGAAATCTGAGTTCAAGGCAGGACTTGTCTAAGCTC
This sequence comes from Melospiza georgiana, assembly GCF_028018845.1. Taxonomy (NCBI): domain Eukaryota; kingdom Metazoa; phylum Chordata; class Aves; order Passeriformes; family Passerellidae; genus Melospiza; species Melospiza georgiana. Next base: position 10,619,036 of record NC_080464.1, on the reverse strand, counting down.
TTCCCTTCCCATTCGTAACAACAGGACAGAATGTGAAGAATGTGCTCTACACTGCAGCTGGGGAGAATGGTCCTTCCTGGAGCCTCTGGCAAAAAGTACCTGGGCAGACTCAAGTATGAGCACTGGGGTTCTGGAGTTGGGGATACAAAGGATCTAAGGCCTGTTACACCCCAACCAAAAAAGAGATCCTGTCACCTTATGAAGGGGTTCGAGCTGCCTCAGAAGTGACTGGCACCAAAGCATAGCTCCTCCTGGGACTTTGACTATCAGTGCTGGGCTGGATGTTCAAAGGGAAAGTTCCTTCTACACATCATGCCACTGATGCTACGTGGAGTAAGTGGACTGTGCTGATCATACAGCAAGCTAAAATAGGAAACCCCAATTATCACCATTGAGTTAGAAATTACATGGATAAAGAGTGACACACTCCATGCATTTTCAGAAGGCTAATAACAATTTTGTTAGGAACCCATTCCTTTTTATACTCTATTGTGATACAGGTGGACCTGATTGGTCCTTTACTCAAAACACCATCACCATTGGCTAATTAAGAAACCACCCTTTTGGTAAAACATCCTTATGGGAAAACAGCTTGTTAAAAACACCACCTGAGGATTGTTTCCATTTGATTATCATTATCTCTCTCCAGCTCCCTAAAGCCTCCCAGACCAACACATGGAAAAGCCTATCTAGCTTTCTCTCTCTCTGACCAGACTGTCACATCCACACCCAATCACCCAGGGATCTTGGAAGTCATCATGAACTGGCCTCAAGGTGATAATTTTGGACTATCATGAGAAAGGGAAGAGGACCAGGTGACATGCTGAGAAGGCCCCACCATGTAATCAACTACCAGAAAATGAAAATCAGCATGTGCTCTTCAATTATGGTTCTGGCTGTATTGTAGGGAAAAATAGAAAATGGAAAGCTGCCATATGGAGTCCTACGCTGTGAGTTGCAGAAGTGATTGAGAGATGAGGTGGATCAAGTCAGGTTGCAGTTAGACAGAGTGGAAATTTTCCAGAGTAGAAATCCATTTTGATTTAGGTGAAGTGTACATCTTTGAGTTAAGTCTGTAGCTTGAAAACATAGCTGTTTAGTCTGACTGCCTGTTCTCGTAAAAAGCCTGTACTCGGAGAAACTGCTGCCACCGAAGGACCAGAGATAAGGGGGGGCAGACAGAGAGACTGTTACAGAGAGAGGGCAACCTGACCCAGGAATTCTTTCTGATAAAGAAGAATTAGTGGCAAATGTCAAGAGAAAACAGTAGAATGAATATGTATGAACCTACTGTGAAATTGCATGCATATGTATTTGAGAGAGAGATAAAAAGGATCTGGAGTTCCCAGAGGTACGCATGTATTTTGAGGGGAGTAGTCCCCACATTCATCCAGCACTGCAATAAACATACCGGCTTTATAACTTTCACAAAAGTTGTGCAGTTTGTTTGCTTCCACAAATCATTTTGGTAAAGCCAGCCAGGAGACTGTCTCTGTCCCCGCAGGGGCAGAGGGAAGACGGACCTCCTGAGGTGCACCCTGGGATTTTCCTGAAGGAGCTCTGCTCGTCTCGAATTGCCTCTTACGGAGACAGACAAGGACCTGCTGGTGTGCAGAGATAAACGGTATGTATTGAGGGGCCCTGGGGGAGAGAGAGAAATAGGACTGCTGAAAAAGTCACTCAGAGATGTCTGAGTGGACAGCCTCGTTCCTGTACCTGCAGGCAGACCTGTTGATAGATTGAATAGACTAGAAACGGGGGTTCAGTGTTTGATAGAGCGACCGGTAGTGACTCTGGGGGTGGGTCGAGTGAACCCGTGTGTGTATTTGTGGTGTCCAGATATTGTATGGTTAATGCATTGCATGGTTAATGTTAGTGTGACTGCGTGGTGTATAAAAGAGAGCGAGCGAGTGAGTATACCTACAGTGCAGGGGGGTTTCTACCCACGACTGAAGCGGCCAAGTGAGGCCTGAGGTGCCAACTGAGGCAGGCTGTGGGGGCAGGGACTGCCCGGCAGAGAAGTGGAGCAAGTGGAGAAGTGTGGGTGAGGACATGTTTTGTGTTCAAAGGTGGTGATTTGTGTAGATTGTGCACACTTTACCCATGGCTAGACGAACTCAAGGGATTCCTCTGCCCCAGTAGTTTGAACTCGACCCCTGGGAGTTTGTGAGTCCTGTGAATTATTGGATAGATAGAGGAGATGGACGAGTTCATTTAGAGGGGCTTTACCAGACTTCAGCTGGTAATCTAGTAAGTCTGGATTGGGAACAACCTGCTGTAGATGATTTAGAATTCCCTGGAGTGATAAACAGAACAGCCTGCCTCTGCGGGCAATTCCTGAGAGCCTTTGGTGCATTGAGAGGCTGGCACCGTGCGTGGGCATTATTGCAGTGCGGAGTTTGTGAGAGACGCTGGTATTGCTGTTCTAATAAGCGTCAGGGCATATGCCCCGAGTGTAAATTAAAGTTTCCTGATCAAGCTGATTCAGAACCTAAGATCTTAAAGCTTGTGTGTGGAAGATCACAACTGATACCTACCACCTGGGGGTGTGTGTGGGAGGAAGACTGGGAAATGACTGTGAAGCTCTGTGAAGAGAAGTTTGGGTGGAAGCGAGATAGAGCAAGGAGAAGGAGATAATAGGAACTAACCAAAACAAGGAAGTCTCTCGGGCTAGCCCCTTGGGGTGCATCTTGGCCCACTGGAAGGAAGTCACCAGTAGGGGGGGCTCTGAGAATAAAAAAGATCTAATCCAGTACTGCACACGCCATTACACAGGTTAGAGGACGGAACAAAATGGTCACCCACTGGAACTTTAGATTATGATACCTTACTGCAGTTAATGTTGTTTTTAAGACGAGAAGGTAAATGGGATGAGGTTTTGTATGCTGATATGTTTTTTGTTTTAAGAAATCACCAAGAATGGCAAAGGGACTGTGGGCTCAGAGCTCCCTCTCACCCATGGATGTTAGCCCTTGAAAAGGAAAACAAAGCAAAGAGAGGGCAAATCTAACGTTGTTGTTCAGCATGCAGTATAGGACAGCAGTGTATGAGATCAGACAAGGTTTATCATTCTGAGGGACAAGAACAAGATACATTTGATTTGATAAAAGCTCCTCCTAGGAGAAGGGAGGTTGAGAATGAGGATGATGAGGAAGGGGACTTCCCCAACAAGGAGGAGGACTCAGGCTGGGAAGGCACATCCACTAGAACCCACCCCCCTCCTGACAGTCCAGTTGCATCTAGAACTAGGAGACAAGCAGTGTTACAGGCCCCTCTGCGAGAGGCAGTGGGACCAGAAGGAGGGAAATTAATGATTAAAGTGCCATTTACCACTCTTGATTTAGAGGCATGGGAAAGGATTGCTAGGAATTATTGTATTGATCTGATACTTACTGTCAAACGTCTGTGATGTGTTATCAAGCAACACAACCTAGATTGGCCTGACATCCAGTTACTACTGGATGCTTTGACTGAAACGGAAAAACAGATGGTCTTAAAGACAGCAGGGGCTTTGGCAGAGGATTACTGCAAGAGCAAGCAGCTAGATTTAAATGAATATTTCCCCCTCCAAGACCCAGAATGGGATCCTAATATATCAGCAGGGGTAAAGAAATTAGCAGAGTATCAAGAGTGGATAGCAACAGGGGTGGAAAGAGCTATTCCAAAAACCATAAATTGGTCTGCCTTATATTCCCTTAAGCAGGGGCCTTCTGAGACTCCATCTGAGTTTCTAGAGCGTTTAAGGGACGCTATGTGTCGTCATACATCATTGGATCCGTGGTCTGAGATAGGGATGAATCAACTAGTTAATTAATTTTTGGGACAGTCTGCTGGAGATACTAGACTTAAACTTCAGAAAATCCAGGGGCCGGAAGGGAGAAACCTCGAAGTCTTGCTAGAAGAGGCCTGGAGGGTATGTAGTAACCAAGAAGAAGGATATAAACAAGGAATGAAAAAGTTGGTTGCAGTGGCACAGGAAGAAAGGCAAGGAAAACGCAATCAGGGACCACCCAGACAAGGACCACCTTGGCTGGGCAGAAACTAGTGTGCAATCTGCAAAAGAACTGGTCACTGGAAAAATCAATGCCCAGAACGGAGATGAGGTGACTGACAAGCGGCTGCACACGTACAAAACAACTGAGGAGGAACGAGGGATTCTGCCCCAGCAGATCCACTGGTTATAACAATGAGGCTGGGGGAAGAAAGGAAAAAGGCGGAATTTTTGGTTGATACAGGAGCCACGTATTCAGTTTTAAATAAAGCTTTAGTACCTGTGGAAAATGATTATATTGTAGTGCAAGGGGCAACTGGCCAGTCTGAAAAGGAATATTTTTGCAAACCTTTGAGATACAAATTGGGAAAACAATGGGATATTCATAAATTCTTGTATATGCCCAATTCGCCAAAGGCACTTTTAGGCAGAGATTTATTAGAGCAGTTACAAGCAACCATTACATTCAAACATGGAGAGGTTACTCTGGAGGTGAATGATCAAAAGTACATAGAGGTATTAAGTTTAACCTTAACAGCTATTCAAATCAAGGACGAAATTGATGAAGAGATATTAAGTCAAGTATTTCCTGGGGTATGGGCCGCTGATGTACCAGGAAGGGCGAGAAAGGCCTCCCTCATAATAATTAAGCTTAAGGAAGGGACACAACCAGTGAGAATTAAGCAGTACCCCTTAAAAAAAAAGACAGGGAAGGAATCAGCCAAAAAGTAGAAAATTTTCTGTGGTTAGGATTACTGAAAGAATGCCAATCTGATTTCAATACTCCCATTTTACCCGTTCAGAAATGTGATGGGTCATACCAGATAGTACAGGATTTGAGGGCTGTGAATAAAGTAACAGAAGATTTGTATCCTGTGGTAGCAAATCCATATACTTTATTAACTTGTCTAACACCTGAGCTAAACTGGTTTACCATTTTATCCCTGAAAGATGCCTTCTTTTGCCTCCCTATCCACAAAGACAGCCAGAAAATTTTTGCAATCCAATGAGAAAGCCCTAAAAGCAGGTGCAAAACCCAACTCACATGGTCCGTGCTTCCTCAAGCTTCAAAAATTTCCCCATTCTGTTTGGGGAGCAACTTGCAAAAGATCTGGAGTCCTGGGAAGCTCCACAGGAAGAAGGAAGGTTATGGCAGTACGTGGATAATCTTCTAGTAGCCACTCGGACAAGGGAAGCATGTGTGGCCTGGATGATAAGCCTTTTGAATTTCCTTGGACTCCAAGGATATAGACTATCTAAGAAAAAGGCACAGGTAGTGAAACAGAAGGTAGTCTACCTGGGGTATGAGGTGAGTGCTGGTCAATGGACTTTAGGGCAGGCTCGCAAAGAAAGCCATATGCCAAACCCCAAAACCCCAGAAAATAAAGGAACTCTGAACCTTCTTAGGCATGGCAGGGTGGTGCCACCTGTGGGTTTATAATTATGGACTGCTTGTCAGACCCCTCTATGCTCTTATTGCCAATGGAAACAGAGATCTCCAGTGCACAAAAGAAGCCTCACAGGCCTTTCACTAGCTACAGAGTGCCCTCATGTCACCTCCAGCTTTGGGACTTCCAGATGTAAGTAAACCATTCTTTATATTTTCCCATGAAAGACAGGGAATTGCCCTGGGAATACTGGCTCAGGACTTGGGTCCACACCGGAGGGCAGTTGCTTACTTCTCCAAGAAACTAAATGCAACCACCAAGGGATGGCCAGGTTGCCTCAGAGCCGTAGCAGCAGTCGTGCTGAATATTCAAGAGGCACGCAAGTTTACCCTGGGACAAAAAATGACTGTACTAGTGTACCACACAGTGTCCGCAGTACTGGAAGTAAAGGGTGGCCACTGGCTTTCACCACAGAGGTTCCTGAAATGCCAGGCCATCATGGTAGAGAAAGATGATGTAGAAATAGTGGTAACTAATATTGTCAACCCAGCTTTTTTTCTCAGTGGAAATCAAGGAGAAGCAGTACACCATGATTGCCTAGAGACCATTGAAGCCACCTACTCCAGCCACCCAGACTTAAAGGACACTCCTTTGGATGATGCAGAGACCTGGTACACTGACGGGAGTAGCTATGTTGCCAATGGAAATATGCAGTGACTACATGCAGAGAGGTAATCGAATCTGGACTCTTATCAACAGGCATCTCTGCGCAGAAGGCCAAGATAATTGCACTGACCCGTGTCTTGGAAATGGCAAAAGGAAAGAGAATAAACATCTATACAGACTCGAGGTATGCATTCGGAGTCGTACATGCACATGGAGCCATCGGGAAAGAGAGGGGACTGCTGACCTCACAAGGAAAGAATATCAAACATGCACAAGAGATAATCTGGCTGCTGGAAGCAGTTTAGCTCCCTGAAAAGGTAGCAATTATGCATATTAAGATACACCAGAGAGTGAGCTCAGAATTGGAAGAAGGAAATGAGCTAGCAGATAGAGAGGCAAAAGAAGCAGCAAAAGGTGAGGTAACTACTGAAGGACCCCTAATTCCAGATGGACAAATTTCCCTTGAATGTGAGCCAGAATATAATCTGAGTGATAGAAAACTAATTGAAGATCAAAAAGGAACATATAACCAAGAAGGCTGGGCTACCACTGAAGGGAATCTGGTAGTCCCTTCCCATTTGTTGTGGTCACTAGTAAGGGAAGAACACCAGAAAGCACACTGGGGAATATATGCCCTAAACACCTGCTTGATTGCCAGGAATTTATATGCCACTATTACTCAAGTGACCCGACAGTGTGATCTTTGCCTCCAGACTAACCCCAAAAATACTCCCAGGCCGAAACTCGGTCAGATTGGGAGAGGCCATGGGCCTGGACAGCAATGGCAAATTGACTTTTCAGAACTCCCAAGGAAAGGAGGGTATCGGTATTTGCTGGTATTGACAGATACATTTTCAGGGTGGCCAGAAGCATTCCCCCACCAGAACTGTCAAGGCTCGAGAGGTGACCAGGGTATTATTACAAGAAATAATACCACGCTTCGGAGTTGCAGCCACAGTATCCTCAGATAGAGGATCACATTTCATTTCCAAAATAGTGCAACGGATTAGTTGCCACCTGGGCATAGATTGGGAACGTCATACTCCATACTGCCCTCAATCTAGCGGCCAGGTGGAGAAAATGAATCATTTGATTAAGCAGCAGATTCTAAGACTGGGGCAGGAAGTTAATCTACCCTGGGCCCGAGCTCTTCCACTGGCACTACTGCAAATTCAAACTAAACCTTCGGCTAAAGAAAAGCATGGTCCCTTTGAAATGCTTTATGGAAGACCATATGAAATACAAAAGAGAATGTCCACGCACATTGGGGAGGTAACATTGGCCACCTACATGGTGGCTTTAAGCAAAGAGCTGAGAGAAATTGAGAAACGTGGCTGGAACTCGGAGCAGGGAGCTAGATGGGCCAGTGCATAACATTCAGCCTGGGCATTATGCATATGTTGAGTGTCTTTCAGAAAAGACTTTGGAACCGCAGTGGGAAGAACCATTCCAGGTGCTTTTCACCACCTTCAGTGCAATCAAGATCAAGGAGCAGAATGCCTGGATCCAGCACTCTCAAGTGAAGAAGGCCCCAGAAGCCCTTTGGAGAGTGACACCAAGAGACAATGAACTGAGACTAAAACTTACTCAGGCAAAATGAGTATATTGCAGCCGGAGGTAGTTTGTAATTTCATTTCCAGAATTATTTTGTATATAATTATAACTGCAGTCTTAGTATTAGAGAGTACCGCTATTCAAAGCGATGCTGAATGGCCTTGGTCCCAGGCTTTTAATCAGTATACTGGATCCATGGAATAACCTTCTGAGATAAAAGATTTAAACCTATCCACTGTAGTGATCCACGGGGATCAGGTATATGAGGAGCAGGAATGGCAAGAACGGGAACTGTGGACACTTCAAGGGATCAGGGCAGAAGAAATCAAAATAGGGTGCCGGGTGGTCAATGGGGTGGCTCATGAGAGACCAGATGCAATTAGTGTCTCAACATCTCCTGTATACAAACACCAGGAAGTTTGTGATGGCCCAAGCAAATCAGGCTGTTGTGTCATTTCACCTTAAAACAGCCTGTAGAAGTTACTTGCCTGTTGCCTTCTGGATCAAGGCAGGCGACCTGGTTCTGAGGTACAGCTCGACAGCCCTCTCTCTAGGGCCGTTCGGGCCAATGACATACGCAGACACCAATGTGGTGGACGGTCAAAAGGCGTTTATTACTTCTTCTCATGGGGTCTTATAGTCTTAGGGGTCTCTACGTCAAAAAGGGGTTTGTCCTTCTTACCTATGGTTAGTAGGGGATGGAAAAGTACTGGGTAAGGGATGGAAAGTTACTGGCTTCAGTGGGGCAACATTCCTATTGTTAGTGGGACCACATTCCTATGTTAATTTCTTATCTATGAGTACCTGAGGGTCTTATCTATGGGGAACCGAAGGTCCTAGCTTCCCGTGACATCGCGAAATCTTCCGCAGCGCCTCTTCCCTAGCTACCACATCTCCCCCTCCCTTTTCACAAATGAATGAGGTAGTCGTGTACATAGATACTGAATTGAGGTATAAAGTTGTGACTTGACAAGGGAAAGGGATTTTGGGAAACTTGAGTAAGCTTTTGCCAGACAAGTTTTGAAAATCTTGTGACTGGCAGTGTTCTTTGGTTGAATTCTCTGGTTGAATTCACAGCAGTTGTCGTCGCCTTATGAACAGGATGTTGGTCCGTTCCAGGCGGCTCTGAACGAATGAGACCAGCTTGTTCAGCAGGCATGGTCCGAAGGTGACTGTTAGAAACAGCATCGCCAATGGACTTATCAGGGCAGAAATCAGAGTGGTTAGCCAAGGTGATTGATTGAACCAGGACTCGTACCAGCTCTGTTGGGCCTCCCTGTCTTTCTGCCTCTGAGCCAGTCTGTTCCGGAGTTCTGCCATGGAGTCTCTCACGACTCTCGTGTGGTCTGCATAGAAACAGCACTCCTCTTTCAAGGCGGCACACAGGCTCCCTTGCTGCATGAACAGGAGGTCCAGGCCTCGCCTGTTCTGCAAGACCCCTTCTGAGAGTGAGGAGACCGACTTCTCTAGATAGGAGATGGATTTCTCAATCCTCTGCAGGTCCTCGTCAATCGTTGCCTGCAGTTGGGACAGTCCTTGGTGCTGGGTCGCTAGGGCTGAGACACCCGTGGCCGTTCCTGCTGCTCCCAGGCCGAGCAGCATTGCGATAGTTATACCTGTCATTATTTCTCTTTTGTGGATCCAGCTGGGTCCCTCAAGAAGATGGTACATCTCTTCGTCTGAGTGGTACAAGACCCTAGGAACAATCAGAACTTGGACACAGAAGTCGTTAGAGTCATTGAATTTGGGAAGGAACACACAAGGACTCACTCCGGATCGCTGGCAAACCCACATCCCCGATGCGGATGGGACTGCCCACTTATTGTTTTTCCTGTTCAGCCTGCCAATTTTGGTGCAGATGTTACCTCCCCGCTTAGCTAGGGTTGAATTGCCAAAGCATCTGCCTCGGCCTGTGACTTGACTCAGGGTGATTCCTTTGCGAGGGGTGTCCCATCTGCACTGGTGAGGGGCGTCGGCTGTGGAATAACTGAAGGGAGTGTCTAAAGCGACTCCTTCGTAAAAGGGAGGTTTGACGTCGTAACAAAGCCAGCAGGATTCGGTTAGGTTAGGGTTGGATTCGTTCAGGGATACAAAGGTAGCCTCTAACATACGAAGGATTGGGTCTGCGTCTGACCCGGTTAAGCGACTCATCTGAAAGGTTTCCGCTTGACCGGTCGGGACATTGCTGACTCCTGTGGGTAAGGTTTTGGGGTAGGTTATGTTTCTCCCTTTCGGCACGCTTTTAATCACTTTGTTGGGTCCGACTGCTCGGGGTGCTGACGGTTGGAGCCTGATAATTTGCACATTCACCCTCTCTTTTGACCCTTGAAGGACCACTGTCCATGTTCTGCCTGTGGCCCAGCTAGGGTGGTCTGGCTGCAGGACCGTCATGTTGTAATCAGTGCATGCCCGAAAGTTAGGGATTTTAATTTGGTTTCGATGGGGGTTTTTGCGAAAGAAGAAGGGTATTTTGCAGCCGATGGGTGCCCAGGTGAACTGTAAGAATTTGTCTGGCTCTTGTGGATCCCACCCAGGCCCCGACGGTCTGGCATCTGTAACTATGGTTTCGCAGCCCCAGTGCCCACAATATCCCCACCCTGGGTGATTGCAGTAGCTTTTCCCAGGGTTTGAAGCTGGGCGCCAGTAGGATAGGTACGAGTGTTTGGCGTGTAGGGAATAGGGGTTTGCCCTAGGCTGTCCTGGAAACAGATCGGTGATGCGGAGCACGAAGGATGGGGTGTTCGGTGTGGTGATTTCTCTGAGTGCTCTGCCACTACCAAGGTGTCGCATGACCCACCTGAAGGGCCGATGGGGGTAGTGATCTGGGCTGGCTTGCCCTCTGGTGACAAGCCCCAACAGCAAAATCACACAGAAATACCCTTGGTGCTTGGGTCTCACCCGTGCGGGTCTCTCGGGTGCTGCCTGACGGCTTGGTGGTCTGTCACTTTCGTCTGGAACCGGGATGTACGCGTCACGAGGACGTCCCACGAGCAGGTCCTGTAAACAAAGACTCGCAATTCTCGTCGGTCTCATTCTGCTCGCTATGAAGGTCCGGTTTAATCGACTTAAGTGGACACCACCTGATTTTGCCGTCCTTTTTGACAGCCGCGTACCCTCGCCCCGTGAGCATCAGCCTCCAACCCCGTTCCCACTCGCCTAGCTCGTTTCTGATTACCACCTGTGGGCCCTCTTCTAGCGCTCGAGTGGCCCAGTGTTTTTGGACGGGACTGTTTGTTTCGTCTCCCCTAGGGAATTGATTCAGTGCCAGCAAAGAGGTTGCCAGCATACGTGCCTGATCTCTTGGGGGAATGGCATTGGCAAAGCCCTCTGCTTTTGCCAATACTTCTATCTTGGTTTTCAGGGTTTGGTTTGCTCTCTCAAATATGGCCTGCCCGGTACTGTTATATGGGATGCCTTGCACTAACGTGATGCCCCATTTCGCAGCGAATTCCTGTACTTGTTTAGAGATGAAATTGGAGCCATTGTCCGTTTTGATCTGCTTGGGGATACCCAGACAAGCCATGGCTGTCAGCCAGTGCTGAATTGTGTTTTTGGAGTTGGCTTTGGGGTGCTGTGTGGCTATGATCGTCCCGCTATAAATGTCTACCGTCACTGCAAGCCATGCTCGGGGCTTCAGATGTTGACATAAGGTGAAGTCCGACTGCCAGATTTCTGAGGGTTTGAGACCTCTTGGGTTGACTCCGTAGGTCCAAAGGGGTGACTTCTGGCAGTAAGGGCAAGTGGCTACCACATGTTTCGCGTCTGCCGTCGGGATTCCGCATCTCTTCGCCAGTGCTTTGACTCCGATGTGGAGCGACTCGTGCAGTTGACGAGCTCTTTGCAGGGTCCAAACGCCTTTCGCTGCGGCGTCCGCTTTATCATTGCTGGTCTGGAAGTAACCTTTGACTGGGTCATGGCTGTTGATGTGGATGACTGACACGGTGCCCTGTCGCGAGGAAAGCGCTTCTTCCAGCATTAGGGCTGCTGCTGATGTCGACACTCCTGGTCCTGCCATGGCTAGGCAGAGCCTTGCCACGAATATAGAGTCCGTTACGATGTTGAGGTGTTCTTCTTGGAAGAGTCCGCACGCCAAAACCACTGCTGCTGCCTCCAGTTGTTGCACTGACAGTGTGGGGTCACACGCTTTGACGCAGTGCCATTGCTCTCCTGCCTGCCACACTGCTGCTGCGGTTGAAGTCGTGGAGGAAGCGTCTGTGAAGACCGTTGGTCCCGGCTGCGGTCTGTCCTTGACCTTCGGTGGCATGTCCATGTCGACTATGGTCAGCAGCTTCGTCCAGGGTGGTTTGGAGGAGTAGGAGATTTCTCCTCCGAAGCCGGAGAGAGCAAGGGCCAGGTACTCCGATATTGTGGCTGACTCCGAGGTCGGCTGCTTGTGAAACGGAAGGTGGATGCTTGTCGGCTCTGTCCCTAGGTGTTTCAAGGCGAGTTTCCTGCCTTTCATGATGAGGCTGGCGGTGCATTCGATTCCCGAGGAAAATGCACGAGCGGGTCTTCCGAGGACCACCCATTGGATTGGTCGGGCCTTTTCAGAAGGCCCTTGGGCCAGTGCTCCCACTCCCCCCTTCAGTGTAAAGTGGACATACAGGTCCAGTGGCATGGCTGGGTTCCACCTGGCAAGTCTGCCAGTGGACATCTGGTTTTCGATGAAGTCGAGGGAGCTCGTTGCCTGCGGCGTCAGCTCCTTGGGTTCCCAGGGGTTCTTCCCTTTCAGGAGGTCGTACAGAGGGTCCATGACCTCGGGGGGAATCAGGACAATGTTGCGAAGCCACTGCAGCGATCCCACCAGGCGTTGCACGTCGTGGAGCGTCTTGACGTCTCGGTTGACTTTCATCTCGGGGGGTGTCACGTAGGAGCTTGTGATTCCTACTCCCAGGAAGGTCACGCAGGGTCCTCTCTTGATCTTTGCGCTCGCGATCTCGAAGCCGTTGGCCTGAAGGGTCTCCGTGATTGTGGTCACCAGGTCATCTACTTGGCTTGTTGATGGTGCTGCAACCAGGATGTCGTCCATGTACTGGATGATGGTTGCGGTGGGATTGGAGTGTCGGACCGGCGTCAGTGCTTTGTCCACGGTGATCTGGCATATGGTCGGGCTGTCGACTAGGCCTTGTGGAAGCACTCTCCATTGGAAGCGAAGGTTGGGCCGCTCGCCGTTCCGAAACGCCACGGAAAAGGCAAATCGTTCTCTGTCCTCAGGGTGCAGGGGTATTGAAAAGAAACAGTCCTTGATGTCCAGTACTGCGCACGGCTGCCCTTCGGGGATGGCTGAATTCGCGGGTAGCAGTGTCTGGACTGGACCCAGGGGTCGGATCGTCTTGTTCACCTCTCTCAGGTCGTGGACGAGACGATAGCCTTGTCCGGACCTCTTGGGGATCATGAAAACAGGGGTGTTCCATGGGCTGGTGGAGGGTTCTATGTGACCCTTTTGCAGTTCGCGGTCGACCAGTTCCAGCAAGGCTGCCATTCGAGGCTCTGTCAGGGGCCACTGCTCAACCCATACAGGGTCTGATGACTTCCAAGTCAATTTGATTGGCAGCAGAGGGTGTACGGCAGTGGTCTTCATGATAAATTTTTAATCCGAAATCCGAGCATGGAAAGGACGTCCCGTTTCCCCGGGGCCGGGATGCTTGGAGTGAGGGTGCTGCCAGGGAAAGCTGTGCCGGCTGGGGACAGCTCGCTGAGTTGTTGCCCTTCCTCGGAAGCCTGGACTAACGCGGTCGTCCTGCCATTCCTGCTTAAATACAGTCCGCCCCGCCCCATCAAAAAGCATGCGGCTTATTTGCGTAATATCAAAAGTGAGCAGATCGTTATTGCTAGAAAGGTCATCCTCAAGAGTGTGTACTACAGCTGAGTTGATCCCTATTTCTGAAATCGCTTTGGCTTCTTTTGGGTTAACCGGAGTATATGCCCTTTGTTGGTTCCCCCGCGCGCCGGCAACCCCCCCCGGGAAAGCGTGCATGGAGGCTGCCGGTGCCCGGTCCCCACAGGCTGCTTTTATTTTTCCCCAATCGCTGAGTTTGTGTTGCGATTGTTTCTCGATATTGTTTAAAGCTTTATTCGGTTTCGCTCGAAACCGCATTAATTCTGCTCTCTCGGTTTCCGAGTCCCAGCCGGACTCGGTCAGCTCTTCCGAGCTGTCTGAGCAGCTGTTACTTGGCTCTGAGGCGGAAGCTGACTGCCGGTACACTTCCGGCGCTCCGTGCCGTTTTGTGCGGCTTCGACCTCGCTCCTCCCTTCGGGGGTGGTGCTGCTCCCTCCCCCTGGGCTCCCCCCTCCTCCTGCCGGGGGAGGTCCTTACCCTACAAGGACCTAATTTGAATAGAGCGCTCTGGTTGTTCTTACGCTCCTCTGCGGGGGCCGCCCCGTCTCCCCGCTCGCCCGCGCATGCGTTGTTAAGCAGGCTGACTCCGTTTCCGCCCCCCGCCTCCTCCCTTCCGCCCTCGCCATGTGGTTCGGCGCCATTTTTAAACGCACATGGCGGGGACGAGTTTTTACCGATCCCGGCGGGGTCCGACAATCCGGCCTTGTTCCGCGCCTCCTCCGCGAGTCCCTGCCAGAAGCATCGCGCGCGCTGCTCTGCTTCTTGCGCCGGACCGGCGGCCGGCGGGGAAGAGACGGATAGAGAAACCGCGGCTTTTTCGGACGGTTCCGCGGGGGGGCTAGGACCCGGCGGGCTCCGCGGGAAGGTCGGGGGGTCCCCTGGGGGTTCCGGGGGGTCTCCTGGGGGCTCTGGGGGGTCTGGGCTTGGGCTCGGGAAGGGGTGGAACGCGCCCGGCCCCCGAGTATTCCCGCCTTCAATCCGATCGCTCTCAGAGGCGGTCTGCGTCGCGGCCCCCACTCCCGGCTTTGGTGTAGCTAATAAACGTGTACACGCGGCTTTCCGCGTCTCCTGTTCTTCTAACGTCTTGCGTAGGGCCTTTTCTACTTTCCCCCACGCTTTCAGGTTTTTACCACTGCCTGCGGACTTAGAGTCCTCTGCTGAGGCGGCAGTGCACTTCTCCCGCGCTTCCCAATATAATATATTTACCGGACGTTCGATCGTCCCCAGCTCTAGGAGCCTTGCAATAGCAAGATTAGAGTTCCTGAGCTCACCTTTAATTCCCCATTGCTCATGAGCCTGACTTACGACCTTCGCTGTGGATTCCATTGTCCAAGCTGGTCCGGGGGGCGTCCCCCCCCCCCCGCTGCGGTCAGTCCTGCTGCCGCAGCCGCCGTCCTCGTTCCAGGAGTGTTCCCCGTTCCCCGGGCGCAAGCCGCTGTCCCGGGTTTCCGGCACCAAATGTTGCCTTCTGGATCAAGGCAGGCGACCTGGTTCTGAGGTACAGCTCGACAGCCCTCTCTCTAGGGCCGTTCGGGCCAATGACATACGCAGACACCAATGTGGTGGACGGTCAAAAGGCGTTTATTACTTCTTCTCATGGGGTCTTATAGTCTTAGGGGTCTCTACGTCAAAAAGGGGTTTGTCCTTCTTACCTATGGTTAGTAGGGGATGGAAAAGTACTGGGTAAGGGATGGAAAGTTACTGGCTTCAGTGGGGCAACATTCCTATTGTTAGTGGGACCACATTCCTATGTTAATTTCTTATCTATGAGTACCTGAGGGTCTTATCTATGGGGAACCGAAGGTCCTAGCTTCCCGTGACATCGCGAAATCTTCCGCAGCGCCTCTTCCCTAGCTACCACACTTGCCTTCGGGCTTGTGATGCTATCGGGCTCTCATTTAAATTTAAAATAGATACTACACTTTTTACAATGGCTGGACCTTATACAACTCACACTAGTACTCAAGCAGTTCTGATCCAACCCAAGCTTAAACCTGAAGTGTATGAAATAAGCCCATACATAGTGAGGAATGTGAGTGAACAACTGTGATTCAATCCAGAATGGTCTCTCAAACATGTTGAGTTGTTTATGCAAATTAACATCTCAAAAATCCAACCAGCCTGCTCCTCTTTCCTAAGAACATCCTTTGAGGGCTGGACAACATGGTTACAAAGACAGGTATATGTTGTATTGCACTAGGTATTTAGTTGGTTGCACTGGGTGTTGGGAAAAAATGTTATTGGGTCACGTGGATGGTATGTTCCTTCCTCACACCCCTGGTCTCTGTATCCCTGGTGGTCTGTCCCACGGATGGTCCCTCCCCTCACCCCTCCCGGATGTGGTCCTCTTTCCCCACCCCCACCACCGGGGCATAAAACCCCACCGCAGGTGAGGCACGCCCTCTTTGCTGCCCGGGTGGTCGCCTGCACCAGAGGTGATCTGTCCCCCACGAATAAACGGGACACTTTGACCCACATGGCAGGGAGCGCTTTTCGTCTTTTATCTCGTTCATGCGTTTCTGTGTGGGCTTGGGTCCTGAGTGAGCCGAGTTTGGACTCATATAAGCCCAGAGAACACGGATACTGCAGGTATACCTCAGGAGCAGAATAAGAAAGTGTCTAACTGGGATATTAGGGACAGGATTGGGAGTTTTAAATGGAATTGATTCAGAAATACGGATGAATAAGCTGGCCACTGCAGCAGGTGGCCTAACAAAATGGGAGCAGCCTTTGCAGTCATCTCTATTGGCATTAGGAACTAGCCAGTGGCAGATTTCAAAAGTACAGCTGTAGTGAAACCATCAACTTTAGCCAGGGCCCCGTGGAGAATCTGAATGCTGACACAGCAGCAAAGAAGCTTCCTGACTCCAGGGACATCCGTCCTATAACCTATCCCTACAGCCATGTAAGGCAATATCTTGTTAACCCTACTACTGGTCACTTATGGTCCTTCTAACCTCTTGCCATTGGTCAGGATTGGAACCGGGCCAAGGGTATAAAAGTAGCATACTGTACCCCTACTAACTCAGAAGAAGAAGTGCCGAGACCCTTCACAGACCCCTCCAATAAAACCATACTCGTGGAACAGCCAGCGTCTGCTCCTCTCTCTACCGTCTGCTGGAGCCTCAAGCCAAGGGAAAGCTACCTAGCAAGCAAAGCTGAAATCATAAGAGCTGGCTAATCACTAAGAGCTGAATATTCCCTGCTTGCTAGGGGCTGACCCGTGGCCTTGGTCTGAGCGAGCTGGCTTATGGCACTCAGTTGCCTTGGGGGCTGAGCTCTGGATCTGTAATAGCTTGCCCTAGGATAAGACCAATTATGGCTCATTTATACAGCCAAAGTGGGAAAAGGCCAGGGACCAAGACCACAAGCTAATAGTAGAAGCACTTAGTACAGTTCAACATAATGTGTCTTTAGCTTTCAGTTGTATACAAGCACAGTTATGGATGCAGGCAACAGCATTTTTGATCATATGGGAAGGAGGTAAAGGTGATTTTCCAGCTGAAATTGGGAAGTGTGATAAAGAAATTCACTGAATTTAAGAATAGCATAATTATCTTTATTATTATGCAAGCGAGAGTAAGCAAGGTTCAGCACTGGGCGGCCAGGAGTCTCCGCTCCGCAACTTTTCCTCCCCAAGGTTTGCCTTTTATTGACTTCTTCTCCCGGATTCCTGGATGACATGGTCTGTCTTCTGTGCTTGCTCCTCCAGTTGCTAGGGGGTCTTTTTTCTGCCTTTTGGTGGTCGTGGGATGAAGGCTCCAAGTCTTCCTCTTTGGCCGCTGGGTGAACCTTTCTTTATAAGGCATATCTATAAGGCGAAATTTTACAAGCCAAGCAATTCTTGCGAGGTTAAGGATTGTTACCATATGTGGCTGTATCTAGTTACATAGGGTATCCTATACCTATAAAGTGGAATTTGCACGCCAAGCAATTCTTGCAAAGTTAAGGATTGTTACCATATGTGACTGCACATAGGTACATATTATATCCTGCTGAACAAGCGGTTTTAGCTGTTTAGCTATTGCTTTTATAAATTAAATTATCTAACTATTGATTTAACTAATGAACAAACGTATTGCTACTTATTACAATCCCCCATTTCTCTTTCTTTACCAATTTTGTTCATTAAATCTTTTTAGTTCCTTCCTAGCAAGCGTTAAATGAGCTGCTTCATCAGTTAAGCTCTGTGCACTAATTATAGATGCTAATTTCTTTAGCCTTTTCATCATATTCCAATTCATAATGAATTGGACTGCTGACAAAATAAACCCTAGCACAATCAGAATTAAAAGAACAACAGTGGGATGGCATATACTGTTTAGGACACCTGTGGCAGTAGGTGAGCACCCAAACAGGGTATCCCACCACCTATGCTTGCTATCTTGCTTTACCCTTTCTATAACCTGGTGTATTTTCCCTACGTCATGATGAACAGTCACTAGGGTCTTCTGTCCACTTTTCTTGATTTTCTCAAGAATTTTGATCAGGTCCTGATTGTTCCAATTGGGATTTTGCAAGGGCCATTTCACATCAGCCGCAGGACCTTGAACATGTTGGGTGTCCCAAATCCTCGTTCCTGCCCTTCTAATCATCCCTCTCTCCTCTGTTGTAAATAGCATGCCTAGAATAGACTGTATCTCTACCCAAGTATATATGTTTGGTCCTAGGAACTGATCCACCCTTTCTGCTACTCCTATAGGGTCTTCTAATAATTTTCCGATCTCTTTCTTAAACTCACAGACATCTCCTGAGTTTAAGGGGACAGTGACAAACCCCATCCCAGCTTGAGGTCCCCCTAATGCTATTTCCCTGAGAGGGAACAACCCACTGCTCTCTCCTTCCTCAATTACTGTCCTCATCTGACTCCAAGTATGCCTCCTGTAATCCGAGGAGTCCGTGACCTGCTGTCTA
Organism: Melospiza georgiana; assembly: GCF_028018845.1. NCBI lineage: Eukaryota > Metazoa > Chordata > Aves > Passeriformes > Passerellidae > Melospiza > Melospiza georgiana. The sequence continues at coordinate 10,600,684 of NC_080464.1, read as the reverse complement.
TCAGGGGCTGATGCCGGAGGTACGTTTGGAAGGGGTACAGGAGGGGCTGGTGCTGGTACATACGGGGGAGGATAAATAGGAATCTCTTCCTCCAACTGAGACTTTTTCTTTCTGTCTTCCTCCCCTTGACTTCCCTTAAGGGGGAACAATCTAGTCATTTGCTCATTACTTCCTACCAACCATAATTAAGCATAAGCACGCTCTTCCAGGTTCTCTGGCTCTTTGGAATTCACATAGATATTCAGGGCTTGACAGACCCAATCCTCGGAGGATCCGAAAACGGGCCAATATATATTTCCTGAATCCAGTTTCTTACCCCCCCATACTACCATGCAATACTTTATCATTTTTGCCTTATCCTTCCCCTTTCTGGAGGGAAAATCATCCCAATACTTAATCATTAATCCTAACGGACTATCCTTAGGTATTGGGGGTAACCGGGGGCCCTCCCCCATAGGATCAGAAGGCTTGCTTTCCTTCTGCCCCATCTTCCAAGGCACCTCCACACACACACACACACACACACACACAAAACCCCTTGGTCGTGGCTCGCTCCCTCGCGGGCTACCAGAACCGCACTACTAGAGGGTCCCTTTTGCTTCGTCCGCAGTTGGATGTCTCATTCACTGTGCCCTGGGATTCCAACCCTAACCGAGCAGTTCACCCGTATACTCACGCATCCTGCGTCGTCGCTCGGATCTTTGTGCACAAAGTTTACAGGGTTACCGGTGTTTTCCTTGCTTATTCTCGATTTTAGGTTCGTCGGTCCAGATGAAGGGGTCGGGTGAGAAGACCAGGGCCACCTAAGGGGTGGGGCACCTCCCCCGAATTCTCAAACCAACCCTGTTTTCTGGATCCGAGTCAAGGCACCAAATTGTGATAAACGAATTCACTGAATTTAAGAATCGCATAATTATCATTATTATAATGCAAGCGAGAGTAAGCAAAGTTCAGCGCTGGGCGGCCAGGAGTCTCCGCTCCTCTTAGGCGTGCAACTTTTCTCCCCCAAGGTTTGCCTTTTATTGACTTCTTCTCCCGGATTTCTGGATGACGTGGTCTGTCTTCTGCGCTTGCTCCTCCAGTCGCTAGGGGGGTCTTTTTTCTGCCTTCTGGTGGTTGTGGGATGAAGGCTCCAAGTCTTCCTCTTTGGCCACTGGGTGAACCTTTCCTTATAAGGCATATCTATAAGGCGAAATTTTACAAGCCAAGCAATTCTTGCGAGGTTAAGGATTGTTACCATATGTGGCTGTATCTAGTTACATAGGGTATCCTATACCTATAAAGTGGAATTTGCACGCCAAGCAATTCTTGCAAAGTTAAGGATTGTTACCATATGTGACTGCACATAGGTACATATTATATCCTGCTGAACAAGCGGTTTTAGCTGTTTAGCTATTGCTTTTATAAATTAAATTATCTAACTGTTCATTTAATTAATGAACAAACGTATTGCTACTTATTAAAGGAAGGTTGTCTGATGTGGTATTCACATGCCTTCTGAACAGAGAGAAGCTGTGAAACAAGCAGAGAAGAAGGAAAACACAATTCTTATCTCGCTTGCTGTGCCTGTGTATTACAGCGCCCTGTATGGGGTCGCTGGAGGTGGTGAGAGAGAGACAAGAATCTTGTTTCTTGATCAGAAGGCTGGATTTATTGATATATGATATATAATACATTATGACTATACTAAATAGGATAAAGAGAGAAGTTGCAGAGCTGCTAGCTAAGCTAAGAATAGAAAGAAAGAATCTATAACAAAGTTGTGTCCAGGGACTCTGTCCCCAGCTTGCTTCTGTGATTGGCCGTTAATTATAAACAAGCACATGAGACCAATCACTGAGGCCCCTTTTGCATTCCACAGCAGCTGATAATAATTGTTTACATTCTTTTTCTGAGGCACTTACTTCCCAGAAAATGCAGAAATCTGAAAGAAAAGATTTCTGTGAAAAAATGTCTGCAACACCTGTGTTGTGCTAAAGTAGAATGCAATATGGAGATTGTTTACCCAAAGTGAGGATGTTTTGTTCCCTTGGCCTATCAGGGCCAAGAAGTGTGTGTGTGTCAGACTGTCATGGGACAGTCATGAGAGAATCAGAGATGAGTGCAGTGTGAGGAGATGTGAGCAAGAGTGAGTGCATTGAAGATTCAGTTTAGATACAATGTACATAGTATAATAAAGTAATTCTTTAGCCTTCTGATGATGGAGTCATGCATCATTGTCTCTCCCCTTTTTCCGAGTCGCCTTTGATTTACAATAATCTGGGATAATGCAGTTGATTTTGAAAGGAAGTTTCAATCCTGGTGGACTATGGTAAATTTCAGCTATGGTTCTGCTTCTAATGTGGCCACTGCCTTTGTGCTTACCATACGTAATGCCACTCTTTATGTTATCCACCCCATCATTGCACTAGGATTAAATAATGAAAAAACAGTGCTCTGCCCTTCAGAACATAGGGTGTGGGCACAAAAGGTGAATGAAAAGTGGCAAACAGCAAAGCTAGAATCCTGTATTACTAGAGAACAACTAGGATTCATTTGTGAAAGCAATACCATTAATGCCCAAGATGTGTGTTTAGACACTGAACAGAGTATTTGCCACTTCGAGATTCATCCAGTCACTGATAAGAAAACTGTGCTTGTATATACTGGTAAACGTTGTGTGTGCTTGAGAACTGCTTGTGCTACTGTAAAAATTGATAACAACGATTTTATTTTGTCTAGTAGAAATAATTCTAATTTTTGTATTTTTAATTTTGTTAAGATTATCGAGTGAGATTTTTCGAACACGGCCCCAGTGACATCCCACCAGTTAATTAAAACCAGTTACACAATGTATCACAGACTATCACCTACTCCTATTAGAATAGACCTTACATTAGTAAAACAATTAATTAAGCACCAAGATCTACTGGAAATCCTGAAGAAAATTCAAGAAAGTGGAGAGAAAATCCCAATTACTGTCCAACATGATACAAAAGAAATAACCAGAATTCTGCAAAGAATAAAACAAAATGCAGATCATCACTGATGGAATGTAATCTTTGGGTGGTCACCAACTTCAAATGGGATCTTTAATAACTTGTTTCATCCCATTGTAGTTTTATTAATATTAGTTGGAGTAAGTTTTGGGTTATCCTTTATATTGCTAATTTGGAATTGGAGAATACTACAGCAAGTAGCTGTGTTAACCTCCTTATCAAACGTACATGGTAAAACACTAAGAAACACTTATTGTCATAGGGATTTGCATTAAGTAAAAGAATTTACTTATTTTTAGGAAAGGGGGAGAAATGAGATGTAGTGGAAATTTTCCAGAGTAGAAATCCATGTTGATTTAGGTGAAATGTACATCTTTGAGTTAAGTCTGTAGCTTGCAAACATAGCTGTTTAGTCTGACTGCCTGTTCTCGTAAAAAGCCTATGCTCGGAGAAACTGCTGCCGCCAAAGGACCAGAGATAAGGGGGGGCAGACAGAGGGATTGTTACAGAGAGAGGGCAACCTGACCCAGGAATTCTTTCTGATGAAGAAGAATTAGTGGCAAATGTCATGCGACAACAGTAGAATGAATATGTATGAACCTATTGTGAAATTGCATGCATATGTATTTGAGAGAGAGATAAAAAAGGATTGTGAGATCCCAGAAGTAGGCATGTATTTTGAGGGGAGTGACCCCACATGCGTTCAGTGCTATAATATACATATCAGCTTTATAACTCACAAAAGTTGTGGAGTTTGTTTCCTCAAGTCAGCAGAGCTGAAAGCCATCCAGCTGGCTTTATATATCACTGAATGTTAGAAATGGCCAGCACTCTACCTCCACACTTACTTGTGGATGGTAGCAAATGCTCTGTGAGGGTGGCTGGACTGATGAAAAAAGGCTAATTGGCAGCACAGAGGGAAATCCATCTGGACTTCTGAATTGTGGCAAGACATCACTGCCCAGTGTCTGGAATGAGTGTGCTTGAGATCGCTCAAAAAATCACCAGCAAGGGTATGAGCAAAAATCAGATCTAATATTAAACTACCAAGCACAAGAGATGCATTAGCAAGATTCACTCTACTTTCAAAGGGCAACTAAGGCACAACAGAGAAAGCAAGCAACAACAAAACCAAACAAAATCCAGGCAATCAAAGCAAAAATTAATTTAAACTACCTAGGTAGGGGTGTGTGTGTGTGTGTGTGTGTCTGTGCAAAGACAGCGTAAACCATGATGAAAAGGAATGTGGCCTAAAGTTTTACAACACTTAAACTTAACAGTACTTTATATTAACTTTTACCATTATTTATAGCTTAAGCTTAACAATCTAACAGAGAAATAACACTTAACAGCATTTAGCCTAAATTATAACTAGAACTTAGCCTAACTTCCAGATTTGCTTTAGCATATGCTCAAAGGGTATGCACACAGACAAAAATAGTCAGTGCAAGATAAGGTACATGTGGAAAAATTTCCCTCAGAGGTCAGTGAAAATAGTCACATTGGATGCTTTTGCATCTTCTAACAGGCAAAGGATCGGGCCTCGAGGAGTAAGGGTATCAGCCCAGGACACATCAGGGTTCAGCAATCCTCTGGGTATGGCAGACCTGAGGGTTTGCTGACTCTGAGAGGCATCCCACTCAGAGGGAGGTTGCTGGTTGCAGGTCTGCTGCAGTCCAGGAGAGCTCAAAGGACCCTATTTTGGACCGCGGTTTATAGGGTTGCAAGAGAATGAGCTTTAGTCATAATGGTGTTTCATGCTGGCCACAATTAGGGTTGGCCCTTTCTTTGAAAGTGTGAGAATAGGAATGTTATGCCATTCAGGCCAGAGAAATACTTTTCAAGGCTGATCATGAGAAAAAGAGGAGCTCGTTAGGAATTCCTGAGAGCAGACAGCAATTTTTGATAAGCTCAGAAAGAGCTGAGCCCAGGTGGTGTTTTCAAGGACCAGGCCCAATAAACATTTTCTCAGATCACACTGCAGCCTGGAAAGGAGTGGGGGGCGAGGGGGGGGAGGATGCACCACCACACCTAAGCAGAGAATCTGGTGGCAAAAATACGTCATGTAAATGTAGATGTACCCAAGAGTTGGGCTACCAAAGAGCGTCGCAACAATGGACAGGTAGATCAAGTTGCCAAGATTAAAGTGGCACTGGTAGATATGGACTGGCAACACAAGGGTGAGTTATTTCTGGCTCAATAGACCCATGAGGCCTCAGGTCATAAGGGAAAAAGTGCAACATACAGACGGGCTCATAATCAAGGGGTGGACTTAACTATGGACACTACATCCCAGATTATCCATAACTGTGAAACATGTTCTGCATTTAAGCAGGCCAAGTGCGTAAAGCCCCTGTGGTATGGGGGTCAATGGTCAAAATATAAGTATGGGGATGCCTGGCAGATTAATCACATCACACTCCTACAAATACACCAAGGCAAGTGCTATGTACTGACAATGGTGGAAACAACCACTGAACAGCTGGAGACATACTCTGTGCCTCATGCCACCGCCTGGAACACCATCCTGGGCCTTGACAAGCAAGTCCTGCGGTGACACAGCACCCACCCCTGAAAGAATTGAATCAGACAATGGGACTAATTTAATAAATAACCTCATAGACGCCTGGGCCAAAGAGCACGGGATTAGGTTGGGTCTATCACGTGAGAAACAACTGCTCACTTTAAAATTTCAAAGGTTTATTAAACCTTAACAAATACAACAAAGGACTGAATAAGGAAAAAGAGCAGTGCTGGGAGTTTGTGACAGTCTACCATGTGCTTGCCCACAAAATGACTGCTCCACCTTTTATACCCCTGGTGTTTCATCAGGCAACTCTGGCCCCTCCCAAAGTCTGTCAGTCAACTTCTTCGCCGTCCATTGGTGGAGACTACTTTCTTGCAACTTGATTGGAGGCCAGGTATTGCTATGCCGTGCCTCTCTAGTAACAAGCCTTCCCCAACAACTAATGCTGTCCAATGGCAACAATACAGAGGGGGAAAGGGAACTATGGGGAGAATGGAGGATGTCTAAACAACAAACAATAACATAACCATACATCAATGTCATGGTTTAGGCCTGGCAAAGCCAGAACCCCCATGAAAATACACTTTCCCTGGTGTCTGCTGTGAGATGTGACCAGGAATAAGCAAAGCAAGCTCCAGCTTAAACATAAAGAAAAGTTTATTAACTAAACTACACAAACAATTACTAAACTAGACACAAAAGAAAAAAGGAAAACACAAGGAAAATGAAAACCTCACAAAAACACTCTCCTCCTCCTCCCCCCTAAATTCCCAATACAATACATCTTCCAAAATCACCAGTTCTGGGTCCAGCACCACCCTTTAGAATGCTCAACTTTCAGTTCCTCAAGAGGAGAGGGAGTCCTTCCATGTGTCGTGGTGGCCTTTTCCGTCCTTGTTCCGGTGCTCTCACCACCGAACACGGATCAGGACTGCTTCCAGGGTTGTCTGTTTAAGGATGCTTTGTCCAGTTCCAGAAAAGCACAGTATCTCACCTTCCCACCTTTGGGACATCTTTCCCCCCCATATTTTATATACCCCCTGGGGCCGAGGGGTACCCACACTGAATCTTCTTTGGCTCTGGGACATTTCTCCCCCTGGACTCAGTCTCTGTATCACATGGAAACATGGCTCTGTCCATGACTACACAAAAGAGTCCAGCATAAAATGCCACTCCATCTTCTCCATCTTTCCAACATCTCTCACTCTCTCTCTCTCTCGTCCAGACCTTCATCACTCATCTAGGAAGGGTTAATGTTCTGTAAGGTTTTCATTGTCCAAAAAGGGTTAAAAACTCCTCCAGGCAGCTGGACTCCTGGCTGCACCCCCCCATCTCCTCAGCCGGGCTGCCTGCTGCCAGCACATGTTTACTGAATTTTCAAGGTAACGGCACACAAACACAGGCTGCACTCTCTCTCTCTCTGTCTGTCACCAAGGGGGGGGGGGGGGGGGATGGCTGCCCGATGTCTCTTGGGGCTCCTCCACCCTTCCATCCTCCAAGGCCTCCTCACCTCCCATCTCTGTCCAGGCCCAGGCCTACCACATGGCTGCCCCTCCCCCGCCCAGCAGCAGCGGCTGGACGGGGGAAGGGAGATCCAACCTCCGTCCCTCGAAGTCCCAAGAGACCCTCCCAGGGCCGAAGCTCTGCTTTTAACCCCTGTGTGTTCTCGGAGGTGTGTCCAAAACCCCACTGGCTACACCAGGTGCCAATATCAAAATCCAAGCACCCATTGGTTTGACCACAGCATCTCAGAATTCCCACTTGTTCCTGGTCAAACCACCACAATCAATAAACTTCTCTTAACATACACACAATATTCATCCCTTAATTGCAAGAGCCAATTATCACATTACCCATCTATAACAATCATATTCCCTATCATGGACCGGCCTCTGGGAAAATGAAATGGTACAGTGGACTGTAAAAAACCACATTGAAAGCAATGGGTGATGGGACCTTCAAACATTGGGATCTGCATTTAGTGTAGACCACCTGGTTAGTTAACACTAGATGTTCTTACAATTGAGCTTGCCTTGCCCAATCAGAACCCCTGTATACCACAGAAGGAGATAAAGTCCCCATGGTGCATTTGTGAAGTGTGTTATGGAAGACAGTTTAGATTAGTCCTGCCACAAGCAAGAGTAAACCCATCTGCAGGATTGTTTTTGCTCAAGGACTCGGGTGTACTTGGTAGGCAATGCAGAGATATGAGAAAATATGTGTATCTCAAAGGGATTTGATTTTTTGGGTGAAAACAGTCTGTAATGTCGAATTACATATGAAATATTATTTGCTTAATGTCAGTGTCCTGGTTTAGGGGAAATTTGTCAGAAAACCTCCAAAAGGGTTCCCCCCAGAAAGCAAACCCACACGGCCCCTCCCCCCAACCGGTTCGGGAAAAATTTCCTCAGAGAGAAGTGGAAAAAACCTGTTTATTTAACAGGCAAAGCACTCCCCAGCACAAAAAATGAACAATACCAGATGACAAAACTCATTCACTGCTCTGAAGAGATGACAAATTCAGAAAATCTCTCTGATGGGTGATCACTCTGTTATCAGTCCATCCATCACTGGGAAAGGCTGCTGCCCAGAGTAGGCCCCCGTGGGCCACAAAGTGCAAGCTCTCGGTGCTCCCTCCGGGTCCCAGTCCGGAGCAGGTTCTAACCATTCCAAGAAAAGCGAAAGAAAAAAACAGTCTAGGGAAAACTTCTCTGCCTCAGCTAACTAAACTAATTAAAAAGTAAAGGAGCGCTCTGTTCTGCTCTGTCCGTGCCCAGACAGCAGAGTCCCCGGGCAGAAAGTGGAGGAGTGAGTGCAGTCTCTCATAACAAACTCCATGCTTTTTCTTCTCCCTGCCTTCTCTCTCAGAACCAGTCTTGAAGGCACAGAATATAATATCCAGCATAAAGGGAACAGATGATTGGGGATACAAGCATCATAATGTCACCCTAAGACACACTGCCATTGTATATCATAAATACCAGAGGCAATGAGTATGGACTGCTTCAGATAAACCAGTCATAGACTAAATGAACTCAATAAACATCTTGGGGGGATTACCAGTGACTATTGAAATAATAGCTGTGCTTCAGCATAGGTACGTGTGTATGTATTTGTATATGTATATAGTTGAAAGGTATAAAATCTGGGCATGGATAGATGGTATAGAATAAGGGGTGGGAATGTCATGGTTATAGAGAAAAGGGGCAGAGTTTCTAGCACTGCTTACTTCCATACACCCACATCATGGTAGAGGTGTGGTTTCAGCAGGAAGAAGTTGGGGTGGAAACGGAAGGGTTGCCATCTTTTGCTGAGGCCTGGGGAGGAGGGGTATACAAACATCAGGTCACCTGGGCAGAGCTAGACCCTTTCTGCCACCGGCAGTTCTTTTTCCCATTCCTCTGAGCCACAGCTTTTCTGGTTTGGTGCTGAAAGACATTGCCAGTGAGTCCAAGATGCCACTTAAAGAAAAAGAAAAGAGAGAGAGCAGCGGTGACACAGAGTAGAGCACAGCTGAGCTGCATGGACCCCAATCCACAGCTGCAGTGAATGCAGAACCCACTGTAGCCGCAGCCAGAACCACCAGGCATTTCAGTCCCACTCCTGCAAAGTCAGGCCCAGGAGAAGGGTCCACTGACCTGTTCCAAAACCTTGTCAAGTCCTACTAGGTTTTATGTTGTCCCTGTTGTACATAAAATCACACTATGAAAAACCAGTGTCCATGAAGGAGACAGAGGAGTCCTTCAACTTGATTGTAATAAAGGGACAGAGTCCACTGGGGCACACGCCCATGGGGTTTTCTTTCTCAAGGTTTTGGAGGGCGCAGCCTCCTTTTATCCTAAACTCCTGGCTGCATGTTGCCTTCTTCCTTTCCCCATTGGCTGAGATACTAGTGAAACCTAACTGGTGTGTAACAAAAGGTTAACCACAAGTAACATTGTAACAAGATGTGCAGGTAAAACAAGCAAGATAGCAAAGAAAGCAAGACAGAAGGGCAAGTGAGATAAGTGCCATCAAGAGCAAGATGGCAAGTTTTAATGAATCATACAAACTGCAAAATTAGCTACAAACAAGTTAGACTGAAAAACAGGAAGCACCAGGCATGTGCTGAAGGCAGAGCTAAAAAGTTCAAACATGAGGAAGACTGCAGAAGTCTTCATCAAAAGACCACCAGAAGACTGATGACCACCACAGAAGGAACTGACGCTTGAGTGAAAGCAATAAACGTTGTAAAACCATGATACAGCTTTATGCAAATATTAGTATGCTAATGATATGTTGTAATTGTGTCATTGTGTTGAGGGAGGACTTTTAAAATGCAACTGAAGGCTAAAGATGATTGAGTTTTTGGCGGAGAGATCCCCCTCACTCCCAGTGCTGAATAAACAAATACCTGCTCTGTAGCCCTCTGACTATAGAGTTTTATTTTCTTGCCCAGTTTTGGACATCACTGGGAAGGTACAGCCTTCCCAAACCACCTACCATATATCCCCCCTGAAACCCGTGATTTTACAAAGTTTGAAAACACTTTGGGGTGAAAAATGAAAACCCCAAACTTTTTCAGTAGTTGCCAGTCCTGTTTGTCACCTTTCTCAGTCACCCTCTTCCATCCTATGTGTAGCCCAAGGTGTAAATGTGGCAGTGTCCTCCATTGGTAACAGCAATAACCAGATCAGTGACAGCTGCTACTTGTGCCTTTCACTTGCCAGCACAAAACCGCAGCATTTTCTCTTGTCAGGAGAGAAGCCCATGCTACTGGCACATCTCCACAGACTAGAGGGGCAGACACCCAAGTCTTGCCAGCGCCAACAAGCCTGGAGCATCCTGGAGACACTGAGAACCAAAAATTGGTGGGGGATGTGTCTAAGCTGGTGAACATTGCTGCTGCAAGAAATCAGAGCCTGGATAAATCCACCTGTTTATTGGAGAAAAACTACTTGTGCTTTTGGAGTTTTTTATGCTGATGGCTTTCTTTTTTCATGTAAGCTCAACCAGGATAACTGCAGTGTCGCTGCCAGATGTGATGGCCAGGTGACACCTGCCTGCAATGGTCCATAAGCCAGCATTGCAGTTCTGGCCAGGCCAGCAAGAAGACTGCCTGACCTCTGCTGCTTCTCCTCTTCAGAATACTCTCTAAGACAGAATTAAGAAGCCCAGTGAAAAAAAAAAACCCAAAGAATAAACCATAACATCCAAACTGGGTGAGAGGTAACCAGAAAAGCCCCCAAGATGTCCAAAAAGTAGACTCAAGCTTCTGCCATCCAACTCAAAGATTTTTAAGTAACACTTTGGGCAGGGTATCTAAATCCTATTGATTATTGATGTTATTTTCCTATTTTAATGGATGAGGATTGCAAGTGTCAGTTGAGGGGAAGTACACGGGGAACAGAGAGAAGTGCTGGGGTGGTTCGCTTGGGAATTGACAAGTAGAGTAAGACAGGAACTAGAGGGCAAGACTGAGTTGTCCCCTGTGCTTGCCACCCAGAAAATTTTATAGCCCTGCTGTGGGCAGCAACCCCTTAGGCATGGTAAGGTGGGAACAAGGAAGCTATATCGGACCTCTATCATTCCTCAATTGTCTTTTCCCTCTAGAATCCAATATGGGTACAACTGACAAGGGGAGTACAACAGGGACTAGAGGGCCAGACTGAGTTGGCCTCTGTACTCATCACCAAGATACACCTACTATGGGTAGCAACAATATGGGCGTGGTAGATGGGGGTAAAAAGTAGTCAGTATAGTAGTTAATAAGTAGTTAATATATATCTAGAACTACCTGTTTTCAAAGATGGGTTTTTTAAATATTTCATTAGAAGTTTCAAGTAAGAGACAAATATATATTGTAGGAAACCCAAATAAGTCCAATAACTTAGTAGTGGGAGAAAAAAGATGGATTTTTTTAATGGAAGCTCTGAAGAAACAGTTATTTTACTGAAAGAACAAATATAGAAATCTGAAGATTTTGCACATAACTTTTCCTGTAAAAAAGTGAAACATCAATTATTTATAAAAATAATAAATGCTGTCCTCTGTATACTTTGCTTTAAAGAAATCTTTGCAATTGCAAATAGTGTCAACAGTCCTGGTTGCTTTAGAATAAATTTAAAAATCTTTACGTATTTTGTGTTGACATAAAACAAGAAAAAATAAATGGTAGTTATAATCCAACATTTAAAATAGCATATTCACAAGTTTTCTGAAATATGACTATCACTGTTACAAGTCTAATAAGAAATTGGATGCTGTTTCTTTCTTCAAGATTTTAAAATTATTCCTCTCTTACCTGTCAAAGTAGAAAAGAAGTTTATCACATAGATGGTAAGTAAGCTTAGTAAATTCTGTAAGAAGTGAAGAGTTTTATTAAAATTGCCTGCAAATTCTTTGATGGAGCACTTGGCAGAGAAAAACAGGATTATGGCATATTGAGTTGGGATGTTCATCAATCATCAACTTGTGCAATTTGCCTCATGGAGTGCAATTCTCATTTACTTCATAACATGTCAGCAATTGTAAAGTGTCATTGTTCTTTTGTTAGCTTTTTTTAAACTGAGTAGATCAAGGACTGGTCAGAATTGGGATCTAAAAAAACAATACTATGCCTTGATTGTATATGAAAATAAAGCTTTGTGGCGATTTAACCACAGCCAGCAGCTAAGTACCATGCAGCCACTCGCTCGCTCCTCCCCGCCTCCTCAGTGGGGAGAAGAATTGGAAACAAAAAGTAAATTCAGTGGGTTAAAAACAATTTAAAAATTGAAACAAAATATACTCATGATAGTAATGGTAATAATATACTGTCTTGGTTTAAGACAATATAGAGAACAACACTCTAAAATGAGTTCTCCCCCTTTGTTTTAACCAATCCCTTTCCACCAATAAGGAGAAATGAAATACGAGTAGATATAAGTGAAAAAATAACAATTTACTAACAAGTGTAACTGCAACAGGCTAAAAAAATAATAGTAAATAATTGCTAGGGACAAAATTGCTAAATCTCACAAACCCCCCAAGAACAAAGACACACCCAAATGATGGAAATACTTTTTCCAAGATGGCACCTGCCAGGAGTGACCACCTGTAGGGAGACAAAGAGAAAGGCTGGTGGTAAACCAAGCAGTGATAAGCATTTAGAGGTAACTCTCACAGTTTATATACTGATGTTGTGGTTTAACCCCAGCCAGCAACTGAGCCTCATGCAGCCACTTGTTTACTTCCCCACCAGTAAGATCAGAGAGAGAATTGGAAGGGTAAAAGCAAGAGAACTCATAGGTTGAGATAAAAACAGTTTAAAAGTGAAAACAAAACCTGAGCACACAAGCAAAGCAAAACAAGGAATTAATTCACTGCTTCCCATGGGCAGGCAGGTGTTCACACATCTCTAGGAGAGCATGGCCCCCATCACGCATAATGGTTACTTGGGAAGACAAACACCATCACTCCAAATGTTGCCCCTTCCTCCTTCTTCCCCCTATCTGTATACTGAGCATGATATCGTATGGCCTGAAAAATCTCTTTGGTCAGTTTGGGTCACCTGTCCCGGCTGTGTCCCCTCCCAAGCTCCCATGCACCCTCAACTTCCTTGCTAGCATGGCAGTATGAAAAGCAAAAAAGGACTTGGCTCTCTGTAAGCCCTGCTCAGGTATAACAGAAAAATCTCTATATTATCAACCCTATGTTCAGCACAAATCCAAAACACAGCCCCATAGCAGCCCCTGGGAAGAAAATGAACTCTACCCCAGCTAAAATGAGCACAACTGAACATGATGTTCTGTGGTATGACCTTTGACATTTCAGGTCACCTTTTCTGGCTGTGCTCCCTCCCAGCTTCTCATGCATCTGTCAGAGCATGAAACACTGCAAAGTCCTTGACTCAGGGTAAGCACTGCTAAGCAACAGCCAAAACATCCGTGTGTTATCAACACTATTCTTGTACTGAATACAAAACACAGCAGCTGTACCATCTACTAAGAATAAAATTAACCCTGTCCCAGTTGAAATCAGGACAAACTTAAATAACAGATCTCAATAATCTTACTGATAGTATTTTTAACTTTTAACCTATTACTGGTGACTTGGGATGCTGCGCCCTGCCCCCCTTCCCCCCCAAGTAAGCAAGGAAATAAACTCTTTTCAACTGTGATTTCAAGTTATTTCTTAAAAAGAAAAGTATGTATCACACAAATATTGTTTTTCTATAGCAGCTGTGATGGGCACAAATTTTTGGACAAAATTTTCTGTGTCTACCTTGATTGCTTCATTAGAGTACAGAAGATGGAAAATCCTTTAAAGAAGGGTAATGGCAAATCTTGTTGTGAAGAATTGCTATGAAGAAATATTCAGAAAAAACCTGTGAGGTTTGATAGAAAGTATAACGACTAAGTGTGTTCTCAGTGGCAAATACTTAATTCTAGTGTTGTAGCGAATGAGGGCACAGACACTTGTTTCCAGTGAAGAGAATTGTTTATTACAATCATGCAAGGCCTTTTATACTGTACAGCTATGCAAGGCTTTTTTGTACTATGCTAAAAATACTCAGCCTATTCTTGTTAACTAAACAAATACACACTGGGCACATGCCACATCCATTATCACCTCCTGTGTTGCTGTTCACACACTCCCTTGGCCAATTAGCACTCTGATCTGGCATTGTCCTCTTGAAAGCTTACATAACTTGTTCTTGTCTACATGTCGGCTGTACATTTCCCAAAATGCTTTTTGTGAATCATCAGTGAACAGAAGTTGTTAAAAGTAAAAATCTGCCAATTTAAAAAAAAAAAAAGAAGTTACAGAGTGAACAAGTTAAACCAGTTGCTGCCAAAGTGGAGTTCTACCTGTTTGTTATTGTAATCATCAGTCGTTTTCGTTAATGACTCCTTTTGTATCAGGACCGTCTGTTACATGGCTTTGCAAGGGTTCCTCAGGGTGAGAGAGATAGACGAGAATCTTGCTTCATGATCAGAAGGCTGGATTTATTATTTTATGATATATAATACATTATGACTATACTAATAGAAAATAGAGAGAAAAGTTCAGAAGCTGCTAAGCTAAGAATAGAATAGGAATCTAAAAACAAGAGAGCTCTCTGTGAATCTGTCCCAGAGAAAGCTCAGTCTCTGATTGGCCCTTAATTGTAAACATGGAACATGGGCCAATCACAGATGCACCTGTTACATTCCACAGCAGCAGATAATAATTGTTTACATTCTTCTTCTGGGGCCTCAGCTTCCCAGAGGGGAAAAAATCCCAAAGAAAGGATTTTCCACAAAAGATGTCTGTGACAACTGTCCTGCCTAAAAGCCAGGTTGATAACCCTTCTCACAGTGAAAGGAGGGGACATGAAGGGGGGACATCAGAGGGCATGCAAAATAGCTTCGGAACCAGCATGCCATGGGGAAGTCACCCCATCAAACTTACCAAAAGACCCCCAAAACAATGAGCCAACACAGAATTAAGAGAGCAGAGTGATGTCTGGACATGAGGAACAAAGTACCAAGCCTGCAGAGATGCTGAGAACCTTTGTTGCCCCTTGCCCTGAGCAAAGACATCAGCTGGAGCCAAGACCCCGAGACTGCATGACCCGAAAGTTGTAACAGGATATATCCCCACTGCTCTCGTGAGGACAGGACCCCCAGCTCTGCCCCCTAGGGGACAAAGCTGCACATTCGTCCTCCTCCGAGTCGCCCTGGGAGCCAGGTGTCCACTCAGACGCTCTATCACTCCCTTTCCTACTGGTACAGGGGAGAGAATAAGATGGAGAATGACCAGCAGGGTGAGATAAGGCAGTTTTATTACAGCAAAAAGAAAGAAACAAGCAGAGATCTGTGCCCACAAGAGCTAAAGAGGAAAAAAAGATCAGTCTTTACTTCCCATAAGCTGCGATGTTCGGACACTTCCTGGGAAGCAGGGCTTCAGCACGCGTCAAGATTCCTCCAGAAGGCAAACGTTGAAAACTCACTAATGCCCCCCCTTCCTCCTCTCTCCCTTAGCTTATATATGTTTTAGTTCTTACAGACTTATGAACATCAGTGGCTTAATATAGAAGATGCAAAAATAAAAGCATTATGATGAAAAGGTAGGGAGGACTGCTGTTGTATAGGGTTTGGCCAACAGACTTGCCAGTATTGTACGTTGAGGAATACATTTAATGCAAGTAGCTCAGTCTACGGCTGCAGTGTGAGCTGCAGATTGACCTCTGAATGGTGGGAAATGGTGGAAGCTGGAGGCAAGAGGCTGTGAACTCGCACTGTCCCTTTGCTCAGCAAAGAGACCTGTGGTGCTAGCCAGGTGACTGGATGCTGAGAGACACAACAGGAGCCGAGGACTCAAGAAGAAGAGCCAAGACTTGCACACTCTTAGAATGTGAGGGTATAAAAACTCAAGGGTTCCTTTGTTCAGGGTCCCTCCTCGGAGTCACCAGCTTGAGCTGTTATTATGTTGCTGTACCATGATTAAATTAATTAAAAGAACCATATGTCTGAGACTCTGCTATGGGGAACTGAGGGTCAAGCCAGTAAGGAAACCTGGTTTGACTGTGAGTGAGGTGTGCAGGGAGTCAAGCAGGGCACCCATCAGCTCACTGGAGCTGCCCCTTTTGATGGGGCTTTAGTCGCAGCAGTGAAAGTCTCTGGTGGTTGGGAGCATGATGACCAGAGTGTCTCCTGAATGGTCTGACAGAAAAGTTTCTTTAACATGTACACTGCCTGACAAGTCACGTGTAACTCTGGACTTATGTATAGTATGTACTGTCTCTTGTGTGAAAAATGTGTATTTTATGATTGGCTTTTCGCAAATATTAAAATGCATATTATATGTGTTATGTTAAAAAGTTGTATTAATCATTTTCAGTAGTGTGTTAAATATAGACTATAACACAATATTAAAATAAAAATTATACAATGTAAGATACTTTTTCTAACTAGCTCAAGAAATTTGTCGCACAGAGATAACAGCAACAAGACACCAAAATCCCCAAGAGGCCTCCTTATCAGAAAAGACACTTTATTCCACCTCCTTCTCGTCTTTGAGGGCCAACAGGATTAAGGAGGAAAGTTGACAATAATCAGAGAAATCCCTAGTTTGAAAGGAATGTATGCATCATGTATGAGATATATGAATATGCAACAGGCTATTGCTTTTAAGGGTTAATCCTTTGTTGGCGAGCCATGCTTTTCAAGAGGAAAGCATTCGAGCGTTCATAATTCTTTGCTTTTATTGTCCTTTGTTGGCCTAACTGATTGTCCAAATTCTTATTAGTCTCATTTGTATTACTATTTTTATAACCATTTTATTGCTATTAAACTTTTAAAGTTTTAAAACAAGTGATTAGCATATTTCACACTTGACTAATGGAGTTGCCAGCAGAAGTGAGGAAAACTGATGAGGCAGGATGGGTGGGCCCCACAGGGGACCCACACTAAAGCAGTCCATATCTGAAGGACTGCAACCTGTGGAATGTGCCTATGCTGGAGCAGTTGTTGAAGAACTACATCCTGCAGGAAGGACCCACGTTTGAGAAGTTCATGAAGGACTGTATCCCATGGATGGGACCCCATGCTGGGGCAGGAGAAGAGTGTGAGGAGGAAGCAGCGGCAGAGATGAAGCATTATGATCTCACTGCAACCTCCTATTTCCCATCCGCCTGGGCTGCTTGGGCAGAGCAGTTAGAGAAGTTGGGAGTCAAGTTGAGCTTGGGAAAATAGGAGGAATAAGGGGAAGATATGTATAGTCTCCTGATTTATTAAGTCTGGACCTTTTCAGTGTGTTGGGGGTTAGGTTTCTTCAGGGAATTTTCTTCCCATTTGTCGTCATGGAAATGGCAAATGGGCCTCGATGAGACAAAAGATGCAGGCAATGCCTTGGCATACCTTTGGAATGGTTCTGGGGAAGGAGGGGAGGGAAGAGGACTGGTTTTGGCAGTTTCTTAGCTAGATGTGGGAGATGCTTGTGGTGCTTCGTGCTGGACTTCTCCTGCCCAGAGGACTCGCTGCTGCAGAAATTTCCTTGATGTTTCTCCTTACTGTTGGCAAGCCACTGCTTGCAAAAGTAGCTGGTAGAATGGGACTTTTCAGCACCTGGGAGAGACCCTCACCATCTGCATGGATGTTTCAAGGTAAAATCGGGCCTCCACCTCTGCCCTCTCTCTGGAGAGAGCCCCTCTCAGCGGCAGATTGGAACCTTGGCTGCTGCCATCACTAGGACACTGCACTGGACACGAGAGCCAGGGTGTCACCCTGTTTTTTTAAGATTTTCTAAGCCTTCTGATGTTGACATTCTTGTAGTGAACTTTCTCACACACTTTCTGTAAATAACTCATTGTTTTGCATTCCTTTATGGAGGAGGAGAGAGTTGATGGACTGTTGGTTTGACCAGTGTCATTGGAGAGGTGGCACTGTCACCCTCCAATCTGCTGTCACTTTTGGAAAACTATAAATGTTGGAGTCAGAAAATAAACTTCCCTTTTTTCCTTCACCTTGAGAACAGTGGTGTGTGCTTGTGTTCTTTCGTGTCCTAGAGTGACACCAGAGGAAAACTTCAACCCCCCCCCTCCACTATCTATCTCTCTCCCCGAGGCTGCCATTACCCTCTGGGGAAGCTCAGGGCTTGCATTGGCCACCTTCTGAAGCCACCTAATCAATAGCCATTGGGGGAGTCACTGCAGCCTCTGTGCCTTGACATGAGCCAACAGTGCCCTCCTTCCAGTTGTGATTGCAACTACACCAGAGGAAATTGCTTGATGGGCAGGCTGTTATTCAGTTTTCTGGGAGTTGTTGTTGGTCTTTCTTGTTTAATCTATATATATATATATATATATTCTAGTAAAGAACTGCTGTTTTTTTTCCCATACCTTTTCCTGAAAACCCCATAATTTCAAAGATATAATAATTTTTAGGGAAGGGGTCATCTTTTCCATTCCAGGAAGGTTCCTCCCTTGCCTTAGCAGACACCTGTCTTTTAAACTAGGACAGCCCCACTTTGTCAGATGGATCCTTTACCTGCTCAGCAGTTGTTGTTCCTTAAAGTGAGTCTCATGGTCCTAAAAATGAAAGCCCTACAACAGCATCCATTTATACTGGAGTCATCTTCCTTCACTGGAGGAATTGAGGAGAATACCTCTGTTTCTCACAGAGACCTAAGTCTCTGGCAAGCGCTGAAACCTCCCTCGTGGGTCCCCCTGATGGGGAGACCCCTAAAAAGTTCTGTGCCAGGAATGAGAGATGGACGGGACTCTTGGTTTTTGGGTCTTCAGGTTGTTGTTTATTTTTTCTCTTATCAGAAGTTCAGCACGCTGTCTACATGCTAGACTTAGCGTACAAAGAGAATGCAACAGTCAGCAGCCTTAAAATAATGTCCGTCCGGCTAGCAGGGCGGCCACTGCCCTACTGCATAGGTGGGGAGCTAATCCTGGTGGCAGGGCCCCAGGATCACTCCTACGGATGCCCCTCAGTGGCAGAAGGCTTCGGGCTGCGTCAGTGTGGACGAGATCACGCTGAGTAGGTAGGCAGGCTGCGAGAAGACGGTGAGACCAAGAGACGGACACTCTCTGGGGACGGTCAGGTTTATTGCCTAGATGGAGGCCAGCCAGGGAGTGACAATCTGGCTTGCACCTAACATAAGTCCAACAGGGAGTGACCACGAACAAGGAGTGCAACAGAGTTATAAAGGGGGGAGGAATCCAGGGGAGGGGTTCAAGCAGAACCAATCCAGGGCATAGAGGGAGTGAACTTATGATAATAGACAGTAAAGGGAGACCAATCGATACATAACAAAGGAGGGGCCCCGGTCCCACAGCCAATCATAACTCCCAAAGTGAGGAACCTTCTAGAAAATAAGGTGGAGTAGGGAGTGACTGGCAGGGCCCAGGGTGGGAGGAGTATGCTCTATGTAAGGAAACAAGGGGAGGGGAACTGGGAGTTACCCAGGGGATTGACATAACTCAAGGCGGGAGTAACCAAGGCAACAGAATGACTGGCAACACAGTGGCGGGAAAAACAGTTGAGGGCAGAACCATCATACAAAATGGGGGAGCAATTAAACAAACTAACCTAACACACTACAACAAGAGAAGGCATCAAAAATCACAAGACACACAGATTCAACGTCTTTTAAAGCTATTTTGTCCAAATAACTCTTAGAACATACTTTATTTCTACCTTTCTACCAATAACTAATCATTTTTCTGTCCACGCAACATCTGCATTGCAGTTCTTTCTAACCAATCACCCTGTGCTCCCAACACTGCAGAAAGTGGAATAGATGATGAACAAGAAGGAGATCAGACAATGCTCAAAATCCTCCATCTTTTCTCTTATCTACCTCCATACTAAAACCCCAAAATTCTACATTTTTCACCCTGTGATAAACTATACTACTATCTATTTCACACACTCATAGATTTCAATTCATCCCAAAGTCTTCGAAGCTTTCTCCATGGATGAAGGTTAAACACAGTGTTCTCCTGGTGATCAGGACATCTCAGGACAGGCAAAGAAATATTCTCTGTGCCCTGGGTTTCAACAGGCAAGCAACAAAACTGCCAAGACATCAAGTCAGATCTACAAATAGTCACCTTCATCCCCTGCAGAAAGACAGCCTCCAGCAATTACCACCCTCTGATCTATGTGTGGACAGTTGATTAAAGCTCAGCTGCCTTCCCTGAAGGTGTTGCCATTTTCTTAACCTGGAAATGAAACTCGAGATAATTTTAGTAAGGAGGTAGTATAAAAGGGAATCTTTAGTTGAAGGCCTGCAGAGGCAGTTATGGAAAGATGTCCACAAAGCCCCTCCCCCCCCCCCCTCACCCCCTGGGGTGATTACATTTTATAGGTTTTATAAAATTAGCATAATTGATAAAAAGCACCAGTTAGCAGGACAAGTGGTGATGCAATTCCCCCCAGGTAAAGACCCTTCTCTGGAGCCCCCCCTTCAGCACTAGTTGTACTTTGTCCATGAAAATGTATCTCAAATAGTTGTTCTTGGCCTTGGTTCCCAGGAAGAACCAAGGTAGTATGGAGCCTGGTACGTCCCTGGTCTTGGAGCTCTGGAATTTGTTTTGTCTTTTTACTTAAGGAAAGGCCATGGAAATGAACTGGGAAAACTAGCTACTAATACAATAGACTACAGAGCTACAAATATATGTGTGAAGAATACAGAGAACATATTAAAAAAAAAAAAGGTAAAACCTAAATGGCATCAAAGGGAGGTGATCTTCCTCACTTGTTTCTCATGCAAATATTCTGTCAGAGCTTCCACAGTAGTCTGATATTTAAATGTTGTTTAGTTTTTCAGTATGTGTCCTTATACTCGCATGAGTGCTAAAAGTCTGTAACTACTTTGACTATTAATTTAAAGTTTAAAAGGATTTTTCATTATAATCTTTTGGAATATATTTTTTCTTTGAAGAATACTAAAGAACAGTTAATAGCTTCTGAATTAATCAATACTGATACATTACAATAAAATCATTCTGTCATAGAATGTCAGTATGCCTATGACAATGTGACAGCAGCTCCTTTTTATCTAGTTGGTATATATGACTGTTAGGTGTCTGATATGACAACTTTATTACTGTACTAAGTCAACAAGTAACAGGTGATAATGCCTCATTTACTAAATTATACTAATATCAATTACATCTATAAACGTGCTATGTATGACATAGACACATGTGCACTTCCTGCTTGGAGTGATGATTTTAGCAACAGCAGAGATTTTGCTACTAGCCCCATTTATACTTTTGTTACCAGGATCTTCCCTCTTCCTCTGGCAAAGCCCTTTTACACACTATAGGTGAGAAAAATACTTGGATTTTACTTCGTGCAGCTAAAAACTTTGAAAAGTTTTTAATGACAATTCATTTCATTTTAGAGAAACATCATTCGTTGCTTTCAAGAGAACAGTCTCCCAGTAGCTGTATTAGACTGGTTGTCTTGTCTATTATAATATGGAAGAACAAAAGCTAAAGGACCCTGTAATCTTGCTGATTTGGAATGCAAACTTCCATTCTTTCTGTAAAATGTCATTCTATTTTTTTTCCTCAAATAAATGAAGGGGGTCTGTTTTAGTCACACTGCCTACTTTCTCTTCCTAGGTCTCACTCCCCTTTTCTCTTTCTCACTTTGTCTCCCCTCTTTCTTGCCTTCCCTCTCTCACTTCTTGCTTTCCCTTAGTCTACTTCTCACCCCTTCTCTCACCTATTTTTGCCCTCTCTCTTCCCTGCCTTCTCTCCCTTACCATGTCTCTCAGTTTGGCTGTCTTGCCATCCCCACCTCTCTCACTCTCACGGTTCCCCCCAAAGGCCTGCACGAGTACCATTTTTTCCCTTACACTCTCATGCTTTCTTTCCCTTAATTCTGTTTTTATTTACATTTTCTCTCTTTAATTGGATGCTGTATCACTACATCAGGTCCTTTTCTCATGAATGAAAAATTAGTTGTTTTGATTCTGGACACAATAAGGATCCTTAGATAAGACCTACAAATCTGTTAGACCAAATGTTTTAGAAACTGAGATTTGTTATCCATTCATGTCAGATGATTGTTATTGAAGTAAATAATTTACATTTTGACTTTGTAATGCTATGATTTGGAAACTCAAATTTATTCCAGATTAAAAGCTTTTAGAAATTAGATTTTTTTTAATGAACAAAATAAATAAAAATAATTAATTCATCAAGTGCTGTTGCTCAGGTTTTTGAGGCCTACCTACATTACCTTTCCTTACCTGGAAGAACTAATCTTGGTTTTGATAAGTTTGAAATTAATACTTTGTTAGTACTTGAGACAGCTTTTCAAAGTACAATTTCTGTCAAGTGATAAAGGATGGTTTTACATTTTGAAACATGTATATGAGCTGGTACAGATTTTTTTAGCTTGTTTTAAAGATGGATTTGAAAACTATGCCAAATTAGGGTGCTTCCTATTGCCTCTGAATTATCTTTGTATTTCATAATGAATGTGTATATAAATATAGTGATATACATATAAATGTGGATTCTAGGGCAACAGATTAAAGACTTGACTCTTCCTGATGTTAACCTGATTGGAGAGCATTCTGATACTGCAGAGCTTGGGAGAATGCTTCAGCTTATTTTGGAATGTACTATGAATTGTGAACAGAAGCAAGGTATTAAATTTTGAAAGTATGTTTTGCTTACAGGGCAGTTAATGAAAATCGAAATTGGTTTTTAAATCATTGAGAGAGATATGAAAGGCGACTATGAGAGACAAATTTACTTTTTCTAAATCATAACACTATTTCATAGACAGTAAGTTCTATTATAGGCTTTAATAAGTTTGCAGGCCAAAAATGTGGAATGATTTTTGCTATCAACCTGCATATTTTTAGTTTGGGTTCCCTGATCTGAAAACGGGTTTCACAAATGAAAATTCTTGTCCCCAAAATTTAACTGTTCATGTGTGGATATGTGTGTGGGGAAAGTGAACTCCATCCCAGCCAGACCAAATACAGGTATGTTGCTGGCTCATGTTCAACCCGGTGTCCACCAGGACCCCCAGGCCCTTTCTGCCATGCTGCTTTCCAGCATGTTGGCCCCCAGCATGTACGGGTGCATGGGGTTGTTTCTTCCCAGGTGCAGGACTCTGCTCTTCCCTTGTTGAATTGCATGAGGTTCCTGTCAGCCCATTCCTCCACCTTGTTGAAGTCCCTCTGGATGACAGCATGACCTCTGGCATATTGGCCACTTCTGTGCCATCAGCAAACTTGCTGAGGTACACTCTGCCCCATCATCCAGATCATTAATGAAGATGTTGAACACGACTGGATCCAGTATTAACCCCTGGGGTACACAGCTAATCATTGGTGTCCAACTGCACTTTGTGACAGTGATCACCACCCTCTGGGCCCAGTCATTCAGCCAGTTTTCAATCCACTTCACTGTCTGCTCATCCAGCCCATAAAGTTTCTTTACAAGATCCATACAGGATCTTGTGGGAGACAGTGTCAAAAGCCTTACTCAAGTCAAGGTAGTCAATATCCACTGGTCACCCTTCATCTACCAGGCCAGTCATTTCATCACAGATATTTATGAAGTTGGTGAAGCCATGCTGACAAATCCTGATGATCTTTTTGTCCTTCACATGCCTGGAATTGGTTTCCAGGATTAGCTGCTCCATCACCTTCACAGGGATCAAGGTGAGGCTGACCAATCCAAAGTTCCCTGGGTCCTCCTTCCTGCCTTTCTTGGAGATAAGAGGGACATTTGTTTTCCTCCAGTTCTCAGGTGCTTCTCCCAATCACCATGATTGGTCAAGGATTATCAAGAGTGGTCTTGTAATGATGTCATCTGAGTCTCTCAACCCTTGTGGGTGCATGCCATTGATGCCCATGGACTTATTTATGTTCTGTATGCTTAAGTAGTCCCTGATCTGCTCCTCTTCCTCACAGGGTACATCTTCCTTGTTCCAGATTTCCCCTCTGGTCTCTGGGAAATGGGATTCCTGAAGTCTAGTCTTGCTGTAAAAGACTAAGGGAAAGAAGGCATTCAGTATCTCCACCTTTCTTATGTCCACTGTCACTTGGTCTCCTGCCCCATTAAGCAGTGGTTCCATAATTTCTCGTCTTCCTTTTGCCACTAGATTCTTTGAGAACCCCTTCTTTTTGCCTTTGCCATCCATTGCCAGGTTCAAATCCATTTGGACTTCAGTTTTTCTGCCCTCATTCCTGGATGTTCAGACAATATCTCTGTATTCCTCCCAAGATACCTGTCTCTTCTTTTACCTTCTGTGTATTTTGGTTTTGTGTTTGTTTTCTCAGGAGCTCCTCATTCATCCATACAGTCCTCCTGGAATTTTTGCTTGACTTCATATTCATTGGGATGAAGCTCTTTTGACCTTGTAGGAAACAATCAGTATCAACCAACTTTCTTGGCCCCTGTTTCCTTCCATATTACATGGGACTCAACCAAGCAGATCCCTGAAGAGGCCATAGTCTGCTCTCATGAAGTCCAGTATTGTAATCTTGTTTTTTACCCTTCTCTGTCCTTAATTCCACCATCTCATGATCACTTCAGCTATGGCTGTCTTTAACCTACATCCTCCACAAGCCCATCCTTGTTTTTGAGTATGAGATATAGCAGAGCATCTCTCATTGTTTCTTCTATCACTGGAGTCAGGAAGTTGTCATCAATGCACTCCAGGAACCTCCTGGATTGCTTATGTCCTGTTGTGTTGTCCCTCCAGCAGATATTGGGGTAAGCTGCAAGAATCTTCATAAAAGATGTAGGTGGAAAGAAAAAGTAAAAGAAAAAGCTATGCTTACTGTATTTACACTAAGGTTCTATCAAAGGCTGTCTCTCCCTAATACATCTTACTATTGTAAATCAAAGGCAACTCCGATGAAGGGGAGAGAGAATGATGCATCTGACTCCATTATCAGAAGGCTAAAGAATAACTTTATTATACTATACTATGTACATTTCATCTAAAATGAATCTGCCATGAACTCACTCTTGCTCACAACTACTCACAATGCACTCATCTCTGATTCTCTCGTGACAGTCCGACACACACATACTTCTTGGCCCTGATAGGCCAAGGGAACAAAACATCCTCACTATGGGTAAATGTGGAGAGCTTTGTTCAGACATGGCTTATAGAAAAAGGCCATGATCATATACAGCTGGTTAAAAAGTAAAAGGCAGCTGTAAGCAGCAAGTTCTCAGGCTTTTTCCTTAAACAGTAAATACCATGTCCTTGGCTAAGTGATGAGAAAAACATGGTGAAAAAAATTGAGTCCTTGAAAGGGTGCTCAATAACAAGTCAACAACGGGATGAGAAAAACAAGTATTAGCCTCAACAAGAAACCGCAGGTATTGACAACAAAGGAGGGGTTGGCGTGTAATCTGTAACCAATGATGAGCTCGGGTTTTGCAATATATATGAACTTAATTAACATTACTATAAAAGTGTGTAAGCTGGATCAATAAATCTGAGATCGATGCTCATCAATCGGATGTGTGCTCATTCTCCCTTCACTTTCATCAAATGGTGAACCCCGATCGTGATACTGCGACCCACCACGGAGAAGTGAAGAACCGGGTTGGGTCCTGAAGCAGCCGGGACGGCAGAAAAGGGCAGAGAAAAAAAAAAGGGGAGAAAAAAGAAGCTGAGACGCATCGTGCCTCGGGCGATCGTAAAGGCGAGCCTGACCGAATACGTGCTGCCGCGACTTTGCAGAGCTGCAATCAGCGCTGACGATTTAGGTATGGAAAGGCAAGCAGCATATGATTTCTTTACTGCCTTTTTACAAAAAAGACAGGTTAAGGGAATAGATTTTCAAAAGGATTTACCAGGGCTATTGGCTTATGGCTACGATAGGGGAGTTTTTATTAACCCCCATATGGTTCACGAGTTAACGGAGTGGCGTAAATTCGGTGATTTATTGTGGGACGTCACTTTAGAGGACGATAAAACTGCCAAGAAGTTAGGTAAATTATGGAGGGTGATTCATAATGAATTACTGCAGCACCAGGCCGAGAGAAAGGCTGCCGAGCAGGCAACAGCTGCTAATGGGCGTAATAAAGATTACGATCAGGAGACGGGAACACCACTAGCTCCTGCAATGAGGACGGTTTTCTTACCTGCTTCTCCGCCCTGCTCTGCTTCAGCAAGCCAGGCTATACAGCGCGCTTCTGAGGCTTCCGCACCCCCTGAACAACAGGAGCCGTGGCCAAGACCACCCGATAGGCTCCCGCAAAGTAATGAGCTGATCCCTGGGGCGGAAAAAGACCTAGCAGAGGCTATTGCGAGGGGGCGATGGGAGGCGTGTGCTGCGCTTGCAAGAGAAGCTGTGGAAAAGGGGGATGAGGAAGTTATGAGCGCTGCTACCCAGCTGGCTTGTCCTGCTGTATTCAATCCGCAGGAGGGAGGGGGCATGCAGGCTACCATTACAGCCCTTGATTGGAAATTGTTGTCTCAGCTGAGGTCTACTGTTAGTCAATTTGGAGTGAAAAGTGAGCCAGCCAAACAGATGTTAGACTATATTTTTGATACCAGTCTTCTTTTGGTGAATGATTGTCATGGGATAGCTAAATTGATCTTTACCCAACATCAGCAGTTGTTATTTAATGCTCATTGGCAAGGGCTTGTGAATGAATGTGTGGCAGTACAGAGGCAGCCGGGAGACCGTCTCCATGGTATAACTGTTAATGAGCTTATGGGCCTGGGACCTTTTCTTCGTACCGAGGCACAAGCTTTGCTAGGGCAAGAGAAGTGCCGAGAGGCTTTGAGGTTGGTCAGGCTCGCTATAGAGAGGGTAAAAGAGCCGGGAGGAGTACCCATGTATATGGGAATAAAGCAAGGGAGAGAAGAATCATTCGGCTCATTTATTGATAAAGCTGCTGCTGCAATCAAAAGGGCCGAGGTGCCAGAATATATGAGGGGGGCTTTACTTAAGCAGTGCAGCCTTCAAAATTGTAATTCTACTACTAGGATCGTGCTTAATACTCTGGGTGCCAATTGGACTATGGAGGAGGCATTAGAGAGTATGGCTTTGATGCCAATACAACCGCAAGCTTTTGTAGTAGATGCGATCAAACAATTAGGAATAGGCTTACAAGAACAGGCAAAGTCCTCTCAAAGTCAGGTGTTAGCTGCTCTTGCACCGCCTAAAGCATCAGCTGCACTGGCACCAACAAGTAGAGGGAACCGCATGAAATGTTATCGATGCGGAGGCATGGGTCATATGCGCCGGGAATGCCAAGCCACAGGACTTTGGTGCCAAAAATGTCGCTCGGATACTCACAATACAGGCGCTTGCAGACGGAAATCGGGAAACTTCCCCAGGAGCGCGCACCGCAGCGACAGCGCCCCGACACAAGTCGTTGCTGCAGCAGCGACAGCACCCCCTCCTGCCTCCAACCCGCCACAACAAGGAGCCTCGTCCTGGACCTGGCAGCCGCAGTAGATGTTATGTTGATGACCCCGCACCACGCAAAAAATTCCGACAGGGATTCATGGACCTATTGTTATACAGGATAAAGAGGTGGGTGCGTTGCTTTTCGGAAGATCATCTGCATCTATGTTGGGATTATTTGTTTTGCCTAAGGGATTGCAGCCTATAAAAGGACAAGAGAGGGGGGAAAGTGGTTTTGGTTCTACTGCAGGACTTACCTTGTTGACTTTAAACCTTTCTGAGAGACCCAAGAAAAGGGTAGAAGTAGAATTCAAAGGCCAAAAAAGGTCATTGTCAGGTCTGCTGGATGCTGGAGCAGATTCCAGCATCATTAGCCCTAGCTGCTGGCCTCAACACTGGCCTTTGCAGCCAGCAGCCACCACAGTGACCGGGGTTGGAGGATTTACCCTGGCTAGCCGTTCGCCCCCTCTACAGGTTCACATAGATGGAAAACAGCTGACAGCTATTTTTTCAGTATTCCAATTACCACCTGCCATGCAAAGCCTTATAGGGCAGGACATTATGGCTCAGTTGGGGGTGGTCTTATCTAATGAACACCCTTTGGAGTAAAAGCCATTGCTTGGACTTTCCCAATTCCCATTACCTGGATTGTTGACACCCCGGTATGGGTTAAGCAATGGCCCTTGAAAGATGAAAGTCTTCAACACGCACATCAGCTGATATCGGAACAATTTCAACAGGGACACCTGCGGTTATCTACCAGTCCTTGGAATACTCCAATTTTTGTAATAAAGAAAAAATCTGGGAAGTACAGGTTGCTTGGTTGCTCCACAATTTGTGTGCTGTTAATGATCAAATGGAGCCTATGGGCGCATTACAACCTGGATTACCTAACCCTTCCATGATTCCAATGGATTGGCCTCTGCTAATCATTGACCTGAAGGATTGTTTTTTCACTATTGTCCTTTATGCACAGGATATGCGATGGTTTGCCTTTACATTGCCTGCGATTAACAGAAACGGGCCTGATCAAAGGTTCGAGTGGACCGTACTTCCGCGGGGAATGCGCAACAGCCCCACCTTGTGTCAGCTTTATGTTAATGCAGCATTGCAGCCGCTTAGGAAACAATGGCCAAGCACAGTGATATATCATTACATGGATGATGTCTTGTTTGCTCAGCCCGTGCCTTTTACAGAACAACAAATCCAGAAAAAAAGGACCACGCTGGCACAGTATTCTTTGGTAATAGCTCCTGAGAAAATTCAAACAGCCCCCTGGAAATATCTCGGAAGGTCCATGTCAGAGCAAACCGTAAAACCTCAGAAATTGCAGTTGAAAACAAAGGTGGCAACTTTAAATGATGCTCAAAAACTTTTAGGTGATTTGCAGTGGTTAAAACCAATAGTGGGAATACCCAACGAACTACTAAATGAGTTGCGCCCGCTACTAAAAGGAACTGACCCAACCTGCCTGGTGCGAGTCACTGACAAACAACAGCGGGTCATCCAGCAAATTCTGGACTATGTTACACATGGACAAGTTTATCGAAGGGATCCAGAACTACACATAGACTTGACCATTTGGAATGGTCCACAATATCTTCTTGGAGCGCTAACGCAATTTAAAAAGAAAACGAGGGAGACACGGATACTAGATTGGATTTCCCCTCCGCTACAGCAAACTAAAACTCTTTTTCAAAAAGTTGAAATGCTAGCTGATCTAATAAAAAAAGGCTGAGAAAGGATGTTACAGGTGGCTGGGGCGGAACCAGATATCATCAAGATGCCAATGACAAAGGGCACTTTGGATTGGTACCTGAACAACTCAAAAGAACTGCAGGAAGCTCTTTTAGGTGCATGTTGCCCAATTGAAACGGACAAGCTTCAACCAGCTCTGGTTCAGTGGATAGGGGACTGGGAGTGGATAACTTGCCCAAAGTGAGAAAACTCCCCTATACCAGATGCTATTACTGCATTCACAGATGCTGGCAGGAAGTCAAGAACTGCTGCAATAACTTGGCAAGAAAAGGGAGTGTGGAAACATCACATTCTGCAAGCAGAGGCAGTGGACAGCCTACAAACCATGGAACTGTTAGAAGTGGTATGGGCAATGGCACAGCTTAAGGAACCGTTGAATGTTGTTACAGACTCTTTGTATGTTGCAGGAATTGTAGCAAGAATTGAAGATGCCTCCATAAAGGAGGTACAAAATCAGAGACTGTATGAACTGTTAATGCAGTTGAAGAGGGCTACAAGATCAAGGGAGCACGCTTATGCCATAATTCATGTTAGGAGCCACAAATGGAATGTTGTCTTAGGAGAAGGGAATGATAGGGCGGATAAATTGGTTACTATAACCCAAAACCCACCCCTGTCAAATCATCAATTAGCACGAGAAGCTCACTCAATGTTTCACCAAAATGCAAAAGGCTTAAGTATAGAATTTAAGGTAACACTCGCAGAAGCAAAAGCCATTGTGAGGGCCAGTCCAACTTGTAGTCACCATAATGGGGGTAGTGGTTTAGGCCTAGGAGTAAACCCACAAGGCCTGCAAACAAACAAGTTATGGCAAATGGATGTCACACACATCCCTAGTTTTGGCAGGCTAAAATACATACATGTGTCTATTGATACCTATAGCAAATATATTTGGGCAACGGCTCAGACAGGAGAAAGAGCTATACACGTGGAAAGGCATTTGTACAGTTGCTTTGCAGTGATGGGTACACCAAAAAGAATTAAAACGGATAATGGTTCTGCCTATATCAGCCAGAGCATAGGGAGATTCTTAAGAAATTGGGAAATCGAACATATTACAGGTATCCCAAACTCCCCGACAGGGCAAGCCATCATCGAAAGGGCAAATGGTACCTTGAAAAAGTACTTAGCCAAGCATGAGGAAGTAACTGACCCCCAGGCGAGGTTGCTGAAAAGTTTGTTTGTGATCAATCACTTGTGTGTATTTGGGGATGCAGGGCAACCCCCGGCGGAATTGCATTATAAGCCACAAGAGGTTGCTGAGCAGAAAAAAGAAATATGGGTAAGATAAAGGGACCCCAAGACAGGGTTGTGGAAGGATCCTGCTAAGGTCCTGTTCTGGGGAAGGGGATATCTCTGTATTTCCACCCCTGCAGGAGCACTGTGGGTACCTGCCAAGTGGACTAAACCTGTTCTTGATGCAGCGATTGGTGAACCACCTCACGGAAGGGGACAAGGAACGTCTGGAGAAGAAACTGCCCCTGATCCTGCGACCACTACTGCTACAGCTGAAGGGACATTCGAAAGCGGTTGACAGGGCCGTGACACGCCGCTGCTGGACGGTCAAGGAACTGGTTGGCATCATCGAATCATTATCATCTTTCCACATAAGGGGACCGGCAGAGAACTGCCTTGACTGCCGCAGCCTGAATTGTGCCGCTTGGGTCGCACTATATTGTAGGGGTTGTGGTAGGACCTTTTGGGTGGAACAGTCATTGCTTTGGCGTTTGTGGTGTAACACCTGTGACCATAAAAACACATGGGGCCATGATTGGAAATGGGAACTACGGAGACAGACAGGGCTAAATACAGCTCCAGCCTTAGATCTTTATGAGTCTCACAAGCAGAAAATCTTGACTTACTATCGGTGGGAGGTACAGTGTATTCTGAAAAGGGTTAATGCTCAAAGTAAGTCATTCACAGCCTCTGCAAGGTGTAGAAAGTTGGTGCCCATAACACAGCGTTCTGTTGTAGGACCCGTTAAAGGAAATCCTGATAAGGCATTAGATCACTGCATTAAGAGACTACAGGGGTGGAGACTACAAGTGTCAGGAGTGTGTGGTAGCTAGGGAAGAGGCGCTGCGGAAGATTTCGCGATGTCACGGGAAGCTAGGACCTTCGGTTCCCCATAGATAAGACCCTCAGGTACTCATAGATAAGAAATTAACATAGGAATGTGGTCCCACTAACAATAGGAATGTTGCCCCACTGAAGCCAGTAACTTTCCATCCCTTACCCAGTACTTTTCCATCCCCTACTAACCATAGGTAAGAAGGACAAACCCCTTTTTGACGTAGAGACCCCTAAGACTATAAGACCCCATGAGAAGAAGTAATAAACGCCTTTTGACCGTCCACCACATTGGTGTCTGCGTATGTCATTGGCCCGAACGGCCCTAGAGAGAGGGCTATCGAGCTGTACCTCAGAACCAGGTCGCCTGCCTTGGTCTAGAAGGCAACATTTGGTGCCCGAAACCCGGGACAGCGGCTTGCGCCCGGGGAACGGGGAACACTCCTGAACGAGGACGGCGGCTGCGACAGCGGGACTGATCGCAGCGGGGGGGGACGCCTCCCGGACCAGCTTGGACCATGGAATCCACAGCGAAGGTCGTAAGTCAGGCTCATGAGCAATGGGGAATTAAAGGTGAGCTCAGGAATTCTACTCTTGCTATTGCAAGGCTCCTAGAGCTGGGGACGATCGAACGTCCGGTAAATATATTATATTGAGAAGCGCGGGAGAAGTGCACTGCCGCCTCAGCAGAGGGCTCAAAGTCCGCAGGCAGTGGTAAAAACCTCAAAGCGTGGGGGAAAGTAGAAGAGGCCCCACGCAAGACGTTAGAAGAACAGGAGACGCGGGAAGCAGCGCGTATACGTTTATTAGCTACACCAAAGCCGGGGGTGGGGGCCGCGACGCAGACCGCCTCTGAGAGCGATCGGATTGAAGGCGGGAATATTCGGGGGCCGGGCGCGTTCCACCCCTTCCCGAGCCCGAGCCCAGACCCCCCGGAGCCCCCAGGAGACCCCCCGGAACCCCCAGGGGAGCCCCCGACCTTCCCGCGGAGCCCGCCGGGTCCTAGCCCCCCCGCGGAACCGTCCGAAAAAGCCGCGGTTTCTCTATCCGTCTCTTCCCCGCCGGCCGCCGGTCCGGCGCAAGAAGCAGAGCAGCGCGCGCGATGCTTCTGGCAGGGACTCGCGGAGGAGGCGCGGAACGAGGCCAGATTGTCGGACCCCGCTGGGATCGGTAAAAACTCGGCCCCGCCATGTGCGTTTAAAAATGGCGCCGAACCACATGGCGAGGGCGGAAGGGAGGAGGCGGGGGGCGGAAACGGAGTCAGCCTGCTTAACAACGCATGCGCGGGCGAGCGGGGAGACGGGGCGGCCCCCGCGGAGGAGCGTAAGACCAATCAGAGCGCTCTATTCAAATTAGGTCCTTGTAGGGTAAGGACCTCCCCCGGCAGGAGGCGGGGGGAGCCCAGGGGGAGGGAACAGCACCACCCCCGAAGGGAGGAGCGAGGTCGAAGCCGAACAAAACGGCACGGAGCGCCGGAAGTGTACCGGCAGTCAGCTTCCGGCTCAGAGTCAAGTAACAGCTGCTCAGACAGCTCGGAAGAGCCGACCGAGCCCGGCTGGGACTCGGAAACCGAGAGAGCAGAATTAATGCGGTTTCGAGCGAAACCGAATAAAGATTTAAACAATATCGAGAAACAATCGCAACACAAACTCAGCGATTGGGGAAAAATAAAAGCAGCCTGTGGGGACCGGGCACCGGCAGCCTCCATGCACACTTTCCCGGGGGGGGTTGCCGGAGCGCGGGGGAACCAACAAAGGGCATATACTCCGGTTAACCCAAAAGAAGCCAAAGCGATTTCAGAAATAGGGATCAACTCAGCTGTAGTACCCACTCTCGAGGATGACCTTTCTAGCAATAACGATCTGCTCACTTTTGATATTATGCAAATAAGCCGCATGCTTTTTGATGGGTCGGGGCGGACTGTATTTAAGCAGGAATGGCAGGACGACCGCGTTAGCCCAGGCTTCCGAGGAAGGGCAACAACTCAGCGAGCTGTCCCCAGCCGGCACAGCTTTCCCTGCCAGCACCCTCACTCCAAGCATCCCGGCCCCGGGGAAACGGGACGTCCTTTCCATGCTCGGATTTCGGATTACAAACCTATCCTGAAAGCCACTGCCGTGCACCCCCTGCTGCCAATCAAATTGACTTGGAAATCATCAGACCCTGTATGGGTTGAGCAGTGGCCCCTGACAGAGCCTCGAATGGCAGCCTTGCTGGAACTGGTCGACCGCGAACTGCAAAAGGGTCACATAGAACCCTCCACCAGCCCATGGAACACCCCTGTATTCGTGATCCCCAAGAGGTCCGGACAAGGCTATCGTCTCGTCCACGACCTGAGAGAGGTGAACAAGACAATCCGACCCCTGAGTCTGGTCCAGACGCTGCTACCCACAAACTCAGCCATCCCCACAGGGCAGCCATGCGCAGTACTGGATATCAAGGACTGCTTCTTTTCAATACCCCTGCACCCTGAAGACAGAGAACGATTTGCCTTTTCCGTGGCGTTTCGGAACGGCGAGCGGCCCAACCTTCGCTTCCAATGGAGAGTGCTTCCACAAGGCCTAGTCGACAGCCCGACCATATGCCAGATCACTGTGGACAAAGCACTGACGCCGGTCCGACACTCCAATCCCACCGCAACCATCATCCAGTACATGGACGACATCCTGGTTGCAGCACCATCAACAAGCCAAGTAGATGACCTGGTGACCACAATCACAGAGACCCTTCAGGCCAACGGCTTCGAGATCGCGAGCGCAAAGATCAAGAGAGGACCCTGCGTGACCTTCCTGGGAGTAGGAATCACAAGCTCCTACGTGACACCCCCCGAGATGAAGGTCAACCGAGACGTCAAGACGCTCCACGACGTGCAACGCCTGGTGGGATCGCTGCAGTGGCTTCGCAACGTTGTCCTGATTCCTCCCGAAGTCATGGACCCTCTGTACGAACTCCTGAAAGGGAAGAACCCCTGGGATCCCAAGGAGCTGACACCGCAAGCAACGAGCTCCCTCGACTTCATCGAAAACCAGATGTCCACTGGCACGCTTGCCAGGTGGAACCCAGCCATGCCACTGGACTTGTACGTCCACTTTACACCGAAGGGAGGAGTGGGAGCACTGGCTCAAGGACTCGCTGAAAAAGCCCGACCAATCCAATGGGTGGTCCTCGGAAGACCCGCTCGTGCATTTTCCCCGGGAATCGAATGCATCGCCAGCCTCATCATGAAAGGCAGGAGACTCGCCTTGAAACACCTAGGGACAGAGCCGACAAGCATCCACCTTCCGTTTCGCAAGCAGCCGACCTCGGAGTCAGCCACAATATCAGAGTACCCAGTCAAAGGCTACTTCCAGACCAGCAACGATAAAGCGGACGCCGCAGCGAAAGGCGTTTGGACCCTGCAAAGAGCTCGTCAACTGCACGAGTCGCTCCACATCGGAGTCAAAGCACTGGCGAAGAGATGCGGAATCCCGACGGCAGACGCGAAACATGTGGTAGCCACCTGCCCTCATTGCCAGAAGTCACCCCTTTGGACCTACAGAGTCAACCCGAGAGGTCTCAAGCCCTCAGAAATCTGGTAGTCAGACTTCACCTGGTGCGAACTGATGAAGCCCCGAGCATGGCTTGCAGTGACGGTAGACACTTACAGCGGGACGATCATAGCTACACAGCACCCAAAAACCAACTCCAAAAACACAATTCAGCACTGGTTGACAGCCATGGCTTGGCTTGGTATCCCCAAGCAGATCAAAACAGACAATGGCTCCAATTTCACCTCCAAACAAGTACAAGAATTCGCTGCAAAATGGGGCATCACGTTAGTGCAAGGCATCCCACACAACAGTACCGGGCAGGCCATAGTTGAGAGAGCAAACCAGACCCTGAAAACCAAGATAGAAGTATTGGCAAAAGCAGAGGGCTTTGCCAATGCCATTCCCCCAGGAGATCAGGCACGTATGCTGGCAACCGCTTTGCTGGCACTGAATCAATTCCCTAGGGGAGACGAAACAAACAGTCCCGTCCAAAAACATTGGGCCACTCGAGCGCTAGAAGAGGGCCCACAGGTGGTGATCAGAAACGAGCTAGGCGAGTGGGAATGGGGCTGGAGGCTGATGCTCACGGGGAGAGGGTACGCAGCTGTCAAAAAGGGCGGCAAAATCAGGTGGTGTCCACTTAAGTCGATTAAACCGGACCTTCATAGCGAGCAGAATGAGACTGACGAGAATTGCGAGTCTTTGTTTACAGGACCTGCTCGTGGGACGTCCTCGTGACGCGTACATCCCGGTTCCAGACGAAAGTTACCGACCACCAAGCCGTCAGGCAGCACCCGAGAGACCCGCACGGGTGAGACCCAAGCACCAAGGGTGTTTCTGTGTGATTTTGCTGTTGGGGCTTGTCACCAGAGGGCAAGCCAGCCCAGACCACTACCCCCATCAGCCCTTCAGGTGGGTCATGCGACACCTTGGTAATGGCAAAGCACTCAGAGAAATCACCACACCGAACACTCCATCCTTCGTGCTCCGCATCACCGACCTGTTTCCAGGACAGCCAAGGGCAAACCCCTATTCCCTACACGCCAAACACTCGTACCTATCCTACTGGTGCCCAGCTTCAAACCCTGGGAAAAGCTACTGCAATCACCCAGGGTGGGGATATTGTGGGCACTGGGGCTGCGAAACCATAGTTACAGATGCCAGACCGTCGGGGCCTGGGTGGGATCCACAAGAGCCAGACAAATTCTTACAGTTCACCTGGGCACCCATCGGCTGCAAAATACCCTTCTTCTTTCGCGAAAACCCCCATCGAAACCAAATTAAAATCCCTAACTTTCGGGCATGCACTGATTACAACATGACGGTCCTGCAGCCAGACCACCCTAGCTGGGCCACAGGCAGAACATGGACAGTGGTCCTTCAAGGGTCAAAAGAGAGGGTGAACGTGCAAATTATCAGGCTCCAGCCGTCAGCACCCCGAGCAGTCGGACCCAACAAAGTGATTAAAAGCGTGCCGAAAGGGAGAAACATAACCTACCCCAAAACCTTACCCACAGGGGTCAGCAATGTCCCGACCGGTCAAGCGGAAACCTTCCAGATGAGTCGCTTAACCGGGTCAGACGCAGACCCAATCCTTCGTATGTTAGAGGCTACCTTTGTATCCCTGAACGAATCCAACCCTAACCTAACCGAATCCTGCTGGCTTTGTTACGATGTCAAACCCCCCTTTTACGAAGGAGTCGCTTTAGACACTCCCTTCAGTTATTCCACAGCCGACGCCCCTCACCAGTGCAGATGGGACACCCCTCGCAAAGGAATCACCCTGAGTCAAGTTACAGGCCGAGGCAGATGCTTTGGCAATTCAACCCTAGCTAAGCAGGGAGGTAACATCTGCACCAAAATTGGCAGGCTGAACAGGAAAAACAATAAGTGGGCAGTCCCATCCGCATCGAGGATGTGGGTTTGCCAGCGATCCGGAGTGAGTCCTTGTGTGTTCCTTCCCAAATTCAATGACTCTAACGACTTCTGTGTCCAAGTTCTGATTGTTCCTAGGGTCTTGTACCACTCAGATGAAGAGATGTACCATCTTCTTGAGGGACCCAGCCGGATCCACAAAAGAGAAATAATGACAAGTATAACTATTGCAATGCTGCTCGGCCTGGGAGCAGCAGGAACGGCCACGGGTGTCTCAGCCCTAGCGACGCAGCACCAAGGACTGTCACAACTGCAGGCAACGATTGACGAAGACCTGCAGAGGATTGAGAAATCCATCTCCTATCTAGAGAAGTCAGTCTCCTCACTCTCAGAAGTGGTCTTGCAGAACAGGCGGGGCCTGGACCTCCTGTTCATGCAGCAAGGGGGCCTGTGTGCCGCCTTGAAAGAAGAGTGCTGTTTCTATGCAGACCACACGGGAGTCGTGAGAGACTCCATGGCAGAACTCCGGAACAGACTGGCCCAGAGGCAGAAAGACAGGGAGGCCCAACAGAGCTGGTACGAGTCCTGGTTCAATCAATCACCTTGGCTAACCACTCTGATTTCTGCCCTGGTAGGTCCATTGGCGATGCTGTTTCTAACAGTCACCTTCGGACCATGCCTGCTGAACAAGCTGGTCTCATTCGTTCAGAGCCGCCTGGAACGGACCAACATCCTGTTCATAGGGCGACGACAACTGCTGTGAATTCAACCAGGGAATTCAACCAAAGAACACTGCCAGTCACAAGATTTTCAAAACTTGTCTGGCAAAAGCTTACTCAGGTTTCCCAAAATCCCTTTCCCTTGTCAAGTCACAACTTTATACCTCAATTCAGTATCCATGTACACGACTACCTCATTCATTTGTGAAAAGGGAGGGGGAGATGTGGTAGCTAGGGAAGAGGCGCTGCGGAAGATTTCGCGATGTCACGGGAAGCTAGGACCTTCGGTTCCCCATAGATAAGACCCTCAGGTACTCATAGATAAGAAATTAACATAGGAATGTGGTCCCACTAACAATAGGAATGTTGCCCCACTGAAGCCAGTAACTTTCCATCCCTTACCCAGTACTTTTCCATCCCCTACTAACCATAGGTAAGAAGGACAAACCCCTTTTTGACGTAGAGACCCCTAAGACTATAAGACCCCATGAGAAGAAGTAATAAACGCCTTTTGACCGTCCACCACATTGGTGTCTGCGTATGTCATTGGCCCGAACGGCCCTAGAGAGAGGGCTGTCGAGCTGTACCTCAGAACCAGGTCGCCTGCCTTGGTCTAGAAGGCAACAGGAGTGGTAAAGTTAAAGACTGATAAGAAAAAGAAAGCAAGAGAGAGAACAGAAAAATGAGGCTTTTTTGGTTATACTGCTTAGTGCAATGGTGGCTGGAGTAGTAGGGGTAACACGCTTTAATCAACCAAGAGATAATATATGGATAACGCTTGCTAATCAAATTAACCAATCAGCGCTTTGTCTCAGCCTTGGAGGGGTTACTAACCCATTTCGAACATGCTTGGTGGGACTCCCAGTGTGGTCTCCTCGGGAATTTTGCAGTCTGATCAATAACCAAACTCAATGGATGCGTAATATGACAAACATTAGATTACCCACACAGCAAGGGTATACTGCCAGTCAAAGTGACGGCTACCCCCAATGCTTAATAATTCGATCACTTAATACTCCTTTGCACTCTCCTCCAGAAGAATTGGATCTTTTTGGAAGTGCAAACGCCAGTATGACTAACACCTCAAATGGCGGATGGTTCAGTTTTGATCCTTTAGATCTTCAGAAGTTGAATCAGCATAGAGGAACATGGGCTCCCTTAGATTCATCCCTGAGTCTGGGCACAGTGTCTCGGCAGCTTTACAGCCAATGTAATGGCAATAACATCGTGACGCCGATGAAGTTACCCACAGGGATATTTTTAATTTGTGGGGAAAGAGCCTGGAACGGTATACCAGCCCAGCCACAGGGTGGACCTTGTTATTTGGGAAAATTGTCATTATTTCACCCCAATGTATCTATATTAATACAACTAAACCAAAATGCAAGCAGAAGGAGGCGTAGCCTACATGACTTAGACTGCAGTCAGATAGGAGACCCACGGTTCTGGAGTGAGCTGAAACAAGTAGTGGTTTCAACTATCTTGCCAGGAGGTGCTGCAAACAAAACTATCAAGTTAGCAAAACAACTAGGGTGCTGGGCGAAGGGTGAATTGAATAAGACGTCACAAATTTTAGATATGCTAACTGCAGATGTACAAAGTGTTAATCATGCTGTTTTGCAAAATAGAGCCGCTATAGATTTTTTGCTTTTAGCACAAGGCCACGGGTGTGAAGAGTTTGAAGGGATGTGCTGCACGAATTTGTCTGATCACTCTGTATCTATTCATGCTAAGATAAAAGAATTGCAGCAGGGACTTCACAATCTCAAAGAAGAAGAAGGACTGGGAATTGATGAATGGCTTAAAAGTTTGGGACTTGGGCTGTGGCTGAGGAACCTTGTGACATCTGCTATAGGGATATTAGGTGTGCTTTTAATGCTTTTGCTTATTTTACCTTGTATTTGTAATTGTATTCAAAATATGATCAGTAGAAGGATAGAAAGAACTTGGCAGACTAACCTCCTTGCGCAAAAAGAAAAAAACGGGGCAAGTGTGGAGAGCTTTGTTCAGACACGGCTTATAGAAAAAGGCCATGATCATATACAGCTGGTTAAAAAGTAAAAGGCAGCTGTAAACAGCAAGTTCTCAGGCTTTTTTCTTAAACAGTAAATACCATGTCCTTGGCTAAGTGATGAGAAAAACATGGTGGAAAACATGGAGTCCTTGAAAGGGTGCTCAATAACAAGTCAACAACAGGATGAGAAAAACAAGTATTAGCCTCAACAAGAAACCACAGGTATTGACAACAAAGGAGGGGTTGGCGTGTAATCTGTAACCAATGATGAGCTCGGGTTTTGCAATATGTATGAACTTAATTAACATTACTATAAAAGTGTGTAAGTTGGATCAATAAATCTGAGATCGATGCTCATCAATCGAATGTGTGCTCGTTCTCCCTTCACTTTCATCAGGTAAACAATCTCCATATTGCATTCTACTTTAGCGCAACACAGGCACAGCGAGATAAGAATTGTGTTTTCCTTCTTCTCTGCTTGTCTCACAGCTTCTCTCTGTTCAGAAGGCATGTGAATACCACATCTTACTGCTCTTTCCTTTCTGGCAAAATGGCAG
Organism: Melospiza georgiana; assembly: GCF_028018845.1. Classification (NCBI taxonomy): domain Eukaryota; kingdom Metazoa; phylum Chordata; class Aves; order Passeriformes; family Passerellidae; genus Melospiza; species Melospiza georgiana. The sequence continues at coordinate 10,560,786 of NC_080464.1, read as the reverse complement.
CTTGGTTTTCAAACCTTTGTCTTCCTCAGGTGATGAGTATCTTAGATTCTAAGTTAGTTTCCCCTTTACAGTTTTCTTAGGGTTCTAAATTGCTTTAATCCCTCATCTTGAAACTACTTTTATTCTTCCCTTAAGCAGGAGACAGTCTGGCCACCTTCTTATTTAGAATACAAGTGTTTTCACTTCCGTAAGTACATAAATACCTATTAATTTAAGCCACCTTTCTTCCACTTGACTGTTAACATCTCTAAAGTTTTCAGAGCCAAATGCTCTTTGATCAAGTTCTTTTAGATATTGCACATGAGGAGGATTTAATATTTAATATAAAATTTAATTTTTTGAAGCTATTTGAAGTTGCATGAGATTTTGATTTAGCAGTGACACAGCAATATACTGAAACCAGAATTCAAGGATAATATAGCAATTGCAAGATACAGTTGCTCTCTTCAAGTTCATTTTATTAGTTGTTCAGTTTTTCTACTTTATGTTGGGCTGAGGCACATATACATTTCCCCCCATGCTAGTCTGGTTAGCTCAGGAAGCCAATATTCTATTAATTATCTCAGTGAAGGCTGTTTATACAACCTGATGACCCATTGGTACAGCCCTAAAGCTAAAATAAAGGCTACCCTTCAGTTCTCTTTGTGTTGAGATAATTTCAGCTTTCCTTACAATAATTTGCAATCATTCCTTATATTCGTCCCTGAGCTCAGCATTCTTGCAGCATTAGGTTTGTAGTTGGACTCTGATGTTAAAGATCTTTTCCAGCCTAAATGTATATATGATTCCTCTGAACCTTCTTCCACTGTGTGGGCATGCTGTTTTGCGGAGAAAAGAAGAAACCTCACAACTTTATTAAAGTTGTAAAGCTTGGTATGTTTATTTACGGCGCCGGACGCATGCAGAGAAAATTCTCCTCAAAAGGCATGCGTACCCCTGAAGATCTCAGGTCTCCTTTTATCCCCCTTCAAAATGCATATGCATACAGTTTCATAATAGGTTCATACATATTCATTCCGCGTGACATTTATCGACAGTTCTTCTTTATCAAAGGAATTCCTAGGTGGGGGGCAAATTGACCTCGTGGTCTTTTCTGTTTTTCTTTCTCTGTTTCCTTGCTGTCTCCGGTATGCGAGTTTTTCCTTCAGCTTTGGCCTCACAGACTTTTCACCTCTCCTAGACACTTCACCTAATTCAGAATGGATCTCTACTCTGTCTCATTCCCCCCTTTCCTAGGAAATAAGTAAATTCTTTTACTTAATGAAAACCCTCATGACAATAAGTGTCATTTAATGCTCCACAATGTACGTTTGATAAAGAGGTTAATACAGCTATTCGTTGTAGTATTCTCCAGTTCCAAATTAACAATATACTAGATAATCCTAAGCTTATCCCAACTAATATTAGTAAAACTACAATGGGGTGGCACAACTTATTAAAGATTCCATTTGCAGTTGGTGACCACCCAAAGATCACATCCCACCAGTGATGATGCATATTTTGTTTTATTCTTTGTAGAACTCTGGTTATCTCCTTTGTATCATGTTGGACAGTAATTAAGGTTTTCTTTCCACTTTCTTGGATTTCCTTTAAGATCTCCAATAGGCCTTGGTGCTTAATTAATTGTTTTACTAATGTAGGGTTCATCCCAATAGGAGTAGGTGGTAGTCTGTGATACATCGTGTAGTTAGCTTTAATCAGCTGGTGGGATGTCACTGGGGCCAAGTACGAAGAATCACACCCGATAATCTTAACAGAATAACAAATGCAGAAATTAGAATGATTTCTACTAGACAGAATAAAACCATTGCTATCAATTTTTACAGCAGCACAGGCAGCTCTCAGACATATACACCCTTTTCCAGTATATACGAGCACAGTTTTCTTGTCAGTGACTGGATGAATTTCAAAGTGACAAATACTCTGTTCAGTGTCCAAACACACATCCTGAGCATTAATAGTATTGCTTTCACAAATGAATCCCATCTGTTCTCTAGTAATGCAGGATTCTAAGTTTACTGTCTGCCACTTTTCATTCATCTTTCGTGACCACACTCTATGTTCTGAAGGATAGAGTATTGTTTTTTCATGGTTTAATCCTAGGGCAATGATGGGATGGATAACATAAACAGTGGCATTATGTATGGTAAGCACAAAGGCAGTGGCCACATTAGAAACAGGATCATAGGTGAAATTCACCATAGTCCACCAGGATTGAAACTTCCTTTCAAAATCAATTGCATTATCCCACACAATTTTCCGAATTTCAGCTGGAAAATTACCTTCACCCTCTTCCCGTATGATCAGAGCTGCTGTTGCTTGCATCTATAACTGTGCTTGTATACAACTGAAAGCTAAACACACATTATCTTGAACTGTACTAAGTGCTTCTACTATCAACTTGTGGTCTTGGTCCCTGGCCTTTTCATACTTCCTTACTTTGGCAGTACTTTGGAATCTGCCACTGGCTAGTTCCTAATGCCAATAGATTACTATAAAGGCTGCTTCAATTTTGTTCGGCTACCTGCTGCAGTGGCCAGTCTATTCATCAGTATTTCTGAATCAATTCCATTTAAAACTCCTAATCCTGTCCCTAATATGCCAGTTCGATGTTTGTAATGGGGAACAGGAACTGCTTTCTGTCCATGACCATCCCTGCCAGAGGGATGTGCTAGGCTCACACTGCAAATTCAGACACACTTCACAAGTGTATCTGACATAGGTTTAGGTCACACTTGAAGCAGATGTTTGTTCTGAAATGTAGAGACCTCAGGGAATCTAACCTCTCCTTCTTCCCCCAAATCACCTGATTTCCCAGATGTGTGGCAAGCAGGAATGTCTCTCCTGATCTACAAAACTTCACCCACCTTGCCCCTAGCTAAGATCAAGCTGTGGACTGTGTTCAGGGCAGGTCCAAGCCTTAAGTAAATAATGAAGGGGAAATCTGAGAGAAGAGCCTAAATTCATTGCAGTGCCTCAGAAGACACTGGGATCAGGTTTCTGCTACTTGAAACACTCAGCACAAAAGTGATGCTCAAAATCCTACAGCCTGCTGCTGAGCTCTGAGGGGGGGGTCTCTCTCTACCTCTTTTAAGCAGAATCCAACTGCCTCAGACTGGGAGAATCACTGATCCAAATCTCAGTAGGAAAAGGGATAGCTATAAATAAAGAAAATCACCTTCCTTGCTTGGGTTAATTCACCACCTGCAGTTCAGCACCCTTTACCAGCCATTGCCTGGGTGTTCAGCCAACCAGCTTAGAAAATGACTTAAGGAAACTGATTTCTTGGTGTTCCTGGTTTTAGGCACCAGGACAGCTGGCTCCTTCCTTTCCTATTCTGCTCCTGAGATATGCCTGTTTTTGTAACCATGTTGTCCAGCTCTCAAAGGAAGTTTATAGGAAGGATGGGCAGGCTGGTTGGATTTTTGAGATGTTAATTTGCATTATCAACTCTACACGTTTGAGAGACCATTCTGGGTTGAATAATAGCTGTTGTTCACTCACATTCTTTACTACGTAGGGCCTATTTCATACACTTCGGGTTCAAGTTTGGGTAGAGTCTGAACTAGTATGGGGTGTATAAGGCCCTGCTGTGGTAAAAGGTGCAGTGTCTGCTTTGAATTTAAATGAAAGTGTGATAGCAACTCGAGCTCAAAGGCCGGTCACTTCTACAGGCTGTATCAAGGTGAAATTACACCAACAGTCTGATTCACTTAGGCTATCACAGACTTCCTGGTGTTCATATACACCAGGGGAGGTTCAGACACTAATTACATCTGGTCTCTCATAAGCCATCCTATTGATGACCCAGCACTTTACTTTGATTTCTTCTCCTCTGATTCCTTGAAGTGTTCACAGTTCCTGTTCCTGCTATTCTTGCTCCTCACATACCTGATTCTCATGGATTACTACAGTAGATATGTTTAAATCTTTTATCTCAGAAGGTTTTCCCATGGATCCAGTATACTGATTAAATGCCAGGGACCAAGGCCATTCAGCATTGCTTTGGATAGAGGTACTCTCTAGTTCTAAAACTTCAGTTATAATTACATACAAAACAATTCTGTACACTAAAGTATGAGCTACTCCCGACCGCAATATACTCATTTTGCCCGAGTAAGTTTTAGTCTCAGTTCATTGTCTCCTGGTGTCACTCCTGAAGGGGCTTCTGGGCCTTCTTCACCCGAGAGTGATGGATCCAGGCATTCTGCTCCTTGATTTTGATTGCAGTGAAGGTGGCGAGAAGTACTTGCAGTGGTCTCTCCCACTGTGGTTCCGAAGTATTCTCTGTAAGACACTTAACATATACATCATCCCCAGGCTATCTAACTCCCTGCTCCGAGTTCCAGCCACATGTTTCTCAATTACTCTGAGCTGTTTGCTTAATGCCACCATGTAGGTGGACATTCTGGACATTCCCTTTGTATTCTATATGGTCTCCTATAAGGCATTCCAAAAGGATTCAGCATTCCTTTAGCTCAAGGTTTAGTTTGAATTTGCAATAGTGCTAGTGGAAGAGCTTGGGCTAGGGTAGATTAACTTCTTGCCCCAGTCTTATTAATTCTCTCCACCTGGCCGCTTGATTGGGGGCGGTATGGGTTGTGAAGTTCCTAATCTATGCCCAGATGGCTACTAATCTGTTGCACTATTTTGGAAATGAAATGTGATTCTTTATCTGAGGACATCGTGGCTGGAACTCTGAAGCGTGGTATTATTTCTTGTAAAAATAATCTGGTCACCTCTTGAGCTTTGACAGTTCTGGTGGGGAATGTTTCTGGCCACCCTGAAAATGTATCTATCAATACCAGTAAATACTGATACCCCCCCTTTCCTTGGGAGTTCTGAAAAGTTAATTTGCCACTGCTGTACAGGCTCATGGCCTCTCCCAGTCTGACCGAGTTTCGGCCGGGGGGTATTTTGGGGTTAGTCTGGAGGCAAGGATCACATTAACGGCTTACCTGAGTGATAGTGGCATATAAATTCCTGACAACGATACAACGATTGTTTCAATCAGATGTGTGTTCTAGAAAGCCTGTGGAAATTACTGCTTCAAAGTCAACACTTCATTTCAATGCACTCTGTATCACTGGCAGCCTTGGTCATTTTGAGAAAGGAGCCACACTCTATAAAAGGCTTTTGAGTAGTTAGGCCCTAGTGTGTTTTCTGGTGCCCTTCCTTCACTAGTAACCACGAAAATGGGAAGGGATTACTATCTCTCTTTCAATGGTAGCCCACCCCTTGCAGTTGTACGTCTCTTTTGATTAGTATTATTGTATAATGGCTTACCTTCAAGGAGAATCTGTACCTCACCCTTTGCTGCTTTCTTTGCCTCTCCATCCGCCAGCTCATTTCTTTCCTCCAATTTTAAGCTCACTCTCTAGTGTGCCTTAATAGGCTTTTTCAGGTAGCTGAACTGCTTCCAGCAGCTGGATTGTCTCTTCTTTGCCTGTGAGGTCAGCAGTCCCCTCTCCTTCCAGATGGCTCCATGTGCATGTATGACTCCAAATGCATTCCTTAGGTCTGTGTAGATGGTTAATCTCCTCCCTTTTGCCCTTTCCAGGGCACGGGTCAGGGCAATTATCTCAGCCTTCTGCGCAGAGGTCCCTGTTGGTAAGGGTCCAGACTTGATTACCTCTCTGCAGGTAGTCACTGTGTACTTTGCATGTCGCTTTCCACTGGCAACGTAGCTGGTCCTGTCAGTGAACTAGGTCTCTGCATCATCCAAAGGAGTGTCCTTTAGGTCTGGGCGGCGGGAGTAGGTAGATTCAATGGTCTCTAGGCAATCATGGTGTACTGCTTCTCCTTAATTTCCACTGAGAAAAGAAGCTGGGTTGACAATATTAGTCACCACTATCTCTACATCATCTTGCTCTACCATGATGGCCTGGTATTTCAGAAACCTCTGTGGTGAAAGCCAGTGGCCACCCTTTACTTCCAGTACTGCGGACACTGTGTGGGACACTAGCACAGTCATTTTTGTCCCAGGGTAAACTTGCGTGCCTCTTGAATATTCAGCACAACTGCTGCTACGGCTCTGAGGCAACCTGGCCATCCTTTGGCTGTTGCATCTAGTTGCTTGGAGAAGTAAGCAAGTGCCTTCTGGTATGGACCGAAGTCCTGAGCTAATATTCCCAGGGCAATTCCTTGTGTGGAAAAATAGAAAGAATGTTTTACTTACATCTGGAAGTTTCAAAGCTGGAGCAAACATGAGGGCACTCTCTAGCTGGTGAAAAGCCCGTGTGGCGTCTCTTGTCCACTGGAGATCTCTGTTTCCAACGGCAATAAGAGCATAGAGAAGTCTGGCGAACAGTCCATAATTATAAACCCACAGCTGGCACTACCCTGCCATGCCTAAGAAGGTTCGGAGTTCTTTCGTTGTCTGGGGTTTCAGGGTTTGGCATAGGGCTTCCTTGCCCTAAAGTCTGCTGCTCCGCACTCACTTCTTACCCCAGGTAGATTACCTTCTGTTTCACTACCTGTGCCTTTTTCTTTGAGACTCTGCGTCCTTGGAGTCCTAGGAAATTCAAAAGGCTTACCGTCCAGGCTTCTCTTACTTCCCTCGTCCGAGTGGCTTCTAGAAGATCACCCACATACTGCAACAGCCTCCTTTCCTCTTGTGGAGCTTCCCGGGACTCTGGGTCTTTGCAAGCTGTTGTCCAATCGGAGTGGGGAATTTTGAAGCCTTCAGGCACATGGACTATGTGAGCTTGAGTTTGAATGCAAAAATTTTCTGGCTGGCTTCGTGGATAGGGAGGCAAAAGAAGGCATCTCTTAGGCCTAAAACAGTGAACCAGGTTAGCTCAGGTGTTAAAAAAGTCAGTAAGGTATATGGATTTGCTACCACAGGGTATAAATTCTGTGTCATCTTGTTAACAGCCTTTAATCCAGTACTATCAATTATTGGGCTGATTCCTTCCTTATCTTCCTTTTGAGGGTACTACTCAGTTCTCACTCGTTGTGTTCTTTCCTTAAGCTTGATTACCATGGGGGGGCATCTTTCATTCTCCCTGGTACAGCAGAGGCCCATACCCTTGAAAACACTTATTTACTTATTCTAATATCTCCTACTAGTGTCTTTAATTTCAGTGTCTGTTAATGTTAAGCCTAACATCTTTATATCATTTGCCTCCAGAGTAACCTTTCTCATTTGAGAATGTTTAGCAAATTGAGCGAATTGTACAAAAGCTTTTAGGTACACATAGTACACGTGTTACTTTAAAGGTTTGCAAAAGTATGCCTTCTCAGACTGGCCAGTTGTTCAGTTGTTCCCCACACTACAACATAAACATTCTCCACAGGTACTAAAGCTTTATTAAAAACTGAATATATGGCCCTTGTGTCAGCAAAAATTCTTCCCTTTTGGGGAGGTCTTCTTTATCCTCCCTCCCTTACCTTGGGACCTTAACAAATCATATGTACTCATTTTGTGAACTGTGATTGCTTTGCATTTCAGCATGATAATCTTTGTTTGACCTCATACATTGCTATCCTATGCTGTATGCTGAACAAAACGTTTGATTTACTTTCTCTTTGCCTTGTTCTCCTTTTCAAGGGCCAAGACCAGAGGGCGGTCTGATCTCACAGTCTCTTTGCCATTCTGGGTGATTTCTTAAAACAAAAAGACATTTCAGCATACAAAATCCCCATCCCATTTATCTTCCTATTTTAAAACAGTACTAACTGCAATGAAGTAATATAAATCTTTTTATTTTCTGAGCTGCTCCTACTGGCAGCCTTCTCCCAGTGAGCCCCTCCCAAAAGGGGCTAATTTAGGAACCTCTTTGCTCTTGTCAGTTCTCATTACCTCTTTCTCCCTGGCCTATCTCGCTTCCACTCAAACCTCTTTTCACAGACCTTCACAGTAGTTTCTCAGTTTTCCTCCTACACACACAGCTCCAGGTGGCAGGTATCAGATGTGATTCCCACACACAAGCTCTAAGACCTTAGGTTCTGAATCCGCTTGATCAGAAATCTCTAATTTGCACTCGGGGCATGTGCCCTGACGCTTATTAGAACTAGCGTTTCTCACAAACACCGCGCTGCAATAATACCTGCACATCCAGCTTTTGCCCACAGGTCATTCCTGTGTTCCCTGGGGAGACAGGGCAGCCAGAGCTGTCCCTGTGCCCAGGGGACAGCCACTGTCACCTCATGCAGCGTGCCAGCCTCTTGATGCACCAAAGGCTCCCCGAAATCGCCCACAAAGGCAGGCTCTTCTGTTTGTTACAGAGAATTTTAAATCCCTACAGCAGACTATTCTCAGTCCAGACTTGATATGGTACCAGCTGAAGTCTCATTAACTAATTCATCTCTTCTATCTAAACTCTGTTTTACAAAATTAAGCACTGTGTCTACTTACACTTGTTTTACTGCCTTGCAAAAAAGGCTGTACTTGTCACAGCTGAAACTCTGATATGCCCACAGACACAGACACACGTGCACCCCCCCTTTTATCTCAAATTCACTAGAGTCAAGGCTTGAATTGCTGTGAGGGAGAGAATTCTTGGAATTCCTTTAACTCGCTTTATCGTACTTAAGCATAAATCACCGTACTATAGTTCTCCTGTGTAAGATGCTACTCTTGTTGCAACAAAATCTTAAAATCTCCACAAACGCCACTATACAATTTGAGAATCAAATTACCACAATGCAGCGGAAGAAAATCACCACACAAAACCACTGGGAAAGGGCATATCTCTCAAAGTGCTCGCTTTTCTCAACACAACACAGCATACCATAATTCAGCATTTACTCACATCAGTTTTTCCTGGACACAATCAAAATAACAGCACACAGTCTAGAGATCAAGTCCAAACATCCAAGGCAAAGGAACTCTCTGAGCTCATACTCATGGTTAAAATGTACCAAATCTACACAAATCACTACATTTAAACACAATAAATACCATCACTGACGTTCCTCCACTCGCTTCTCCGCGGGGCACTTTTCTCCCTGCCCCCGCAGCCTGCTGCAGCCGGTGCCTCAGGCCTCACTCGGCTGCTTCAAACATGGGTAGTACTCACCCCCCGCACTGTAGGGCACTGTAGATTTACTCTCTTTTATATACCATACACTTATACACTTGCACGATTAGAAACACAGTGCACTGACCACACAATGCATTGACCATACAGCGACACAGTGTCCGGACATCACACTCACACACAAACAAAACACACACAGGCTCAGCAGTTATGCTCTATGAGAACAATGAACCCCCAATACACACATACATGGGTTCACCCGGCCCACCCCCAGAGCCACTAGCGGTTCCACTCTATGAGAACGATGAACCCTGTCTCTAATACAGCTGCTCCATCAGCTATACCCAGACATCTCTGGGTGGTTTACTCCCTTGCTTTCCTTTCCCTCCCCTGGGGGGCCCTCAGTACATACCGTATTCTCCTCTGCAGGCCAGCAGGTCGTTGTCTGTCTCCGCAGGTGGCAAGCGAGACGAGCGGAGCCCCACCAGGAAAAAAATCCTGGGGCGCGCCTTGGAGGTCCATCTATCCCCCCTGCCCCTGCGGGGACAGAGAACTCCTGGCTGGCTCGCCAAAATGTTTTTCAGAGAAAAGAAGAAACCTCACAACTTTATTAAAGTTGTAAAGCTCGGTATGTTTATTTACGGCGCCGGACGCATGCAGAGAAAATTCTCCTCAAAAGGCATGCGTACCCCTGAAGATCTCAGGTCTCCTTTTATCCCCCTTCAAAATGCATATGCATACAGTTTCACAATAGATTCATACATATTCATTCCGCGTGACATTTATCTACAGTTCTTCTTTATCAAAGGAATTCCTAGGTCGGGGGCAAATTGACCTCGTGGTCTTTTCTGTTTTTCTTTCTCTGTCTCCTTGCTGTCTCCAGTATGCGAGTTTTTCCTTCAGCTTTGGCCTCACAGACTTTTCACCTGTCCTAGACACTTCACCTAATTCAGAATGGATCTCTACTCTGTCCCAATGCCATTTTGTCACAGAAGTGTAAATTTCTCATTCTTTATTTTGGTAATTTCTTGGCATTGATTAGTGAGGAACATATCTTTCTCTGAACTTCATGTTCTGTCCGTCTAAACATTAAAAACACTTGGGATACAGACATCTAAACAGTCTAGTTATATGTAGTTTGATTATTTACTGTTGTATCACTCCTAAATTACTTGGAGGTGGCTGATTCCCATCTTCCTCTTAGACAAATCGTAACAATCATAAGAATCGCATTTGAGGGGGAAAAAACGTCATGACACCGTACCTGGCTTGGATGCATATGATATTGGACAACTCACAAACTTTGGATCAGTCTAAACATCAGAATCTGACATTCTAACCACTCAGTCTTCTTACAGCATGCTTCCAATACAGGTCACATCTATATATAGAAAAAGAATACAAAATGTGGAGAGGATTTATATTATTCTTAGTACTGTGCTTTCTCAAGACCTCATATGGAAATTCTGTAGAAAGGCAGGACATGGATTTTTATTGATGACATGCAGAAGGGTATTCAATCTATCACTAGTAAATTTACAGATGACACTACGCTGGGAGCATGTGTCAATCTGTTGGGAAGGTTGGAGGGCTGGAATGGTTAGAGAGATGGGCAGAGTCCGATAAGATGAAGTTTAACAAGTCTAAGTGCCGAGTCCTGCATTTTGGCCACAATAACCCCCTGCAAGACTATAGGCTGCGGATGGTGTGGCTGGACAGTGATCAGATGGAAAGGGACCTGGGAAGACTGGTCTAAAGCCGAGTGAACATGAGCCAGCATTGTGCCCTGGTGGCCAAGAAGGCCAACGGTATCCTGGCCTGTATCAGGAATAGTGTGGCCAGCAGGACCAGGGAGGTCATTCTTCCCCTGTACTTGGCACTAATGAGGCCACACCTTGAGTATTGTGTCCAGTTCTGGGCCCCTCAGTTTAGGAAGGACGTTGAGATGCTTGAACGTGTCTAGAGGAGTGCAACAAGGCTGGTGAGGGGTTTGGAACACAATGATGCCTTGAGAGGCTATCTAGAACAGAGGCTAGACAGTGTTAAAGGAACAAAGTAGGTATTTATTAAAAAGGCCTTCAAAGAATACATCTTGGGCAGTACAAGAGCCTGGCCAAGGCTACACCCAAGATAGATGACAGATCACATGTTTTCACACTTTTACAAGTTTTGGTCCATTTACACATTGGGCCAAATTGTCCAACCACAGCCTCAGGCCATGAAGTCCCATGCCCCCAGCTCGCTCCCCCCAACCCACCATCATCTACACTTTTTGGGCCTGAAGCTGCAATAGCATCCCTGGTTCTTGGCCCAGAAAAAAGACTGCCTTGTCTAACCAAACTGCAAGGAGAACTTGCCAACACTTTATATGAAGTTCAGAGCCACACACCAATGCAGTACAGAATCTGGACAACACAAAAACCAAAACTCAAGACATCAACAAGCCCTATGAAGAACCACTGAGGGAGCTGAGGTTGTTTAGCCTGGAGAAAAGGAGACTCAGAAGTGACTGTATCACTCCCTACAACTACATGAAAGGTGGTTGTTGTCAGGTGGGGGTTGGTCTCTTTTGCCAGGCAGCAACTGACAGAACGAGAGGACACAGTCTTAAGCTGCACCAAGGGAAATTTAGGTTGGGTGTTAGGAAAAAATTTTTTACTGAAAGAGTAATAAAGTACTGGAATGGTCAGCCTGGGGAGGTGGTGGAGTCATCATCCCTGGATGTGTTTAGAAAAAGATTGGATCTGGCACTCAGTGCCATGGTTTAGTTGAGGTGTTAGGGCATGGGCTGGAGTTGATGATCTTAAAGGTCTTTTCCAACCTTGTGATTCTGTGAAGGAGTCAAAGTTATGGAAAAATACAACCCATCCTAGGACCCTTTTCTTCTATTGCCTGGATAATTCAGGAACAAAGGGAGAAAAGCACTTGGAGAGTAGACAGTTCTTTTGGGAGGTAATGAGGAAGAAAAAAATGGCCATCATAGGCAGAACCCCTCCACCCTAATGTGTTGCAGTGTTCCAGTGAGACTTATGTTTGAATAGACTTTTTCCTCTCCACCCTAATGTGTTGCAGTGTTCCAGTGAGACTTATGTTTGAATAGACTTTTTCCTTATAATGTGTTCATGAGTTTGCTGTCCAGAAACTTGAAAGGTAATTACAAATTTCAGTTTTATCTACATCACTTGCTCAGCTTGTAGAAGTAAGACTAATGATCTCATATTCTGTGTGACAAATCTAAAAACACCTTTATCGTAGCATGGCATCCCTAGCCAGGTAATAATTAGCATTGACTCCATGATTCCAGAAGGCTGATCAATCGCTTTATTGTACTGTACTATACTATACTATTAAGAAAAACCCATCGCTCTTGCGGACAGTCTGATACATCTCTGACCTAATTGGTCAATTGAAATCCAAACACCATCACCAGTGACCAATTAAGAAATCACTCCTTGGTAAACAAATCTCCCTAACACATTCCACATGTTCACAATAACAGGTGCAGCAAGTGAAGATAAGAATTGTTTCTCATTCTTTTCTCTGATCTTCTCACAGCCTTCCCCAGTAAAATGCCTGGGAAAGTTGTGCCTGGTGCTCTCTGTGGGGAGAGCTGCAGCCACAATTCACCCATTTGTGTTTAAAGAAAAAGGCAGTGTTTGTAGTCCTCGGCAGGGCCCTTTGCAGGAAGGAGAACAAACACAGCTCAAATGGTTCCCTTAGCAATTTTCTGGTTGTCAATCAGAACCTCAGTCAGATGCTGACGTAGAATGATTAGGGAGATTCTTTACCTGCAGAATATCTACTTCTATCATATCATTAAAACAAGGTCTACAATATTAGAAAACCAAACAACAATGCAAAAATTGATCATTGTTTCAAAGTCCAAACAGCTGAGTTTCAGGAGAAGGTCCATTAGCTGGAGATGTTGATCTTTGACATCCCTGAATGTCCTTCTTGGTCCTGAAACAGAGATCAGCTGAAGAAACTATTAGAAATCAATCAGATAATGCACATAATCAATAACACATGTGACATTATATAATTATCAGGCACTATAGCACTGACTGTCATCCCAGAGTCTGCAATAGCTGATAAACCTCAAATCAGCACAGTTGGAAATCATGTCCGGATCATGATTTTCCGAACTCCCTTTGAGAGCAGCCTCAGCTGCCATATATATGTGGTCAAATTGCCAAGCCAAAATTACTTGAATCCTTTGGATGAAGAAAACATCTGGGTTGATTGTCAATCTTCCCCATCCAGGTAGAGTAAGGACCTGGCCACAGCCCAAGCTCTAATTGGATGGTTTGCAGGATTACCTTTTCTGTGTTAAACTATTATCAAATTCAGAGGTACTGAGAAAATCTTGGGAATGCCATGGCCACAGCCCTTAATCCAACCACTTGGGCTGAGGCTGACTCGTGGCCTTCCAGCACATTGACCTGTCAGGGAAGACAGTAGCTCTTTCCACTTTTTTTCTTTTTTTTTTTTTTTTCTTTTTTTTTTTTTCTTTTTTTTTTTTTTTCTTCAGAAGGCCAGCAGCGGTGGCAGGCCATAGGACCCAGCCATGGTGGGCGGGGCAGGGGACCCTGCCCCGGTGGGCAGGCCAAGGGACCCAGACCTGGCAGGCGGGGCAGCGACACCCCCACTGCTGAGCCCAAATTCATTCAGCTTGTTCCCTTCCCCCAGCTTTGCACTGGTGTCACCTGGAGCCCCTGGATCTGGAGTTCCTGGGACAGCCGATGCCCATCCCCAGATGGGCGATTCGCTTCCGCCTTCTCTTTCACTGCCCGCCCCCACCACACTGCCAATGTCTCGGCATTCCCTCCGGCGTTTCACCCTTCCCCCGCGCCTCCTGGGCATGGACCAAGCCACAGCCTCTCAGGACCCCGCTCCTCCCGCCCCGTGAACGAGAGCAGGATACACGGGGCAAGGCACAGCAGGGAAGGGGTTGTCCCCAGAGGAATGTTGATCTTCAGATTTCGTGGCACGGCCGACCGGCACCCAGCTGTGAGGGCACGCCCCCGCCGGGGGACAGGCTGTTGATGCTCACTGCTGTCGCTGTCTGTGTTCCCGGGCAACCCAAGGGAAACAGCAGGGCGTGGGGCAGCCGGGAGCAGCAAGGCGGGCTGGGGATCTTCTTGAGCGCCATAGCCCACATCCTGGATGGGAGCTGGGCTGGCTGGAGGCGGCGGAGCATCCCCAGCTGGCGCTGAGGGCACCGCTGCCCATGAACCAGCTTCAGGCTGAGGTGCAGGAGGGCTGGATGTGCTCTTCAGCGCAGGGCTGCCAGCTGCTGTCGCGGAACTGGCTGCCTCCCTTGTTTGTGGCGGAGGCGGCTCTGCCCCCTCCTGCGGTGCGGGGGTGGAGGGGGAACCCTGCGGCGGGGCCCATCCACACGCCGCACGAGGAGGAGAAGGAGGCAATGGTCCCTCTTGCGCTGGCAAAGGCAAAGGGGCAGGAGCGACCGCGGTTCCAGTTGGAATAATTGCTGACTGTGAAAGTGGAGCTGCTGAAGGTTTTGCTCCTTCCTGCACGTGTGCCGGGAAGCCAGGAGAGTGCTGCTCCTAGTGCTCTGTGGGCAATGCCGCCTGCCCCCATGGTGCGGGGGAGAAGGAACCAGCAGCGGCTGTCCGTAAATGGATCAGTCCCCGGCTGGCCGCTGTGGAGAGGCTGATTGCCACCTGCCCGGGGAGAGGCACTCCCAAGTTGGACGTGTCCACCAAGGTGGATTTGCTTTCCCTTGGGGTCCAGCCCCTTACTACTCTGGAAAGTAGTGACCAAATCGGTAACAGTTGAGGTATTTGCACACCTCACCTGAGTTTCCCCAAAAGACAGAGACCCAGTGAATCCCAGGCCCACGGATCCAGGGAGGATTCCCCACCCACAGGGAAACCATGAATTTTTGCCCAACTGAAAAACCTGTGGAGAGCCTCATCTAACACAGGGAGTCTGTGATGACGAATCAGAAGTTTCCACACATCAAGGGTGTCCTCTTCTGACACAAAAAATCAGATGCTCATCTCTGCAGGCATCTCTTCCCAACTGCAAGCCCACCCCAGGTTGCGGGCAGTGCTATTGTTGGGAGATCTGTTCCCCACCCCAGCCTGTAGGCTACGGGGCCAAAACACAGTCCCAAGATACAAATCCTCTCCAGGAAGCTTCAGGGAAAGGTCAGTGTTACCTTTCCAGGGAAGCAGAAGGTGTCTGATGTCATGCCACGATCACGGGAGGAGTGGTGGCACCGGTCACCCGCGTGCTCTGAACTCCTTTCACTCTCAGCACACATGCACCAGGGGTGGCCGCATTCTGGCTCCACCGCAGGCAAGCAGGAATCGTGTTTCGGCCACTGGCATGGATCCAAACCACTGGGAGCGGCCGATAAACGTGGACCCTACGTCTAAGGAGGGAGGCGAAGGAAAAAGAAAAGGCTTTTTGCTTAATCTCCAAGCTGCCTTTATTTCTTTCCCGCGCCGCAGTGGTGCCGGGGCAGTGCCACATGGGATTTGTTATTGTTTCCCTCAACAGGAGCAGCGTTGGTGTGAGACAGGTGGTGCAACCTCGCAGCCAGCAGCAGAGCCGGCGGTGGCAGTCTTTCTCGTGGGCAGGAGCCACACAGGCAGCAGCAGCCCGCAGCAGAAGCAGCAGCACGGGGCAGCGGCTCGAGGGATGGTGGAACTTTCCCATGGCTGGAACAAGACAGCAGCAGTTTGGGTGGCAGCGGAGCCCCTCCGTCGCTGGAACGAGACAGCAGCTGCTGCACCGCACAGGCATTTTTCCGTCTCACAGCGGAGAGTCGGATCGTAGCTGCTGGCTTTGGCGCTGCGCCAGGTGGGACACAGGAACGTGGGACTTGAAGAGGGGAACAGCAACAAAAAAGCAGGAAAGCGGAGAAAACAGAGGGGAACAGCAACAAAAAAGCAGGAAAGCGGAGAAAACAGTGGCTTTTATATAGGAGGGGAGCGGGAAAATGAGAGGGGACTGTCTGGCTAGCCAGAACGGCAACTTGTAAATATAACCTGGACATAGACCAGTTGCAAAAAGGAAAAATCCTAACTGACAGGCAACTCTCCAGACAGAGAGGCAGGATCTTTGGGGATAAACGGAGAAAAATCTGAAATAAGTCTAACTGCCATGGCGAGACATGGAACAAACAACCCCAGACATAGACCAAACATCTTAAAACTGCCACAGGTATGGAGAGACCAAGCATCTTCAAATCCCCACTGCCACAGGGGTCCAGTTACAAGTGGGCTGTGTGGGCACCACAAGGTCCTAGTGAGGGTCCAACGGCGTCCTGGAGAAATCCTGAAGGAATCCCAGCGGAGTTCTGGCGGGGTCCCAGAGGTGTCTGCGTGGCCCCACCCATCCCGTGACTTCACGAAGGGTTGCCAGACGCAATTTCTGTGAGGGGTCAGCAGGCACCCCCATGTTCAGCCTCGGCTGCAAACTCGGCTGGATCCATTAGGGTCCTGGTTCTTCAGCCTAGGCTGCACCCAATGTACGAGTTCACCACTTATCATAGCATGGTGTTGTTTTACGAAGATAACCAAAAACTCCACAACTTTGTGAAAGTTGTAAAGTCGGTATGTTTATTACAGCGCTGGACACGTGGAGATTACTCTCCTTAAAAGACATGCGTACTTCTGAGAACTTCAGGTCCGTTTTTATCCCCCTCTCAAATACATATGCATACAATTTCACAATAGGTTCATACATATTCATTTTTATGAATTTCGCGTGACATTTGCCGCTAGTTCTTCTTTATCAGAAAGAATTCCTAGGTCAGGTTGACCTGCTCTCACAGCAGTCTCTCTGTCTCTCTCTATCACCCTCTGTCTCCCCCTCCTTATCTCTGTCCTTCACTGAAGCAGTTTCTCTGAGCCTAGGCTTTTGCAGTCAGGCTAAATAGCTATGTTTTCTAACCACAGACTCAACTAAAAGATGTACATTTCACCTAAATCAAAATGGATTTCTACCCTGGAAAATTTCCACTCTGCCTCAGTGTCCCCAGCTGGGTAATAGTTAGCATTGACTCCATGATTGCAGAAGGCTGATAAATCGCTTTATTGCACTATACTATACTATTAAGAAAAACACATCGATCTAGTGACACTGCATCCCGATCACGGGAGGAGGGGCGGCGCCGGTCGCCCATGCACTCTGATCCCCTTTCGCTCTCCGCGCACATCAGGAGTGGCCACGCCCCTCCTCAGCCACCAGCAGGCAGGATTGGGGTTCAGCCACTGGCTGGGGTCCCATACCACCAGAAGCGGCCAATAAATGTGGACCCATGTTGAAGGACCGGAGTAAAGGAAGAAGGAAGGACTCCTTGCTTGCATCTCTGAGCTGTCTTTATTCTTTTCCATGACAGGAGCGGTGCAGGTGCTGCAGCGCAGAGGCTCGAAGGGGAGCAACGGCAAAAGAGCGCGAAACAAAGAAAAATGACTGCTAAAGGGGGGGGAGAATGAGGGTGGTCTCCTGGGGGAAGACCGTCTAACAAATCAAGGGCTAGATAGGAGGGGTATGGGAGGATAAATGTAAACATAAAACCAATAGAGAAGGGAAAGGGAAAGGTGCATACCAATGAGTGAAGGGAAATATCATAACTGACAGCGAAGCTTCTGGATAAATGGATGTAGCAAATTATGACAGACAAGCTGCAGGGGCAGGATTTTGGAGGATAGACAGGGAAGGATCTGGAATTATCGTAACTGCCACAGAGAAAAGGTGGGAAGGCAGGTGGTAAACAACTTTAGGGAGAGACTAAACATTTGATCTTCAAAACCCCACTTCCACAACTCCCCCTTTTTTGTTTCATTTTTATGATAGCGTTGAGGAGATGATAGCAGTGGCAGTTAAACTTCAGACTCTTCCCACCACCGCTGAGGGGGAAAAGGTTCTTGGCTGGAGCTGGTAACAGTTTTAACAAACAGTTTTTCACAAATGCCAATAAGAAGATAAATTAAAAACACAATTTAAACAACTAAACAAATGTCTTTGATGACAGATGACATCCATCCGGACAAACCCCATTCTTTAAAGATGTTAGAAAACCAGTCTCCAGTGTCTTCTATTATCTCTTGCACAAGGTCTCTCATCTTATTGATCGAGGCGTGGACGCTTTGGCTTTTGTCGGTGATGTTGAAGCAGCACAGTCCCTCAAACTCTTGGCACCCATGCCCATGTGCCAGCACCAAAAAATCAATGGCTGCCCGATTCTATAAAGTCACCTTCCTAGTCGCCTCCTCCTCATCTAGGAGGCTGCTGATCACTGTCGATGTTAAGTTGGCCTGTTTTACCACGCAGCACTCAAGATGCCCCAATTCTCTGAGTGCTTTTGCAGCTACTACCCACGGCAAAAATATAGATACAGCTGTTTTCATTGGTTTGGACCAGGTTTCTACTTTTGGATCACAGTTCTCATCTAATTGTATTGCACTGCGTTTAATTTTTAGAGGGGCCAAATTATTCAATTTAGATTTCCAATTAACAATTTGGGTCTGGTTGGGGGAAAACAGGGACAGCTGACCAAGAGTACAAGGACCTCCTATAAGATAAGAGGGGATTCCCGCCCAGGCTCTTTGCCCACAAAAAAAGAAAATTCCCTTTGGGAGTTTCAGGGGTACGAGGTGCCCACTGGAATAGGAGAAAGGTAGCTGGATAGTAGGTTTACACCACAAGGCTGCTTGAAATTCTTTATGGTAAATCTAAACAGAAATATAAGTTTTGGGGTCAAAATGGGGCTTATAAGGGAAGTAAACACAAAAAGGGGGTATCGTCGAACCTAACAACTCAAATTCTATGGGCTCTCTTTCCAGTTGGGGCAAACTAGAGAATCATTTGTCCCACAAAACTGAAAGATTGTTAATAGGGAGGTATTTCTTGAGATTTGGGGGAGGGTTTTAGTTTGTATTGTTTACAAGGGACTGGAGATGTGAAGGGTACTGATCTAACAAAAGTGGGACCCCTACTAGGCAGGTCAACATCATGTCATCATCTGAAGCCATTGATAGATGTAGATGGTCTCGCTGCAGCACACAAGCAAGGGTTATGTTGGGAGAGTAGCTAAGAATTGGAAAAGTATAATGCCGTAGCTAATTCCAAGTCCTGCACCTGCAAGATAGTGTGTCCTTGGGCCTAGCTGTAGTATGATAACAAATAGTGAAAGAGACATAAGAAAAGGGAGATGTAACCCCTAAGGAATGGGGAAGACCTGATGTTGTGGTGTGGCCAATGGACGGTGTAAATTACAGAATATTCATGAGCTTATTACTTGCTGTATAAGTGTCTGATGCTCTCTTCAATAAACGGAGCTTGCTGAACACTCATATTGAGGGTCTCGAGCCTTCCCTGCACTGAGACAAATGGCCAGCTGTGACAGGTTACCCAAACATTTTGCCTTGGTTGAGGGACAATCCATGCCTCAAAAATCCAGGACTGGAGGATCACCAGGAGTAATCTGAGCAGCTGTCTCCACGTGTTGTCTGGTATGGATACCACTTGAACATAAAAGAAGAAAAACACATTAGGGAAACTCAACAATGACTTTCATCAGAAAATAAAGAAAAGAAATATGGGAGTTCTGAGTCCTCTTGTTCCCTTCTCCTCTTTTGGTTGGAGGCTACAGCAACATCAGCTGTGTCCTCCAACGGCAATGCAGTGATAGTTTGGCAGTCTTTTTCAGTCAACAGGTATGGCCCGACCCATTTGCGTGGGATCCACTTTGGATCAGACGTCACAGACACGCAAGCGTACCCACGCCCCCAAGTGATTCAATTGTAGGGCCCTTGGATCTGCTGTGACTTGGGATCTTTTATTAGCACTGGTGGTTTTTCTTTGAACTTTAACATATGGTTTTGGTTAAAGTGTCTCACTACTGGTGGGTTTAGACTTTCAAAGGAACAGTTCAAGAAGTTGAGAGTGAACAGTACCTTTGAAAGCCTGAGCTGAGGGGATAACACTTTGGCATCGGCCCTCTGATGTTCTAGGGTTCGTTTCAGGTTCTGATGAGTCCTCTATTATTGCTTGGATGATGGGGGAGTATGGAATTTCAGTTTGATGTTCGATTCCCCATTCAAGCAGGAAATTACTGAATGCCCTGGAGACATAGGCTGTCGCAGACACTTTTTCACATAAATCCTTTCTTTCAGATTTCTGCGTCTTCTGGAAGGCAGAGGCCTCAGAAGGAAATGTAAACAATTGTTATCAGCTGCTGAGCATGTAATGGGATGCACCTTGATTGGCTCGTGCTTCTATGTTTATAATTAAGGGCCAATCACCAGTGCAAGCTGGGGACTGAGTCCTTGGACACAACTTTGTTATAGATTCTTTCCTTCTATTCTTAGCATGGCCGAGCAGCTCTGCAACTTGTCTCTTTATTCTATTTAGTATAGTCATAATGTATTATATATCATATATCAATAAATCCAGCCTTCTGATCTAGAAACAAGATTCACCATCTCTCTCTCACCAGCAGCGACCCACTCAGGACGCAGTAATATCTGGTGACCCCTCGTGTCAGAGCAGAAATTAATTTGATAAGACCAGAGGAGCAAAATTGCTGCACTGGGTAAAAATCCTGTATGTGTAGCATTTGATGGTTGCTTTGAAGTGACCACAGAAGTGGATTCAAGCCAGGAGCTGAAGAACTGAAGATCCTGATTTGGACAGAGTTCACAGCCAAGGCTGACCACAAAGAGAACCTTCTTCTGGAAAGCCTTCAGGAAAGATGGTAGACAAGAGCAGCATACCTGCAGAGCTGGCCAGAGCAAGCTGGACATTTGAAAAAGGTACTGTTCACTTTTCTATCCCTGAGGGTTCAGCCGTGAGAAAATTATGGCTGTTCGTATGGGGGAGATACCCTTTGAAGTATGTGGTTCGTTTTACTCCTTCAGAGAATAAACTTATTGCCCTCTGGCAACACTGGTAACACTGGTGTAGAGAAGATGGATTTCTTCTGGAAAAAAACAGATCTCTATGAGTTCTTTCGATGGGCAAAGCTTTTTGGGTTCTTTACTGATGTCCTGTACGCTTTGGATGTTTTTGTCTGGGAGTGCATGGACTCGATTAACCAGTTCGTCTACAGTCAGGGAGGTCCTTTTCCTTCTATCTACCCAGCATTTATAAAGCTCTTCCCAGTTTTGAGACGCAGAGCAGCCGCCTTTCAATGGATTTCTAACTGTTATGGGCAGGCTCTGTTTCCACTGCCCCTGGCAGAAGACTCGGTGGGTGATGACTTTGGGCTTCCCAGCCCCCCCTGCTTCACGGTGGGGGGGGGGCGAAACTGCGCCGCGTGAAGAAGTTTTTTTTACTCTTTCTCCGGAGCATGCTCAGATGGAGTTTTCTCCTCCCCCCCCTTCTCTCTCTCCGGGGGGATGGGAGGAGGCCGCGCCGCTCAAGCCACAGCTGGCCTCTCAGACTCTGCCTTCAGACATGGGGGCGGCACTGGTCTCTGAGGTTTCCCCGCCCCTGCCAGCTCCGTCTCTCCAGGAGATCCCGTCTCCGCCTCTCCAGGCGGTCCTGCCCACGGCTTCACCGGCCTCCCCGCCCCTGCCAGTGCCTGTGTCGGAGACTGTAGAAGAGGCACTTCCGGTGGTTGAGCTGTTGCTAGGCAATGACGAGGATGCGTCTCCAGCTTCCGGCTCAGCGGAGGAGGAGATCTCATCGGCCCCTTCAGCCCCTGTTGGCTCATGTTCAGCTGACTGTCAACCAGCACCCCCAGGTCCCTTTCCACCTGATCACTGTCCAGCCACACTGTCCCCAGCCTATAGTCTTGCAGGAGGTTATTGTGGCCAAAATGCAGGACTCGGCACTTGGACTTGTTAAACTTCATCTTATCAGACTCTGCCCATCTCTCCAACCATTCCAGGTGTCTCTGCAGAGCTCTCCTACCTTCCAACAGATTGACACATGCTCCCAGCTTATGTTGTCTGAAAATTTACTAATGAAAGACTCAATACCCTCATCCATGTCATCAATAAAAATACTGAACAGAACTGGCCCCAGCACAGGCTCCTGAGGAACACCACCAGTGACTGGCTGCAAGCTGGATGCAGCACCATTCATCACCACTCTCTGGGCTCGGCCATCCAGCCAGTTCTTTACCAACAGAGTGCTCCTGTCCAAGCTGTGGGCTGCCAGCTTCTCCAGGAGTATGCTGTTGGAGACACTGTCAAAGGCCTTGCTTAAGTCCAAATAGACAATATCCACAACATTTCCCGCATCCACCAGGCGGGTCACTGTAGCAGGCTACGGCCCTGCTAGGGCCCCGTGGAGAGCAGAGGCTTAAAGATAGGAAATGCCAAGTCATCCAAAGAAGCCCCTGTCTTCCACCTTTCGGACTCCTGCTTATCTCTCTGAAACCCCATAGGTCACTTTCCCTTAACCCCTGCTATTGGACAATTTCTGATCCCCCTATACCCTATATAATGGGCTGTTTTAGCCCATTCTGGTTAGAAGAGCCATCACTGGAACCCTTCACAGACCCCCAATAAAGCCATTGCGGTGGAACTCCAGCTGCCTTCTCCTCTCTTGCATCTGCTTTTCGGTAGACCTGCAGCGGTTCCTTAGGAAGCAAAGAGCTGAAATTATAAAAGAGGTGATATTCACTAAAGAGCTGATATCCCTTAAGCTTGCTAAGGTTGCCTGCAGCTAAGAGCAGCTTGGGTACTCGGGCAGTCTGTCCCCATAAGAGGACTGAGCTATCCAGCCTGTGCAGCCTGCCCGGGGGCAAACCGGCCCAGCAGGAGACCGGGAAACGTGGTGCACTGAACAGAAGGAGAACACCTCAGGAGACCAGCATTTTCTTTGGAAAATTGTAACTGCCTTTCGGAACACCACGTCCTTGTGGAGACAGCTCTTCGTTTTAGCAGAACTCCTCTGCAGGGGATATCAGATCAACCCTCAGAAACTGACATCTGAACAAAACTGTTCGAGGAGTCTGACAAAGCAGACCACCTTCCAAGCAGACTTCGGACCTCACACAGCTGAAGAAAAGTAAGTTTTAAAACAGCCTCTACAGCACGCTATTTTTCTTTTGGGTCCTCCCTTTTCGTTTTTGTTTTTTTTTTTTTCCTTTTTTTTCTCGTCTTTGTTTACTGGAAGGGACACGATAATATGGGATCAAAACTTAGTACTTTGAAACAAATCCAGAACGAGAGAGATTTATATTTACTAATCCTAGAAATCTTATCTTGTAACAACTTTTCTTTCTCTAAAGGTAAACTTTTTAAAACTAACCTACAAAAATTTATAAAATGGATTTTTTCTCAGTTTCCTGATACTTACAAAGAAATTATCACTAAAGATTTCTTTTGGGACAAAGTTGGAACTGCAGTATATAATTTGCAAACTAACCAAGACTTCTCTGTAACTCAGTATATGCCTTTATTTCACATAATAACTAAAACTGTAGAGAAAGACAACAGAGATAAAACACATGCCAGGCAGCCTGTCGAAACAGACACAGACAATCTCCCTTCAAATGCTAATTACACTGATAACGATCCTTCGGAATGGAGTCCCCTGGTCTCAGGTTCCCTGGGTCCTAGTGCCGCCGCAGCCCCTACCCCTCTCCCTGTACAGCCCACATCGTGTCCCCCCAAGCCCCCCGTGCCTGAGGGGTCTGCGCCGTCCTTTCTTCCCCCGCCCAACCCCACGAACGTGGCAAATATGAATTCCGTAGCCTTATCTACAACTCCAACTGTACCCTTTTCCGCCGGCTCTGGTCCCCCCACCGCCCCCGCCCTTCCCCCCACCCCTGCTGCCCTCCCCCCCACCCATATCGTCGTTTCCCCCATCCCCTCTGCCTCCCTCCGCCCGGCACTGGCTCTGCCTCCCTCCGCTGCGGCTTCCCCCACCCCCCTTCCCGCCCCCCTCCCCCCATCCCCGCCCCAATTCTCCTCAACCCGCCGCCAGTTCCCCAATCCCAGCCCCCACCCCTGCTGCCACCTCTCTCCTGCCCGCGTGCACCCCCACCCCTTGCAGCCTGCTTGCCACAGCAGCCTGTCCCCCTGTGTGCCACCATGCCACAGCTCCAGCACGACACGTTGTACCCGAGGCACTCCAGACTGGTCTCAATGCCCCCTCTCCTCCGCTCCCCCCATGCCCCCACCCCCAGTCTTCCCAGTCCCCAACCCACCCTCAATGTCACCCAAATGGAATCCCAGAGACCCCCCACGGTGCCACCCCTCTCCCCCAGTCCTGTGCATGCTGTGCTGCCACGCCAGCCCCACCGCTGCCTCCCTCTGGCCAAGCTATGCCATGTGCCTCTTCACAGCCCCCAAAGCCCCTGAAAAATCCTGCTCCTACACACCACAAAAAGCATAGGACATGGGCTACTTGCTCTCACTCCTCCTCAGAGGACAACAGCAGTTCCAGTGACTCTGATTCTGATACAGTGGACATTGAGCCATGGGCTCTAATTAAGATAGAAGAGACTAAGGCGGGTGATTGGCAGATGGTGCAGAAAATTACCGCTTTCCGGGTTGTCATGGTTCGACCCTGGCACAATGCCAGTGCCCCCATGAGAATACCCTCTCCCTGGTGTCTGCTGTGAGATGTGACCAGGAATAAGCAAAGCAGGCTCCAGCTTAGAAGTAAAGAAAACTTTATTAATGAAACTACAAGAAAAGAAGGAAAAAAACCATAAGGGAAAAAATGAAAACCTTACAAAAGCATTTTCCTCCTCCCACCCACCAAATTTCCCAATGCAATACATTCCCCCAAATCACCAACTCTCAGTCCGGCACCACCCTTTAGAATACTCAATCTTCAGTTCATCAAGAGGAGAGGAGTCCTTCTTGCACCATAGGCTTCCCCTGGAAACACCATTGAAACCTCGTGTGCTTCCATGTCACTCAGCACCGCCCGGAAAATCCTTTGCCATCATGACATCTTCCTTCCATGCCCAGTGCTCTCACCACTGTGCATGGACCAGAGCTGCTTCTAGGGTTGTCTTTCAAGGATGCCTTGTCTCACTCCAAAAAAGGCACAGTCTCTCCTTCGGGACATCTGTCCTTCCCAAATTTTTCCACCCCCTGGGGCCGAGGGGTACCCACACTGAACCCTCCTGGTTCTGAGGCACTGCCTCCCCCTAAATGCAGTCTCTGTGTCACAGGGAAAAAAAAAACTGGTTCAGTCTATGGCCACACAAGAAAAGTCCAGCCAAAAGGCCACTCCATCATCTCTTCCCCCACTCAAGAGTCTTCTGCACTTCCCTCGTGGTCCATACCCTCTTATCTCTTATCTCTCTTCTCATTCAGCTCCAGGAGGATCAGCATTTGCAAGGTTTCGAACATGCAAGAAAAAGTGTTAAATATCTCAGTCTCATGCCTGTCCGGATCTCTGGAACTCCCACGCTGCCCTGCCAGGCAGCTTCTCGCCCCGCACCCCCCCCTCCTTCTCCTCCTGGGCTGGCCGCTATCAAATTCAGACGCCAGCTCTCCTTCTCTCTCCCCTGGGGGGGAAAAAGGCTGCCCGATGTCTCTTGGTGCTCCTCCACTCTTCCATCCTTGGGCCGGGCCTACCTCATGGCCACGTGGCTTTTCCCCTCCCCCCGCCCAGCCGGCAGCTGGGACAGGGGGAGAGATCTGAAGCCTTTCCCGACGGAAGTCCAAAAAGAGCTTGCCAGGGGAGCAGCTCTGGTTTTTAACCCCTGTGTGTTCTCAGAGGCGTGTCCGAACATCAGTGGCTACATCAGGTGCCAATATTAAAATCTGAACACCTATTGGTGGCCACAGCATATCCAAAAAATAAAATCTACTTGTTGTCAATGTCTCAAACGACGACAGGGGTAGATTATAAAAAGGGAAAAAAAGGCAGGGAATCTACTATAAAGATGTGGGAACCAAACTCAAATAAGGAACTCATACAATTAAGAAATATAGCCAAAGAACATGGCAGAAGCTCACATATTTTTAGAAATTTCCTAGAAGCTATGTTCTCGGCACATGCTTTAGTTCCCCACGATATTAAAAATATTGCCCACTGCCTCCTTTCTCCAGCAGAACATATGTTATGGGAAAGGCATTGGAAAAAACAATTAAAAACATTATCAGACTCATATTCTGCAGATGCTGATAAGACAGATTTTACTGTCGAACAGCTGGCTTGGGAAGGGGATTTACAGAAACCCTCTGAACAAGTTGACAAACTGTCTAAGGAGGCACTGCAAGATGTGGCACTTGCAGCAAAAACCTCTTTACTTCTTGTTCACGATGACTCAATACCCAGTATGCATTTCTCTACTATTAAACAAGGAGTAGATGAAAGCTTTATCAAATCTGTGGACAGAATTAAAGATGCTCTGGAAAAGCAGATAGAGAGCTCAGAGGCAAGAAAGGAACTCTTATGTAAGCTTGCCATGAGTAACTCAAATGAACAATGCAAAGCGATTCTGAGGTCTCTACCCTTGAATACAGACCCTAGCATAGAGCAAATGCTGGAATGCTGTACACGTCACTTGTCCACTGAAAATACAGTCGCCCAAGCAGTTGCTAAGGGTATTGCTGAAGGAGTTTCTGGTGCATATGCAGTAATGGCTTCTAAAGACCAGGCCCGCTGCTTTCACTGTGGAGATTTTGGACATTTTATAAAGGACTGTCCAGACAGGCCACCTCCCCAATACCCTCGTAACACCTATCAAAGACCTCAGAATCAGCAGCGCTACCAGCAGCATTCGGGAAACGCCTCGCGCAGCCCAGTGGAGCTCCGGGCTATGACAACAAATCAAAGGCCACCCAGACCCAGCCACACACCATCCCAGGAGGTTCTGGACCACAAGAAGAGAATCCAACACATGGGGCGATACAGATGGGAACCCGCTGCCAACTGGTAACTGCTCTGTACATTGACTTAAATAATGAGAATGTTTATCATGTTCCCACAGGCAAATATGGGCCAAAAGGTGGTCCTTCTGACATCTTAATTATAGGTGACACTCTCCAAAACCCAAAGGAAATCTTTGTTGTTCCAGAAGTAGAAACAGTGCACCTGGGACAAGAGATTTTTGTCCAGGTGTACTGCATAGACTTACCATTTTTCCTTTCAAAGGGAACTCCAATCGCACAAGCCTTTCTACTCCCAAAGAACCACAGGGAACAGATTCCTCTCAACCCTACAGCGATGCGGGCACAAGTTGTGGGACCAAGCAAGCCTACCATCGAGTGCAGTCTTACCTGCAGAGGAGAGAAGATCCACCTACCAGGGATGCTGGACACCGTTGCTGACATGACCATCATCACTCGCTCCGAATGGCCAGCACGCTGGGATCTACAACCTGTTGCAGGCATGATTTCAGAGATTGGTGGAGCTACAGTATCCATGCGAAGCAAGAACAACATCCTCGTCGAAGGGCCTGAAGGCAAGCTGGCAACCATCTGCCCATTTGTGGTAAGGGCCCCCATCACCCTTTGAGGCAGAGACGTTCTATCCCAGTGGGGAGCTTCCCTACGTGTTCCCACTCGGGATTTCTAATTGGGACCACTGAGGAGCATGCACTGCCAGATACCCCTCGTCTCACCTGGAAATGCCATGACCCGATCTGGATTGAACAGTGGCCCCTCTCTAAAGCCAAGCTGCACGCATGACAAGCCCTCATGGAAGAACAGCTTGCCAAAGGCCACATCGTCGAGACCACCAGCCCTTGGAACTCTCCAGTCTTCGTACTACCAAAGCCTGGAACGAACAGGTGGAGGCTTCTCCAGGACCTTCGCAAAATCAACGAGATCATCGAGGACATGGGCCCCCTTCAGCCTGGCCTGCCCTCCCCATCGATGCTGCCTAGAGACTGGACACTTGCTATCATAGATATTAAGGACTGTTTCTTCAGCATTCCACTGCACTCCCAGGACGCTCCACGGTTTGCTTTCTCCGTTCCCTCTCTTAACAGAGAGGCCCCACTCAAAAGATATCATAGGCATTTTCTTCCCCAAGGACTAAAAAACTTGCCCACTATTTGCTCACATCCTGTCTCCCGTTCTGAAATTATTTCCAAATGCTATCATCCACCACTATATGCATGATATCCTAGTTTGTGCATCAGATAAAGCTTGCTTAGACAAAGCAGTTAAAAGGACCACTGAAACCATAGAAAACGCAGGATTTGAGATCCGTGAAGACAAAATCCAGTACACTGAGCCATGGACTTACCTTGGAGTCCAGATCCAGGAAAGGACCATCGTACCCCAGCAGCTCACAATAAGAGATGACCCAAAAACCCTGAGAGACTTACACAGCCTGTGCAGATCCATCAACTGGGTATGTCCACTGCTAGGAATTACAACAGAGGACCTCGCTCCCCTGTTCAACCTTCTTCATGGAAATGAAGACCTGGACTCTCCATGCACTCTCACAACAGAAGCCAAAGGTGCCATTGCCAATGTCCAAGAAGCCCTGTCTTCACGCAAAGCCCATCGCTTCAAGCCCAGCCTGCCTTTCCAGTTCGTCATCCTGGGAAAAGCACCCTGGTTCTATGGACTGATTTTCCAATGGGACACTCAGCTTCGAGACCCTTTGCTGATACTGGAATGGATTTTTACAAACAACCAACTTACAAAGACAATTACCACCTTCCAGGAAATCATGGCACATTTAATAAAAAAGGCTAGAACTTGCCTTCGCTCTCTTGCATGGTGTGAGTTCACATGCATATACTTGCCACTGACCACTGGGGACTTGGAGAATTTGCTCCAGACCGATGAAAATCTCCAGTTTGCCCCAGATAGCTATACAGGCCAAATTTCAGTTCATATCCCAAAACACAAACTTTTTAATCATGAAGTAACCTTTCATCTGACCCCAAAATTAGTCCAAAGTCAAGCATCTCTCAAAGCTCTAACCATCTTTACAGATGGCTCAGGGTCTTCCCATAAGTCTAATGACATGGAAAGACCCTTGGACACAAAAATGGGAACCTGACATCCAAATAGTGGAGGGATCTCCACATATTACAAAGTTAGCAGCTGCTGTCAGAGCCTTTGAAAAGTTCAAAAACGAACCCTTTAATCTGGTCACAGATTCAGCTTATGTTGCTGGTATAGCTATGAGAGCAGAACATGCTCTTCTCAAAGAGGTTTCCAATCCAAAGTTATACAAATTGATTTCTAAATTAATACACCTAATCTCCCACAGAAAGCAACCTTACCATATAATGCATGTGGGGTCACACCCTGACCTCCCAAGTGTCATCGCAAAAGGGAACAGGAAAGCGGATGCATTAGCCATGACAGCAGAAACTGCTAATGTTCTTAACATCTTTGCCCAGGAAAAGTTGTCGCACGTGTTTTTTCATCAAAATGTACCTGCTCTTATCAGAATGTTCAAGCTTTCAAAAGATCAGGCAAAAGCTATTGTTGCTACATGCCCGAACTGTCAAAACTATCAGATACCATCTATGGGGACGGGAGTCAATCCCCGAGGTCTGAACAGCTGTCAGCTGTGGCAGACAGATGTAACTCACTTCACACCTTTTAGACGGTCAAAATACGTGCATGTATCGGTCGACACGTTCTCAGGAGCAGTATTTGCATCATCACATCCAGGAGAAACTTTGCATCACACAATAAAACACTTCCTCCTCACCTTTGCCACCCTAGGATTACCAAAGGAGATCAAAACAGATAATGGACCTGCCTATACCTCCTGCAAGTTAAAGGAATTCTTCAGTGAATGGGGAATAGCACACAAGACAGGCATACCTGCAAACCCCACAGGACAATCCATCGTGGAAAGGACACATCAAACCCTCAAAAGAGTCCTCAATCAACAGAACAAAGACACAAGAATCACATCTCCAGTGGAAAAACTTTGCCAGGTTTTCTGTCATCAACTTCCTGAACTGTACAGCATCAGAGCCTGACGCACCAATACTTCGCCACTTTGCAAATACCACACAAGCAAAGCTCACTGAGAAACCACCCCTGGTCATGAAGGACCCCGAAACACACCAAATTTCTTGGCCTTTCCAGTATATTACCTGGGGCAGAGGATATGCATGTGTGCTACTACCATCTGGTCCAAGATGGTACCCAGGAAAAAACATAAAACCATACCTAGGCACTGCAAACACTACAAACATTGACAAGAATTCTCCTGAGTCAAACACAAGACCTCCACAAAACCAAACCAGTTCTGCCTGGAGACAAAGACATCACCGAATACCCACAAACAGAAGAAGAGACCCCACCATGCAACAGCAGACAAAATAGAAAGCGGAATAGCATTCTACTGCATCAAAACATAGGCCAAAGATAGCCTGAACACAAAATTCTTCTCTGAATTATATGTTGTCACCCCTTTTCTACCCCAAAAAACCCTATTATTCCCTTTTCCTAACTCTTTTCAAAATCCCTTAACCTGATACCCACTCTCCCTCCTTTAGCTTAGATATAAAAAGAAAAAAAAAAAAAAAGAGGGGGGAGGAGGGGAAGGAACAGAGAAAAGAACAAGGGAGAAAACCCTCCCATCATAAAGATAACAAATTTTGCTTGTATTCCCTATCAGAAGCCCCATTCCTGTCCAAAGATGAAAAATATCTCTGTTGGTGCTGTCCTCACTACTGCCTGGGTGTTCTTCACTGTACCGCATGCCTTCGGCTGGATTAGCCTCACAGCCTAGCCATACTGTTTGGGTAACCTTAGCAAAGACATTAAAACAGGATAACATGTGCTTATCCATGGGAAGCATTGATAACCTACTTTCCTCATGTCTAGTAGGAATTCCCTTCGTAGCAGATCATTGGCCCGTCTATAACTCAGAGCTCCTCTGCACCACAGGTAAGAAACTCAACATGGTAGATACTTGGGACGAGCGGACAAAAATGCTGCCCAATGCTCTAGAGGAACCCCAAGAATTGGACCTATTGGGGTCCTCCAATGCCACATACTGTGTCAAATTTTACTTTAGACATCCGATAAACAATTGGCCAGAAATTGACCAGGCAAAAAACACATCCCGAAAAGACATATCACCCATTAACAAAGGCTATAACTATCCTGATCGGTGTAATTACACGGCTCGTGTGACCTCTGTGTCCTCTCTCCACCCCAAAGTATTACCCAAGGGAACGTTTCTCATCTGTGGTGACAGACTATGGGCTGGGATCCCCTCCCGACTCCAGGAAAGTCCCTGTACCCTTGGAAAACTTTCTACCCTCACTCCAAATATCATCCTGTTACATAATTGGAAAAAAGAAAGTGAATTAAAACGCTACAAAAGGTCCTGTTGTATTGCACTAAATAGTTTATTTAGTTGTTGTTTTGCACTGGGTGATTGGAAATTTGTACTGAGTATGTTATGCCATGTAGATTGTTATTTCCCTTCTCCCATCACATGGTCTTTCCCTCATGCACCCCTCTGCTATACTCCATGGTGGTTTAGCCCCTGGTTACCCCTCCCCTCGCCCCTCCTCAATGTCATCCCATTGTCTACAGTCCTCTTCCCCCGCCCCCATCCCCTCGGGTATAAAAGTCCACTGCAAGAAGGTCACACCGTCTTTTCCACCTGGGTGGTCTCCGGAGCCAAACTTGTCTCTTCCCAAGCCAATAAACAGGACACTCATCCCCACATGGAGAAGAGCGTTTCTCGTCTTTTGCTTTGTCCATGTAAGACCGTGTGGGCTAGGGTCTATAGCTAGCTGGAGTGGACTCAAACAATAGCCCGAGAAACACGGATTCTTACAAGGTCCTACACTGAATTTGATGAAAATTGTGACCCCAAATTATACGATTGGAACAAACCCAAAAAGATAGCTGTCTCCCTATTCTTACCATGGGTAGCTGTCACAGACATCTTTTCATTAAAAATCTTTCCTTAAGATGTTTTCTTCCTAAGAAGCTGAGAGGCTTCAGGAACAAAATGTAAAAAATGGTTATCTGCTGCTGTGGAATGCAACAGGTCCATCTGTGATTGGTCTCATCTGCTTGTTTGTAATTAATGGCCAATCACAGCAGAGCTGACTCAGACAGAGAGTCTGAGGCAGCTGCCTTTGTTATCGTTCTTTTCTATTCTTAGCTTAGCTAGCCTTCTGAGATGAAACCTTTTCTTCTATTCTTTTTAGTATAGTGTTAATGTAATGCATATCATAAAATAATAAATCAAGCCTTTTGAACATGGAGTCACCATTCTCGTCTCTTCCCACACCTGAAAACCCCTGTGAACACTGTCACAGGTAGCTGCAGCTAAAACCCTTGGTGAAATAAATCACCTTGGGTTCTGGCTCAGTGAACAAGCTAACGCTACATCTGCTGCCCTGAACGATCTGTTAAAGGAAGAAGAAATCACAAGACATGCTTCACCTCAAAATCGAGCTGCAATTGACTTCTTGCTGCTTGCCCACGGACACGGCTGTGAAGACTTCGAAGGGATGTGCTTTTTCAATCTCTCTTCACGCTTGGAATACATCCATGTGAACATCCAGAAACTGAAAGGACTCGTGAAGAACTTGAAAGTAGAAAAAACCCCAGACTGGGTCAATGACCTTTTCGGTCAATGGGGATTAACAGGATGGGTTGCATCCTTGGTTAAGGAAATGTTGTGGATTCTCCTTGTAGTTGTTATTGTGTTAGCTATGTTCTTGTGCCTTGTTCACTGTTTCAAAAGAACTATAGGGAACGCCTTTTTTCTAAAACCCGAAAGTGGAATTGTAGCAGGGTCCGGGCCTGCTAGGGCCCCGTGGAGAGCATAGGCTTAAAGATAGGAAATGCCAAGTCATAGCAAAGAAGCCCCTGTCTTCCACCTTTCGGACTCCTGCTTATCTCTCTGAAACCCCATAGGTCACTTTCCCTTAACCCCTGCTATTGGACAATTTCTGATCCCCCTATACCCTATATAATGGGCTGTTTTAGCCCATTCTGGTTAGAAGAGCCATCACTGGAACCCTTCACAGACCCCCAATAAAGCCATCGCTGTGGAACTCCAGCTGTCTTCTCCTCTCTTGCATCTGCTTTTCGGTTGACCTGTAGTGGCGCCTTAGCAAGCAAAGAGCTGAAATTATAAGAGGGGATATTCACTAAAGAGCTGATATCCCTTAAGCTTGCTAAGGTTGCCTGCAGCTAAGAGCGGCTTGGGTACTCGGGCAGTCTGTCCCCATA
This sequence comes from Melospiza georgiana, assembly GCF_028018845.1. Taxonomy (NCBI): domain Eukaryota; kingdom Metazoa; phylum Chordata; class Aves; order Passeriformes; family Passerellidae; genus Melospiza; species Melospiza georgiana. Next base: position 10,527,710 of record NC_080464.1, on the reverse strand, counting down.
AGAGGACTGAGCTATCCCGCCCGCGCAGCCTGCCCGGGGGCAAACCGACCCAGCAGGAGACCAGGACAGGTCACTTGATCATAAAAGGAGACCAGGTTGGTCAAGCACAACAAATGCCTCCTAAACCCCTGCTGGCTGGGTCTGATACCCTGGCCATCCTTTAAGTGCTGCGTGATGAGACAGAGTAAAGATCCATTCTGAATTAGGTGAAGTGTCTAAGAGAGGTGAAAAGTCTGTGAGGCCAAAGCTGAAGGAAGTACTTGCATGCCGAGACAGCAAGGAGACAGAGAAAGAAAAACAGAAAAGACCACAAGGTCGATTTGCCCCCGACTTAGAAATTCCTTTGATAAAGAAGAACTGGTGCTAAATGTAACACGGAATGAATATGTATGAACTTATTGTGAAACTGTATGCATATGCATTTGGAAGGGGGATAAAAGAAGACCCGAGGTCTTCAGAAGTACGCATGCCTTGTTGGGGGACTTGCGTCCAGCGCGTCGTAATAAAGGCATACCGGGCTTTACAACTTTTACAAAGTTGTGAGGTTTCTTCTTTTCTCCGCAAAACATTATGGCGAGCCAGCCGGGAGTTCTCTGTCCCCGCAGGGGCAGGGGGGATAGACGGAACTTCAAGGCGCGCCCTAGGATTTTTTTTCCTGGTGGGGCTCCGCTCATCTCAACTTGCCCCCTGTGAGGACAGACAAGGACCTGCTGGCCTGCGGAGGAAGATACGGTATGTACTGAGGGGCCCCGGGGGGGGGGAAAGGAGAGCAAGGGAGTAAACCACCCAGAGACGTCTGGGTCCAGCTGATAGAGCAGCTGTATTAGAGATGGGGTTCATCGTTCTGATAGAGCAGACCGCAAGCGGTTCTGGGGGTGAGCCGGGTGAACCCATGTATGTGTGTTGGGGGTTCATAGTTCTGATAGAGCAGAACTGTTGAGCCCGTGTGTGTTTTGTCTGTATGTGTATGTGATGTCCGGACACTGTGTTGCTGTATGGTTAATGTGTGCATTGTGTGGTCAGTGCACTGTGTTTCTAATCGTGCAAGTGTATAAGTGTATGGTGTATAAAAGAGAATAAATCTACAGTGCGGGGGGGTCAGTACTACCCGTGTTTGAAGCAGCCGAGTGAGGCCTGAGGCGCCTGCTGCAGCAGGCTGCAGGGGCAGGGACAGAAGTGCCCCGCAGAGAAGCGAGTGGAAGAATGTCAGTGATGGTATTTATCGTGTTTAAATGTAGTGATTTGTGTAGATCTGGTACATTTTAACCATGAGTATGAGCTCAGAGAGTTCCTTTGCCTTGGATGTTTGATTTTGATCTCTAGACTGTATGCTGTTATTTTGATTGTGTCCAAGAAAATTGATGAGAGTAAATGCTGAATTATGGTATGCTGTGTTGTGTTGAGAAAAGCGAGCACTTTGAGAGATATGCCCTTTCCCAGTGGTTTTGTGTGGTGATTTTCTTCCGCTGCATTATGGTAATTTGATTCTCAAATTGTATTGTAGTGTTTGTGGAGATTTTAAGATTTTGTTGCAACAAGAGTGGCATTTTACACAGGAGAACTATAGTACGGTGATTTATGCTTAACTACGATAAAGCGACTTAAAGGAATTCCAATAATTCCCCCCCTCACAGCAATTCAAGCCTTGGCTCTAGCGAATTTGAGATAAAGGGGGGGTGCGAGTGCGAGTGTTTGTGTCTGTGGGCATATCAGAGTTTCGGCTGTGACTAGCACAGCCTTTTTGCAAAGCAGTAAAACAAGTGTAAGTAGACACAGGGCTTAATTAGATTGTGCAAGAAGAGAACTAGAAAAGACTGATATTTTGTTTGATCAGAATATAGTGTCTATGTCACGTTTTTGATTAGCATGCTGTGTGAGGTGACAGTGGCTGTGCCCTGGGCACAGGGACAGCTCTGGCTGCCCCGTCTCCCCAGGGAACACGGGAATGGCCTGTGAGCAAAAGCTGGATGTGCAGTTATTATTGCAGTGCGGTGTTTATGAGAAACACTGGTTTTGCTGTTCTAATAAGTGTCAGGGCACATGTAAATTAGAGGTTTCTGGTCAAGCGGATTCAGAACCTAAGGTCTTAGAACTTGTGTGTGGGAACCACATCTGATACCTGCCACCTGGAGCTGTGTGTATAGGAGGAAAGTTGAGAAACTACTGTGAAGGTCTGTAAAAAGGTTTGAGTGGAAGTGAGATAGGGCAAGGAGAAAAAAATAATGAGAACTGACCAGAGCAAAGAGGTTCCTAAATTAGCCCCTTTTGGGAGGGGCTCACTGGGAGAAGGCTGCCAGTAGGAGCAGCTCAGAAAATAAAAAGATTTATAACACTTCATTGCTGTTAGTACTGTTTTAAAATAGGAGGATGAATGGGATAGAGTTTTGTATGCTGAAATGTCTTTGTGTTTTAAGAAATCACCCAGAATGGCAAAGAGACTGTAAGATCAGACCGCCCTCTGGTCTTGGCCCTTGAAAAAGGAAAACAAGGCAAAGAGAAAGCAAATCAAACATGTTGTTCAGCATGCAGCATAAGATAGCAACGTATGAAATCAGGCAAGGATTATCATGCTGAAATGCAAAACAATCACAGTTCACAAAATGAGTACATATGATTTGCTAAACGCTCCTCCCAAGGTAAGGGAGGAAGGGTAAAGAAGACCTCCCCAAAAGGGAAGAATTTTTGCTGACACAAGGGCCATATATTCAGTTTTTAATAAAGCTTTAGTACCTGTGGAGAATGTTTATGTTGTAGTGTGGGGAACAACTGAACAACTGGCCAGTCTGAGAAGGCATACTTTTGCAAACCTTTAAAGTAACACGTGTACTATGTGTACCTAAAAGCTTTTGTACAATTCGCTCAATTTGCTAAACATTCTCAAATGAGAAAGGTTACTCTGGAGGCAAATGATATAAAGATGTTAGGCTTAACATTAACAGACACTGAAATTAAAGACACTAGTAGGAGATATTAGAATAAGTAAATAAGTGTTTTCAAGGGTATGGGCCTCTGCTGTACCAGGGAGAATGAAAGATGCCCCCCCATGGTAATCAAGCTTAAGGAAAGAACACAACGAGTGAGAACTGAGTAGTACCCTCAAAAGGAAGATAAGGAAGGAATCAGCCCAATAATTGATAGTACTGGATTAAAGGCTGTTAACAAGATGACACAGAATTTATACCCTGTGGTAGCAAATCCATATACCTTACTGACTTTTTTAACACCTGAGCTAACCTGGTTCACTGTTTTAGGCCTAAGAGATGCCTTCTTTTGCCTCCCTATCCACGAAGCCAGCCAGAAAATTTTTGCATTCAAACTCAAGCTCACATAGTCCATGTGCCTGAAGGCTTCAAAATTCCCCACTCCGATTGGACAACAGCTTGCAAAGACCCAGAGTCCCGGGAAGCTCCACAAGAGGAAAGGAGGCTGTTGCAGTATGTGGGTGATCTTCTAGAAGCCACTCGGACGAGGGAAGTAAGAGAAGCCTGGACGGTAAGCCTTTTGAATTTCCTAGGACTCCAAGGACGCAGAGTCTCAAAGAAAAAGGCACAGGTAGTGAAACAGAAGGTAATCTACCTGGGGTAAGAAGTGAGTGCGGAGCAGCAGACTTTAGGGCAAGGAAGCCCTATGCCAAACCCTGAAACCCCAGACAACGAAAGAATTCCGAACCTTCTTAGGCATGGCAGGGTAGTGCCAGCTGTGGGTTTATAATTATGGACTGTTCGCCAGACTTCTCTATGCTCTTATTGCCGTTGGAAACAGAGATCTCCAGTGGACAAGAGACGCCACACGGGCTTTTCACCAGCTAGAGAGTGCCCTCATGTTTGCTCCAGCTTTGAAACTTCCAGATGTAAGTAAAACATTCTTTCTATTTTTCCACACAAGGAATTGCCCTGGGAATATTAGCTCAGGACTTCGGTCCATACCAGAAGGCACTTGCTTACTTCTCCAAGCAACTAGATGCAACAGCCAAAGGATGGCCAGGTTGCCTCAGAGCCGTAGCAGCAGTTGTGCTGAATATTCAAGAGGCACGCAAGTTTACCCTGGGACAAAAATGACTGTGCTAGTGTCCCACACAGTGTCCGCAGTACTGGAAGTAAAGGGTGGCCACTGGCTTTCACCACAGAGGTTTCTGAAATACCAGGCCATCATGGTAGAGCAAGATGATGTAGAGATAGTGGTGACTAATATTGTCAACCCAGCTTCTTTTCTCAGTGGAAATTAAGGAGAAGCAGTACACCATGATTGCCTAGAGACCATTGAATCTACCTACTCCCGCCGCCCAGACCTAAAGGACACTCCTTTGGATGATGCAGAGACCTAGTTCACTGACAGGACCAGCTACGTTGCCAGTGGAAAGCGACATGCAAAGTACACAGTGACTACCTGCAGAGAGGTAATCAAGTCTGGACCCTTACCAACAGGGACCTCTGCGCAGAAGGCTGAGATAATTGCCCTGACCCGTGCCCTGGAAAGGGCAAAAGGGAGGAGATTAACCATCTACACAGACCTAAGGAATGCATTTGGAGTCATACATGCACATGGAGCCATCTGGAAGGAGAGGGGACTGCTGACCTCACAGGCAAAGAAGAGACAATCCAGCTGCTGGAAGCAGTTCAGCTACCTGAAAAAGCCTATTAAGGCACACTAGAGAGTGAGCTTAAAATTGGAGGAAAGAAATGAGCTGGCGGATGGAGAGGAAAAGAAAGCAGCAAAGGGTGAGGTACAGATTTTCCTCGAAGGTAAGCCATAATACAATAATACTAACCAAAAGAGACGTACAACTGCAAGGGGTGGGCTACCATTGAAAGAGAGATAGTAATCCCTTCCCATTTTCGTGGTTACTAGTGAAGGAAGGGCACTAGAAAACACACTAGGGCCTAACTACTTAAAAGCCTTTTATAGAGTGTGGCTCCTTTCTCAAAATGACCAAGGCTGCCAGTGATACAGAGTGCATTGAAATGAAGTGTTGACTTTGAAGCAGTAATTTCCACAGGCTTTCTAGAACACACATCTGATTGAAACAATCGTTGTATCGTTGTCAGGAATTTATATGCCACTATCACTCAGGTAAGCCGACAATGTGATCCTTGCCTCCAGACTAACCCCAAAATACCGCCCGGCCAAAACTCGGTCAGACTGGGAGAGGCCATGGGCCTGTACAGCAGTGGCAAATTAACTTTTCAGAACTCCCAAGGAAAGGGGGGTATCAGTATTTACTAGTATTGATAGATACATTTCCAGGGTGGCCAGAAACATTCCCCACCAGAACTGTCAAAGCTCAAGAGGTGACCAGATTATTTTTACAAGAAATAATACCACGCTTCAGAGTTCCAGCCACGATGTCCTCAGATAAAGAATCACATTTCATTTCCAAAATAGTGCAACAGATTAGTAGCCATCTGGGCACAGATTAGGAACTTCACACCCCATACCACCCCCAATCAAGCGGCCAGGTGGAGAGAATGAATAAGACTGGGGCAAGAAGTTAATCTACCCTAGCCCAAGCTCTTCCACTAGCACTATTGCAAATTCAAACTAAACCTTGAGCTAAAGGAATGCTGAGTCCTTTTGGAATGCCTTATAGAAGACCAAATAGAATACAAAGGGAATGTCCAGAATGTCCACCTACATGGTGGCATTAAGCAAACAGCTCAGAGTAATTGAGAAACATGTGGCTGGAACTCGGAGCAGGGAGTTAGATAGCCTGGGGATGATGTATATGTTAAGTCTCTTACAGAGAAGACTTCGGAACCACAGTGGGACAGGCCACTGCGAGTACTTCTCACCACCTTCAGTGCAATCAAAATCAAGGAGCAGAATGCCTGGATCCATCACTCTCGGGTGAAGAAGGCCCAGAAACCCCTTAAGGAGTGACGCCAGGAGACAATGAACTGAGATTAAAACTTACTCGGGCAAAATGAGTATATTGCGGTCGGGAGTAGCTCATACTTTAGTGTACAGAATTGTTTTGTATGTAATTATAACTGAAGTTTTAGAACTAGAGAGTACCTCTATCCAAAGCAATGCTGAATGGCCTTGGTCCCTGGCATTTAATCAGTATACTGGATCCATAGGAAAACCTTCTGAGATAAAAGATTTAAACATATCTACTGTAGTAATCCACGAGAATCAGGTATGTGAGGATAAAGAATGGCAAGAACAGGAACTGTGGACTCTTCAAGGAATCAGAGGAGAAGAAATCAAAGTAGGGTGCCAGGTCATCAATAAGTTAGCTTATGAGAGACCAGATGTAATTAGTGTCTGAACCTCCCCTGGTGTATATGAACACCAGGAAGTCTGTGATAACCTAAGTGAATCAGACTGTTGGTGTAATTTCACCTTGATACAGCCTGTAGAAGTGACCTGCCTTTGAGCTCGAATTACTATCAGACTTTCATTTGAATTCAAAGTGGACACTGCACTTTTACCACAGCAGGGCCTTATACACCCCATAGTAGTTCAGACTCTACCCAAACTCCAAACTTGAACCTAACGTAGTAAAGAATGTGACTGAACAACAGCTATTATTCAATCCAGAATGGTCTCTCAAATGTGTGGAGTTGATAATGCAAATTAACATCTCAAAAATCCAACCAGCCTGCTCCTCCTTCCAAAAAAAATTCCTTTGAGGGCTGGACAAAAACAGGCATATCTCAGGAGCAGAACAAGAAAGGAAGGAGCCAGCTCTCCTGGTGCCTAAAACCAGGAACACCAAGAAATCAGTTTCCTTAGGTCATTTTCCAAGCCGGTTGGCTGAACACTCAGGCAATGACTGGTAAAGGGTGCTGAACTGCAGGTGGTAAATTAACCCAAGCAAGGAAGGTGATTTTCTTTATTTATAGCTATCCCTTTTCCTACTGAGATTTGGATCAGTGATTGTCCCAGTCTGAGGCAGTTGGATTCTGCTTAGATTCCTGAGGTCTCTACATTTCAGAACAAACATCTGCCTCAAATATGACCTAAACCTCTGTCAGATACACTTGTGAAGTGTGTCTGAATTTGCAGTGTGAGCCTAGCACATCCCTCTGGCAGGGAGGGATGGTCATAAACAGAAAGCAGTTCCTGTTCCCCATTACAAACATCTCACTGGCATATTAGGGACAAGATTAGGAGTTTTAAATGGAATTGATTCAGAAATACTGGTGAATAAACTGGCCACTGCAGCAGGTAGCCGAACAAAATTGAAGCAGCCTTTATAGTAATCTCTATTGGCATTAGGAGCTAGCCAGTGACAGATTTCAAAAGTACTGCCAAAGTAAGGAAGTATGAAAAGGCCGGGGACCAAGACCACAAGTTGATAGTAGAAGCACTTAGTATAGTACAAGATAACGTGCCTTTAGCTTTCAGTTGTATACAAGCACAGTTATGGATACAAGCAACAGCAGCTCTGATCATATGGGAAAGGGGTGAAGGTAATTTTCCAGCTGAAATTCAAGAAATTGTGTGGGATAATGCAATTGATGTTGAAAGGAAGTTTCAATCCTGGCGGACTATGGTGAATTTCACCTATGATCCTGTTTCTAATGTGGCAACTGCCTTTGTGCTTACCATATGTAATGCCACTGTTTATGTTATCCATCCCATCGTTGCTCTAGGATTAAACCATGAAAAAACAATACTCTGTCCTTCAGAACATGGAGTGTGGGCACGAAAGATGAATGGGAAGTGGCAGACAGTAAACTTAGAATCCTGCACTGCTAGAGAACAGATGGGATTCATTTGTGAAAGCAATACTATTAATGCTCAGGATGTGTGTTTGGACACTGAGCAGAGTATTTGTCACTTCAAAATTCATCCAGTCACTGACCAGAAAACTGTGCTCGTATATACTGGAAAAGGGGGTGTGCTTGAGAACTGCTTGTGCTGCTGTACAAATTGATAGCAATGATGTTATTCTGTCTAGTAGAAACCATTCTAATCTCTGTATATGTAATTTTGTTAAGATTATTGGATGTGAACTTTGGGTGGTCACCAACTGCAAATGGAATCTTTAATAAGTTGTGCCACCCCATTGTAGTTTTACTACTATTAGTTGGGGTAAGTTTAGGATTATCTATTATATTGTTAATTTGGAACTGGAGAATGCTACAACGAATAGCTGTACTAACATCTTTGTCAAAAGCACATGGTGAAGCACTAAAAGACAATTACTGTTGTGAAGGTTTTCATTAAGTAAAAGAATTTACTTATTTCCTAGGAAAGGGGGGAATGAGACAGAGTAAAGATCCATTCTGAATTAGGTGAAGTGTCTAAGAGAGGTGAAAAGTCTGTGAGGCCAAAGCTGAAGGAAGAACTTGCATGCCGAGACAGCAAGGAGACAGAGAAAGAAAAACAGAAAAGATCACAAGATCGATTTGCCCCCGACTTAGAAATTCCTTTGATAAAGAAGAACTGGTGCTAAATGTAACACGGAATGAATATGTATGAACTTATTGTGCAACTGTATGCATATGCATTTTGAAGGGGGATAAAAGGAGACCCAAGGTCTTCAGAAGTACGCATGCCTTGTTGGGGGACTTGCGTCCGGCGTGTCGTAATAAAGGCATACCGGGCTTTACAACTTTTACAAAGTTCTGAGGTTTCTTCTTTTCTCCGCAAAACAGTGATGACACTCAATATAAACTGTTCCATTACCTTACCAGGTACTGAGGTCAGGCTAACTGGCCTATAATTACCTGGATCCTCCTTCCCACCCCTTTTGTGAATGGTTATCACATTGGCCAGCTTCCAGTCATCTGGAACCTCACCAGTGATCCAGGACTGTGCGTAAATGATGGAGAGCAGCTTTGCAAGCTCATCTGCCAGCTCCCTCATCACCCTGGGATGGATCTCATCTGGTCCCAGAAATTTATGAACATCCAAGCGGCTCAACAGTTCTCTGACTGCCTCCTCCTGGATAACTGTCACAGACATCTTTTTGTGAAAATCCTTTTCTTTAGGATTTTTCTCTTCTGAGGAGCTGAGGCCTCAGAAACAAAATGTAAACAATGATTATCTGCTGCTGTGGAATGCAACAGGTGGATCCATGATTGGTCTCCTGTGGATGTTTTGATTTAGTGACCACTCACGGCAGAGCTGGCTCTCGCTCTCTGTCGGAGCCAGCTGCCTTTGTTATCATTCTTTTCTATTCTTAGCTTAGCTAGCCTTCTGGAAACTTTTCCTTTTATTTCTTTTTAGTATAGTTATAATGTAATATATATATATATCATAAAATAATAAATCAAGCCTTCTGAACATGTAGTCAACATTCTCGTCTCTTCCCTCATCCAAGAACCCTTGTGACCGCTGTCACATATAACGGGGACTATTCTGCTCCCTGACACCATCTACTATCCCAGGAGGACAGTTGTCCTGAGGACAAGCCTCTTTCCCACTAAACACCAAGGCAAAGAAAGCATTAAGCATTTCTGCCTTCTCCTCATCTGCAGTTACTAAGTTCCCTCCCACATCCAGTAGAGAACAAAGGTTGGTCTTACCTTGTTGCAGTAGATAGCATTGCTAGCAGATTCCAACTACTCACAGACTCTGACTGCAGGCTTCCCTTGCAGACTTATGTTCCAGCAGCGGCTCCATCAGTGGCCCCTCACAACAGACTCCAACTCCTCACTGTGGGGCCACCAAAGAAAAGGGAAAAAAGAACAAAACCCAACCTCCCCCCCAAAAAAAAAAACCCCTTGCAATTCTTTCCCTTCTCTGTGCCTTGCCTTCTCCATGCCTCCCCCTTGAACAGCTAACCTACTCTTTTGTAATACCCATCTGCATTGGACACATTAGAGGCAAGGCTGTTCCTCCTCTTTGGTAATTAGTACAGCTGTAACTCATCAGGGATGAGGTTGCTTGCAATACATTCTCCTACATTACCATTCCTTTTGCCGTTAATATATTTGTAAAAACATTTTTTATTATCCTTCACAGAAGTTGCCAAATAAGATTCGAACTGAACTTTGGCCTCCCTAATTTTTTTCCTACATGCCCTAGCAATCCCCTTTAATATTTCCTGAGAGACCTGACCCTCCTTCCAAAGATGATACATCCTCTTTTTATTTATATGTTCCTTCAAAACCTCCTTGCCCATCCAGGTTGGATGTTTGCCTGGTCAACTCATCTTTTGGCATACAGGAAGAATCTGTTCCTGTGCCCTCAAGATCTCTGTTTTGAAGCACACCCACCTTTCCTGTACTCCTTTGTTTTTAAGGGCTGCTTCCCAAGGAAGTCTCTGAATAAGTCTCCTAAATAGGCCAATAAGTCTCCTAAATAGGCCTGTCTCTGAAAAGTAAAAGGCCCATCTAAAATTTATTGCGTGTATTAAAATATATATGCATGCATTATGTGCATATTTTATCAGACCAATTTTCTTGTAGATATTTCTTTATTTCCCTGACTATATTCATACAGAAACTTGGAAGATATGTATTTTAATTTTTATACTGTTCCTTAAAGAGATGTAACTGAATATTTCCACACTGCCTATAAGATTCAGTGTCTTTTTCAGACGGATAGGTTTCTCCATCACCATATTGATTGTTACCTTTATTGTACAGTAAGAGTATTTCCCAGTGATTAGACAGGTTTTACCTCATTTGTTTGTTCATGTATTCTACCTGCCAATCTTTTGTGTCCTTGAAAAGTATATTAAGAATTCAAATAACGTATTCTTTGCATGCATTAAGAAAAGTGGTGTTGGTGCCTTTTTTTCAGTGTACAGAGCCAATAGATTCTTTATAGCTAAGCTGTTTAGTTTTGGGGAACCTCAGTTTACAGAATAAATGTGATAGCTTCAATGTTTTGTTTCAAGACTTAGTTATGCAAATTAAACAATGATTACAATTGCTAAGTTGTTTCATCATAGAAGCAGAATTGTGTTTTTTCCCCCAAACTTCAATAATACACGAATGTAAAAAAATACTATCATATAAGTCATAATTTTGTTATATAATTTATATAGATATATGATTATTAAACTAAAAAAATATTGTTGTTTATGATAGTTAAAGAAAACTAAAGAAGAATTTAATGAATCTCTCTGTACTGGTTTGAAAGCAAACCAGTGGGAGGAATTAACCCCACACAAACACCTTGCAAGAGATTTCAAGTCAGAGCTACAATTTAATAGGAAAATTACAATAAAGGCAATAGTACAGAAACACTGGCTTAAACTGACAAAGTCAGAGTACAAGCTGACACACTGGTTGTCAGGGTGGTGGTAGCAGTCTGGTTAAATGGTGGTTGCAGTCCTGTTGGAGTGATGGATGTGGTCCTGTGGAAAGATCTGGTCCTTGATTGGATGTCCACTGGTGTTAGTTGTGTCCCAGTCCCCAAACTCCCAGATTAAATACTCTCCAGCTCCAGACAGGAATGTTCAGTACCTCCCCCAGGGTGGGGAGTTTCACCATGAAATGATGTAATCCTATGAGTCATAAGATATTTTGGGGAATCCTTGATGGCTCATTGTCAGAAATGACCCCCCTTAGGCTGGGTGTAGTTGTTGTGAAGACAAAAAGAGAACACTACACCCAGCTCACGGCTGTTACAAACTACTCAGCCATTAACAGTTCATCAGGAATAATGTAGATGGGTGTGGAATACATAGTTTGACTACATCCATACTGGTACTCTTTCTTCTGTAACCACAACACTAACAACAAAAGAAATTGCCCAGAGATATCAGGAGTTAGATATGGAGGTAGGATATCTGAAGAAAGGGGTTACTGTGGAAATCTACATTTATATTTAAAAAATAAATAAATCTTCAGTTGCTGTATTTCTTTACCCATGTTAGCAGAGCAAAAAGTGCATGCCCATCTTTATTGATTCAATTATGTCAGCATTAAGGTGATTGGTACTGACAAAGCTTTTGCATTCAAAAAAGAAATGAACAGCACTGCTCACCTACAGGACAATTAGAGAAATCAAAAGCAAGTTACAGAAATCTCAGGAGGAGTTTTGCTGGTATAATGAATTCAATAAAAAGTTACAACCAAATCAAAGTAAAACTTAGTTTTACTGTAAACAGACCACATTTTATTTGGAAGGCATCAACAGACTAAACCTCTACCCCAAAAGGACCATTTCAATCAATTCCTGTTTTGATGTATAATTTGGCTGTTAGCCAAGCAGTAATGAATGGAATTAATAAAGCCTTGTGCCTTATTGATTTGTGTTTGATGGCTGTTCAATTTTGTTGTGTTGGATGCAAGTTCTGATTAAAACTTTCCTTTCTTTTGAGATATTTATATTTTTTTTCCTTTCCTACTTTCATTTTGATTGCATAGTGCCTAATAATATGAGCTTATGCTTCCGACATTCTTTGTGCCATAGCATTTTGGCTTCTCTGCCCCACTGTGTGTTTTCACACAGTTGTAATACATTTAATCATCTATTGGACCTTTGTTCTTGATTCAAGTCCATTAGCCATCGGATTAAAAAATTTCTTGAGGAGGCATGGCCATGAGGAACTTGAATATTCTCTATGATTATATAAGCATTGTTTCCTTTGGAAAGCATGTAAAAACCTTACTATGGGGTGCAAGTGTGGGAGCATGGGGTGGTGGTGCTTGAAAAATAGCAAGACTTCAATACAGTGGGAACCTTCTTTGATAACAAAGATATTTTTCTGTAGTTTTTTCTGAGAAATAAAGGTAAGAACACTATTTTACTCATGTCAAATCCTGTCCCTAATACTGTACATTGGGTACATTACATATCAAATGAAAAAGTATTGATGTTACAAGTTCTTGTGAAATAGTTTAATGAATTTTGGTGTTTCCAGTTATGAGTTGTAATAATGTTTTGCTGTGCACACAAAAAAAAATTGTTCTTTACAAAACTGACAGGTCCATTATTCCAGTCTGTTCTTTTATTACATCAGGTTGCAAAATTTCAAGAGGAGATAAGCATTTTACTGGTTGAAAACTGTTGTGGTGTGATGTAATAGCCTGTCTCAGTTATCCCGGTTCTTTCCCCAGGTGTGCCAATAACCTCTTCCTGCCCCTCCCCTGTGCAATGGCACGGCGCCGGCTCGGCTTTCAGGCTCTCTCGGCATGGGGAAGGGCGACTTGTGTGGCTTGGGTTTTGGGTTTGCCGCGGGGTGCGAGTGAGGGAGGCTCTGTCTGTCCCCCAGCACGGCGTGGCAAGTTCCGATTCCGTGCGGCTGCCGGTGGCACTTTTAAAAGCAGTACAAGCAGCTGCATTGTGAAGGGCTAAACATCTGCGTGTTTTTGCTTCTTAACTACAATTTTTTGGAAATCGGTAGCTGATTTGGTTTTTGTTTTCGGTCAGTGGGAGATTGTACTGTGCCTTTTACATCTAAAATGGGCTCTTAAGTTAAGCACAGCACAAAAAGGAGTGTATTATCAGACTGTTGGAATTTTAGTTAGTGGAAATGTAACATTCTCTAAAGGAAAATTGAAATGGTTTATAAGGTGGCTTTTCCTACACTTCCCACAAATTTCTCCTGAAGAAGTCCACAGTATTCAATTCTGGGACAAAGCAGGGCATGAATTGATAACCTTGGGAAAGTCTGGGAATATCTCTTCAGCTGAATTCGTGTTCTGGAGTTTACAAATTCGAGCAGCCTTGCTCAAACAAAGGGAAATGGAGAAAAAGCCAAATAACAAGGAATGTACCTCTGCTCTTCCTGTTTCTCTTCCCTCCCCAGCTCTGAACCCTGTACCCCAAAACTTGGTATTTTAAGGAGAGCAGACTCTGCTCATGCCCAGGGAAGCTGGCTCCCTAAGCACCTTAAAATGCCTGAGTTCCTTTGTCCACAACTTCCTGGCCAGACCGTGTGGAACCTTTCCCAAAACCCTGTGTCTCCTGCTCTGAAACCCAGAGCACATGTTAGCTTTTCAGAGAGCAGTGACCCCCAAAATGGCTCCCAGTCCCCAGGGGATCAAGAAGATGGAGGATAACATGTGGTACCATGCCATACCTGGTCTCCTTCTTCCCATGATTCCCCTAAGCATCCCAAAAATCCCTCCTCACCCTCCACCGCTCCTGATCCTCGTGACACCTTCCCTCCCCCCAGCTTACCTGCCATACCCTCAGCTCCGCCCCTCTATCCCTCCCAGGAGGCATCTGCCGACGTGATGTCACCAGGTGTCCCCTCCCTCTGCCTACCCCCTGTCCCCCTGCCCCCCTTGTTCCCACGGTATCCCCGCACCCTGCCAATGCCCTGTCCCCGCCCCCTGTTCCCATGGTGTCCCCGCCCCCTCCCCGGGTTCCCACGGTGGGGGCACGCTCACTGCTTGTCCCCACAGCTGCACCTGTGATCCCAATGCTTCCAATTCAACGGATACAGGGCAGGGAACCTCAGACCCAATACAGGGTCCCACTTTGTAATTCACCCTTGTTATGTATCAGTATGCAGGGCAAGGGGGAGGAGCCTCAATTGCTAATTGGAAAGCTTTTGGACGAGAAATTATAAGAGAAATTTGCAAAACCCACAAAGTCTATGGCTTACATAGCCCATACTTCTGTGGTCTTTTAAATGCTGAACTGGGTAGGACTGTAGTAGTCCCACATGATTTAAAACAGCTTTTTTCGTGCCTCATGACCTCTACAGAATTCAAATTATGGGAATTGGCGTGGAAACAACTGCTAAAAGAAGCTCTCCCAGACTTGCATGATGATCCAAACACAGCAAAAGATGCCAATGGCATGCCAATTACCATTGACCATCTCTCCGGTGAGGGCCAATGGTCCTTAGCCTCAGTCCAAGCTGCAGTAATTCCTGTAGAAGCACTTGAGAGAGTCAAAGAAGCAGCTGATAAGGCCTTCTTTTCCCTCCAACCTGAAGGCCCATTTGAGCCTTATAGTAAGATCAAGCAGCTGCCATCAGAGCCTTTTTTGAAATTTGTAGAAAGGTTAACTAGAGCTATTGAAATCCGAGTTAAAAAAGAGAATGCAAGGGAAGAGGTTTTAGAGGAAATAGCATTTACAAAATGCAAATGAACAGTGTCGAGCGGCAATTTTAAGCCTACCTCTAGAACCCCACCAACACTAAAAGATATGCTTCTAGTTTGTAACAGGAAAGTGCCTCTGATGAGTGTGGCTGAAGACATCAGACCAAAGCTGCTGCCAAGACTACCTCAGCAAGTCGCTGTTGCCAGCCCTCCGCCCATTCCCTCAGCACAGCAGCACACTGGGCAGCAGCGAAGATCAGCAATGGTTGACTGACGATGTGAAGGGAGACGACCATCTGATTGATGAGCATTGAACTCCGATTTATTGATCCAACATGCACATTTTATAACCATGTTAATTAAGTTCATACATATTGCAAAACCCGAGCTCATCATTGGCTACAGATTACACACCAACCCCTCCTTTTGTTTTCAATACCTGTGGTTTGTTATTGAGACCAAGACTTGTTTTTCTCATCCTGTTATGAACGGTTCTCAAGGCCTCCATGTTTGTCACTCTGCTTTCCCATCACTATCCAAGGACAAGGTATTTACTTGTTATTAAAAAACAAGCCTGAGAACTCTGCTGTTTACAGGAACTTGCCTGAGAATTTTGTTGTTTACAGGAACAGGCTTGAGAATTTGCTGCTTACAGCTGCCTTTTACTTTTCCATCAGCTGTATATTTTCATGGCCTCTTTCTATAAGCCATGTTTGAACAAAGCTCTCCACACTTCCCCCCTTTCTTTCTTTTTGCACAAGGAGGTTAGTTTGCCAAGTTTTCTCTATCATCCTACCAACCATATTTTGAATACAATTACAAAGACAAGGTAAAATAAGTAAAAGCATTAAAAGCACACCTAATATCCCTATAGCATATATCACAAGGTTCCTCAGCCATGGTCCAAGTCCTAAACTTTTAAGCCATTCATCAATTCCCAATCCTTCTTCCTTGAGATTGTGAAGTCCTTGCTGTAACTCTTTTATCTTAGCATGAATAGATACAGAGTGATCAGATAAATTCATACAGCACATCCTTTCAAACTCTTCACACCCATGGCCTTGTGCTAAAAGCAGAAAATCTATAGCGGCTCTATTTTGCAAAACAGCATGATTATCACTTTGTACATCTGCAGTTAACATATCTAATATTTGTGGCATCTTATTCAATTCACCCTTAGCCCAGCACCCTAGTTGTTTTGCTAAGTTCATAGCTTTGCTTGCAGCACCTCCTGGCAGGATAGTTGAGACCTATTACCGCGCCTGAGTGGGTCGCAGCTGGTGAGAGAGAGACGGTGAATCTTGTTTCTTGATCAGAAGGCTTGATTTATTAAGATATTATATATAATACATTATTAATATACTAATAAGAATAAAGAGAGAGGTTTGCAGAGCTGCGAGGCTAGTCCAAGAATAGATTGAAAGAATCTATAACAAAGTTGTGTTCAAGGACTCAGTCCCCTAGCTTGCACTGGTGATTGGCCCTTAATTATAAACATAAAAAATGAGCCAATCAAGGTGTCCCTGTTGCATTCCACAGCATCTGATAATAATTGTTTACCTTGTCTTCTGAGGCCTCTGGCCTCCAGAAGACGCTGAAATCTGAAAGAAAGGATTTCTGTGAAGAAATGTCTGCGACAGAGACCCCTACTTGTTTCAGCTCACTCCAGAACCATGGATCTCCTATCTGACTACAGTCTAAGTCATGTAAGCTATACCTCTGTCTGCTTGCATTTTGGCTTAGTTGCATTAGTATAGATATATTGGGGTGAAATAATGACAATTTACCCAAGTAACAAGGTCCACCCTGTGGCTGGGCTGGTATACCATTCCAGGCTCTATCCCCACAAATTAAAAATATCCCTGTGGGTAATTTCATAGGTGTCATGATACTAGAGCCTTTACATTGGTTGTAAAGTTGCTGGGACACTGTGTCCAGACTTAGGGATGAATCTAGAGTAGCCCATGTCCCTCTATGCTGATTAACTTTTTGAAGATTTAAAGAATCAAAGCTGAACCATCCACCATTTGAAGTGTTGGTCATACTGGCGTTTGCACTTCCGAAAAGATCCAATTCCTCAGGAGGGGAGTGCAAAGGAGTATTAAGTGATTGGATTAGTAAGCATTGGCAGTAGCTGTCACTCTGACTTGCAGTATACCCTTGTTGTGCGGGCAATTTAATGTTCGTCATATTGCGCATGCAGAGAGTTCGGTTATTAATTAGACTGCAAAATTCTCGAGGAGACCATACTGGAAGTCCTACAAAGCATGTTCGAAATGGGTTAGTAACCCCTCCAAGGCTGAGACAAAGCAATGATTGGTTAATTTGATTAGCAAGCGTTATCCATATATTATCTTTAGGTTGATTAAAGTGTGTTACCCTTACCTCTCCAGCCACCACTGCACTAAGCAGTATAACAAAAACGAGCCTCATTTTTCTGTTCTTTCTCTTACCTTCTTTTTCTTATCAGTCTTTAACCTTACTGTTCCCGTCACTTGTAGTCTACACCCCTGTAATCTCCTAAGGCAGTGATCTAATGCCTTATTAGGATCTCCTCTAATGGGTCCTACAACAAAATGCTGTGTTAAGGGCACCAGTTTTCTACACCGTGCAGAGGCTATGTATGACTTACTTACTTTGAGCCTTAACTCTCTTCAAAATACACTGTACCTCCCACCGATAGTAGGCCAAGATTTTCTGCTCATGAGATTCATAAAGATCTAAAGCTGAGGCTGTATTTAGCCCTGTCTGACTCCGTAGTGCCCATTCCCAATCATGGTCCCATGTGTGTTTATGGTTACAGGGGCTACACCACAAACGCCAAAACGACGACTGTTCCACCCAAAAGGTCCTACCACAACCCCCACAATACAGTGCAACCCAAGCAGCACAATCTGGGCTGCGGCACTCAAGCACTCAAGGCAGTTCTCTCTTGCTGGTCCTCTTATGTGGAAAGATGATAATGATTCGACAATGTCAATCAGTTCCCTGGCCGTCCGGCAGTGGCATGTTACGGCCCTGTCAATTGCTTTTGAGTGTCCCTTCAGCTGTAGCAGTAGTGGTCGCAGGATCAGGGGCAGTTTCTTCTCCAGACGTTCCTTGTCCCCTTCTGTGAGGTGGTCCACCAATCGCTGCATCAAGAACAGGTTTAGTCCACTTGGCAGGTACCCACAGTGCTCCTGCAGGGGTGGAAATACAGAGATATCCCCTTCCCCAGAACAGGACCTTAGCAGGATCCTTCCATAACCCTGTCTTGGGGTCCCGGTACCTTACCCATATTTCCCTTTTCTGCTCAACAGTCTCTTGTGGCTTATAGTGCAGTTCTGCTGAGGGTTGCCCTACATCTCCCAATACACACAAGTGATTAATCACAAATAGACTTTTTAACAATCTTGCCTGAGGGTCAGTTACTCCCTCATGCTTGGCTAAGTACTTTTTCAAGGTACCATTTGCCCTTTCGATGATGGCTTGCCCTGTTGGGGAATTTGGGATACCTGTAAAATGTTCAATTCCCCAACTTCTTAAGAATCTCCCTATGCTCTGACTGATATAGGCAGAACCATTATCCGTTTTAATTCTTTTTGGTGTACCCATCACTGCAAAGCAACTGTACAAATGCCTTTCCACGTGTATAGCTCTTTCTCCTGTCTGAGCCGTTGCCCATATATATTTGCTCTAAGTATCAACAGACACATGTACGTATTTTAGCCTGCCAAAACTAGGGACGTGTGTGACATCCATTTGCCATAACTCGTTTGTTTGCAGGCCTTGTAGGTTTACTCCTAGGCCTAAACCACTTCCCCCATTATGGTGACGACAAGTCGGGCAGGCCCTCACAATGTCTTTTGCTTCTGCGAGTGTTATCTAAAATTCTCTACTTAAGCCTTTTGCATTTTGGTGAAACATTGAGTGAGCTTCTCGTGCCAATTGGTGACTTGAGAGGGGTGTGCTTTGGGTGATGGTTACCAATCTATCTGCCCTATCATTCCCTTCTCCTAAACCAGAATTCCATTTGTGGCTTCTAACATGAATTACGGCATAAGCATGCTCCCTTGATCTTGTAGCCCTCTTCAACTGCATTAACAGTTCATACAGCCTTTGATTTTGCACCTCCTTTATGGAGGCATCTTCAATTCTTGCTACAACTCCTGCAACATACAAAGAGTCTGTAACAACTTTCAAAGGTTCCTTAAGCTGTGCCATTGCCCATACCACTTCTAACAGTTCCATGGTTTGTAGGCTGTCCACTGCTTCTGCTTGCAGGATGTGATGTTTCCATACTCCCTTTTCCTGCCAAGTTATTGCAGCAGTTCTTGACTTCCTGCCAGCATCTGTAAATGCAGTAATGGCATCTGATATAGGGGAATTTTCTCGCTTTGGGCGATTTATCCAGTCCCAGTCCCCTATCCACTGAACCAGAGCTGGTCGAAGCTGATCTGTTTCAATTGGGCAACATGCACCTAAGAGAGCTTCCTGCAGTTCTTTTGAATTAGTTAAATACCAGTCCAAAGTATCCTTTTTCATTGGCATCCTGATGGTAGCTGGTTCCGCCCCAGCCACCTATAACATCCTTTCTCTGCCTTTCTTTATTAGATCCACTAACATTTCAATTTTTTGAAAAAGAGTCTTAGTTTGCTGTAGCGGAGGGGAGATCCATTCTAATATCCGTGTCTCCCCCGTTTTTTCTTTAACGTGCGTAAGTGCTCCCAAAAGATATTGTGGGCCATTCCAAATGGTCAAGTCTATGGGTAAGTCTGGATCCCTTCGATAAACGTGCCCATATGTAACACAGTCCAAAATTTGCTGAATGATCCGCTGTTGTTTGTCAGTGATAGGCACCGGATAAGTTGGGTCAGTTCCCTTTAACAGCGGGCACAACTCATTGAGTAGTTCATTGGGTATTCCCACTATTGGTTTTAACCACTGCAAATCACCCAAAAGTTTTTGAACATCATTAAAATGGTCATCTTTGTTTTCAATTGTAATTTCTGAGGTTTTACGGTTTGTTCTGTCATGGACCATCCCAGATATTTCCAGGGGGCTGTTGTTTGAATTTTCTCAGGAGCTATTACTAGAGAATATTGTGCCAGTGTGGTCCTTATTTTCTGGATTTGTTTTTGTGTAAAAGGCATAGGCTGAGCAAATAATACATCATCCATATAATGATATATCACTGTGCTTGGCCATTGTTTCCTAAGCGGCTGCAATGCTGCATTAACATAAAGCTGACACAAAGTGGGGCTGTTGCGCATTCCTTGTGCAAGTACAGTCCACTCGAACCTTTGATCAGGCCCGTTTCTGTTAATCGCAGGCAATGTTAAGGCAAACCATCGCATATCCTGTGGATGAAGGGCAATAGCGAAAAAACAATCCTTCAGGTCAATGATTAGCAGAGGCCAATCCATTGGAATCATGGCCAGGTTAGGTAATCCAGGTTGCAATGAGCCCATAGGTTTCATTTGATCATTTACAGCACGCAAATCGTGGAGCAACCTGTATTTTCCAGACTTCTTCTTTATTACAAAAATTGGAGTATTCCAAGGACTGGTAGATAACCGCAAGTGTCCCTGTTGAAATTGTTCTGAGACGAGCTGATGTGCGTGTTGAAGACTTTCCCCTTTCAAGGGCCATTGCTTAACCCATACCGGGGTGTCAACAATCCAGGTAATGGGAATTGGGAAAGTCCAAGCAATGGCTTTTACTCCAAAGGGTGTTCATTAGTTAAGACCACCCCCAACTGAGCCATAATGTCCTGCCCTATAAGGCATTGCACGGTAGGTAGTAACTGGACCACTGAAAAAATAGCTGTTAGCTGTTTCCCGTCTATGCAAACTCGGAGAGGAGGCGAACGGCTACCTAGGGTAAATCCTCCAACCCTGGTCACTGTAGTGGCTGCTGGCTGCAAAGGCCAGTGTTGAGGCCAACAGCTAGGGCTGATGATGTTGGAATCTGCTCCAGTATCCAGTAGGCCTGAGAATGACCTTTTTTGGCCTTTGAACTCAACTTCTACCCTTTTCTTGGGTCTTTCAGAAAGGTTTAAAGTCAACAAGGTAAGGCCTCCCATAGAGCCAAAACCACTTCCCCCCCCTCTTGACCTTTTATGGGTTGCATTCCCTTAGTCATTTGCTCAAGTGGTACCACCTTAGCAATCCTTTGTCCCTTATTAATCTGAAGTGGGGGAAAAGGGGTATATGCCATCACCGTAATCTCTCCCGTGTAGTCCGCATCAATGACGCCAGGCAAAACAAATAATCCCAACATGGATGCAGATGATCTTCCGAAGAGCAAAGCACCCACCGCTTTATCCTGTATGATAATAGGTCCTTGAATCCCTGTCCGGATTTTTTGCGGGCGCAGAGTCAACAACGTAACATGTACTGCTGCTGCCAAGTCCATGCCGAGGCTCCCTGCTGTGGCGGGTTGGAGGCAGGAGGGGTTGCTGTTGCTGCTGCAGCGGCGACTTTTGTCTGGGCGTGGCCGCTGTGATTCGCGCTCCTGGGGAAGTTTCCCGATTTCCGTCTTCAAGCGCCCGAATTATGAGCGTCCGAACGGCATCTCTGGCACCAGAGTCCTGCAGTCTGGCATTCCCAGCACATGTGACCCATGCCTCCGCATCGGTAACATTTCATGCGGCCACCTCTATTTGCTGGTGCCAGTGCAGCTGACGCTTGGAGCGGTGCAAGAGCAGCTAACACCTGACTCTGAGAGGACTTTGCCTGTTCTTGTAAGCCTATTCCTAACTGTTTGATCACATCTACCACAAAAGCCTGCTGTCCAGTTGGCATTAAGGCCATCCTCTCTAATGCCTCTTCTATAGTCCAATTGGCACCTAAGGCATTAAGCACGCTCCTAGTAGCAGAATTACACTTTTGAAGAGCGCACTGTTTAAGTAACACTCCCCTCATATATTCTGGTACCCCTGCTCTTCCAATTGCAGCAGCAGCTTTATCGATAAATTAGCCGAACTATTCTTCTCTGCCTTGTTTAATTCCCATATACACGGGTACCCCTCCTGGTTCCTTTACCCTCTCTATAGCGAGTCTAACTAACCTCAAAGCCTCCCGGCACTTCTCCTGGCCCAACAAAGCTTGTGCCTCGGTACGAAGAAAAGGTCCCAGGCCCATAAGCTCATTTACAGTTATGCCATGGAGAGGGTCACCCGGCTGCCTCTGAACCGCCACACACTCGTTAACAAGCCCTTGCCAATGAGCATTAAATAACAACTGCTGATGTTGAGTAAAGATCAATTTAGCTAATCCATGACAATCGTTAACGAGAAGGAGGCTAGTATCAAAAATATAGTCTAACATTTGTTTGGCTGGCTCACTGTTAACTCCAAACTGACTAACAGTAGATCGCAGTTGAGACAGCAATTTCCAATCAAGAGCTGTAATAGTAGCCTGCATGCCCCCTCCCTCCTGAGGATTGAATACAACCAGGCAAGCCAGTTTAGTAGCAGTGCTTATTATATCCTGATCTCCCTTTTCCATTGCATCTCTTGCCAGGGCAGCCCAAGTCTCCCGTCACTCCCTCGCAATAGCCCCAGGGATCGGCTGATTGATTTTCGGGAGCTGATCGGGCGGTCTCGGCCATGGCTGCTGTTGTTCAGGGGGTGCGGGAGCCTCAGAAGCGCTCTGTGTAGCGTGGCTTGCTGAAGAGGGCGGCAAAGCAAGTAATAAAACCGTCCTCATTGCGGGGGCCAATGGGATTCCCCTCTCCTGATTGTATTCTCTATCTTGATCGTAATCTTTATTACGGTCATGAGCGGCGGTAGCCTGCTGAGCAGCCTTTTTTTCAGTCTGAAACTGCAGCAATTCATTGTGAATGACCCGTCATAAATTACCCAACTTTTTGGCAGTTTTATCGTCCTCTAAAGTAGCCTGCCATAATATATCACCAAATTTACGCCACTCCGTTAACTCGTGAACCGTATGGGGGTTAAGGAAAACTCTCCTATCATAGCCATAAGATAAAAGCCCTGGTAAATCCTTCTGCAAATCTATCCCCTTAACCTGCCTTTTCTGTAAAAAAGCAATAAATAAATCATAGGCTGCTTGCCTCTCCATACCTAAATCGTAAGCGCTTTTGCAGCTCCTCAAGGTCGTGGCAGCACGTCTCGGCCAGGCTCGCCTTTACGATCACCCAGAGCACGGCGCGTCTCAGCTTCTTTTTTCTCCGCTTTTTTTTCCTCTGCGCTTTCTGCTGTCCCGGCTGCTACGGAACCCGACCCGATTCTTCACTCCTCCGTGGTGCGTCGCAGTATCACGATCGGGTGTCACCATTTGACGAAGTGAAAGGAGACGACCATCCGATTGATGAGCATCGAACTCCAATTTATTGATCCAACATGCACATTTTATAACCATGTTAATTAAGTTCATACATATTGCAAAACCCGAGCTCATCATTGGCTACAGATTACACACCAACCCCTCCTTTTGTTTTCAATACCTGTGGTTTGTTATTGAGACCAAGACTTGTTTTTCTCATCCTGTTATGAACGGTTCTCAAGGCCTCCATGTTTGTCACTCTGCTTTCCCATCACTATCCAAGGACAAGGTATTTACTTGTTATTAAAAAACAAGCCTGAGAACTCTGCTGTTTACAGGAACTTGCCTGAGAATTTTGTTGTTTACAGGAACAGGCTTGAGAATTTGCTGCTTACAGCTGCCTTTTACTTTTCCATCAGCTGTATATTTTCATGGCCTCTTTCTACAAGCCATGTTTGAACAAAGCTCTCCACAGTTGACCCCACAAAGCCATGCCTTCTTTGCAATAACCTTGGGCACTGGAGTAACCAGTGCCCCCTGAAAAAGCAATTCAACGAATTTAGAAATAGCAGGGGAGGAGAACTACAAGCCCTCCCGGGTGCTCAACAACAACAAAAAAACTGAATGGGGACCGCCAGCCTGCCAGGGGTTCAGACACAAAAAGAGCAGGCCAAGGGAAAGAGGGAAGCAAAAAAGACCAAGCGCACAGTAACATTCCTATTTCTGCAAGTGAAGCAGATGCTTCAAAGACCACAACTGCTGGCCCACTGCTGAAAGTGAAACAAAATAACTTTTACTATAACTTAGGTGAACCTATGTTAACCACAACTTCTGTCAATGAGCCTTACAGTTTGCGGCAGACAGAACCACTCCACCTGAAAGACACTGACTGGCATTTTGTGTCCGTCAACCCATAACAGCAGGGTACTTGGCACCAAATTCCCTGTAAGTACATCGTCATTGGGGACACCAAACACACACCACAAGAGATCAAAATTGCTCCAGGAATGACAACATCAGATCCTGAGCAATTCATTTTCGGGCTGCACTTTTTCCACCCACCCCTGTTTCTTCCCAAAGGACAAATGGTTGCACAAGCTATCCCAGTGCCGTGTTTACCTGAAGGCACCAAAAAACAAGGGCTCACAGTCGCCCGAGTCCAAGCTATTGGGGGAGGACAAACCCAAAATCTGGTGTAATGTCAGTGGGGGTGGGGAGTCAAAATACATTGAGATGCTTGTAGACACAGGTGCAGACTGCGCAGTAATCCCAGCCCAGCAGTGACCAGCACATTGGCCTTTTCAAAACATGGCTGGTCACGTTCGAGGTGTAGGGGGCATGCAATTGGCAAGACAATCCAAGAGCGTCATCCAAATCAAGGGACCAAACGGACAATTGGCAAATATCCATCCATTTGTGTTAGATTATCCAGAACCATTGTTAGGGAGAGATTTAATGTCTCAGTGGGGAGTCACAATTGACATTCCAGACTTCCCGCAGGATTTTTGTGCAGCGTTCACTGAACAGCGCCGTACCCAAAAATTGAATTGGAAGACTGACACACCAGTTTGGGTAGCACAGTGGCTGCTCAGTAAACAAAAAATAAAGGCGCTTGAGGAGCTAGTGGAAGAGCAACTGAAAAAGGGTCACATTGTGGAGACCATGTTCACGTGGAATTCTCCAGTGTTTGTCATCCAGAAGGCTGACAAAAAGAGATGGCGGCTCCTCCAAAACCTCCAACAAATTAATAATGTCATTGAAGATATGGGCTCTCTCCAACCTGGTATGCCATCCCCAGCGATGCTTCCCCAGGATTGGAAATTGGCTGTTATTGATATAAAAGATTGTTTTTTCCAAATCCCCTACATCCTGGTGATGCCCTGCGTTTCGCATTCTCGGTCCCCACCATCAACATGAAAGCCCCAATGAAAAGGTACCATTGGAAAGTTCTTCCTCAAGGACTAAAGGTCTTGCCAGTGATCTGCCAATGGTATGTCTCTTCCCTGCTGTCTCCGGTGCGTGCAGCAGCAGAAAAGGCCATCATCTATCATTATGCCCCCAATGATGATTTTCTCACCCACGCACTTGACCTAAGAATCAATGCATTGATTGTTGCAGGGTTCAAGCTCCAGGAAAAGAAAATTCAAAAGATGCCACCTTGGAAGTATTTAGGCTTAGAAATTGGAAATAGGACCACTGTTCCTCAAAAATTAGAAATCAATACAAAGATCAAGACCCTTGCGGATGTCCACAAGTTGTGTGGGTCTTTAAATTGGGTAAGGCCCTGGCTGGGTCTGACTAACAAAAACCTTGCCCCTCTTTCAATTTATTGAAAGGGGGAGAGGACCTGGGTTCTCCTAGGGCTATTACCCCAGAGGCACAGAAAGCTCTAGAAAAAGTTCAGACAGCAATGTCCCCAAGACAGGCCAACCGATGTCAGCCTGACCTGCCATTCAAATTTATCATCTCAGGTAATTTGCCACACCTCCATGGAATCATTTTCCAGTGGGAGGAAAAACAAACACCTAAGGCAAAGGAAACACCTAAAAAGGGCCAAGACCAGAGGGACCCTCTCTTGATCATAGAGTGGGTTTTCCTCAGTCACCAAAGGTCCAAGAGAATTACACCGCCCCAAGAGCTGGTAGCAGAACTTATCTGGAAAGCTAGGACCAAGATCAGGGAGCTAGCAGGATGTGACTTTGAGTGCATTCACATTCCAATAGAGTTAAAATTGGGCCAAAATACTAAGAAAACATTGGAATAATTGCTTCAGGAAAATAAAGCGTTGCAGTTTGCTCTAGATTCCTACTCAGGACAAATTTCTATCCATCGGCCTGCCCACAAAATTTTCCAACACAACATTCAATTTACTCTAAAATTGAGAAATGTTCAAAGTAGGAGACTATACTAGGAGTCCTAGTAAAATATATGTATTTTATAAGTGGCCTTGCCCCAATCCTAGTTGTTCTAAATGGGCTGCAGCTGTGATGCCCTTAATTGGGTGACAGCTGTGGCTAATGAAGATAACTGGAATAAAAGGGGATGGGTTGGCCGGTCAGGGAGAGCCTTGGAGGAACCCTGACGAAGAAGCAGGAGCAACACTGCTGTGAAGAGCTGCGTGTGAGAAAACCACTCAGAAGGTATGGGACTCTAGAAATATGATAACAACAATATGAATACAACAGGAGACCTTTAAAAAAGGGCTCTGACCGTCTTTACAGATGCGTCCAGGAGGTCCCACAAGTCCATTATGACTTGGAACGATCCTCAAACCCAGCAGTGGGAGACAGACATTGCTGAGGTGGAAGGTTCACCTCCGGTTGCTGAGTTGGCTGCAGTTGTTAGGGCCTTTGAAAGGTTCTCAGAACCATTCAATCTGATTACAGACTCTGCATATGTGGCAGGAGTAGTATCCAGGGCAGATCAAGTGATACTGCAAGAAGTGGCTAACATCGCACTTTTCGAATTGCTCTCAAAACTTGTAACGTTAGTCTCCCACCAAGAGCAACCATTTTATGTGATGCACGTCAGGTCACACACCGACTTGCCAGGGTTTATCGCTGAGGGCAACAGAAGGGCAGATGCTCTTGCTGTGCCTGCAGAGATGGCCACTCTCCCAAATGTTTTTGAACAGGCAAAAATCAGCCACCAGCTTTTCCACCAAAATGCACCTGGCCTGGTTCGTCCGTTTAACATCACTCGAGAACAGGCCAAAGCTATTGTGGCCACATGCCCAAATTGCCAACAACATGCACTCCCTACAGTGAGTGCGGGAGCAAACCCAAGGGGGTTGAACAGTTGTGAACTGGGGCAAACAGACGTAACACACATACAGTCTTTTGGACGGCAGAAATATGTTCACGTTAGTGTAGATACCTTTTCTGGAGTGGTCTATTCCTCTGCCCACACAGGAGAATCATTTTCTGATGCCATAAAGCACCTCTTACAGGCTTTTTTTTTCATGGACATCCCCAAGGAGTTGAAAACTGATAATGGGCCTGCTTATAAATCCAAGGAATTCAGGAGCTTCTGGCAGCAATGGGGAGTAGAGCACAAAACAGGCATCCCCTACTCCCCTACAGGTCAAGCCATAGTAGAAAGGACTCACCATGATATCAAGAGTCTTGGTCCAGAAACATCAGGTCCTGAAAGTAGAACCTCCCCACATCCGGTTATCCAGAGCACTGTTCACAATCAATTTTCTGAACTGTTCCTTTGACAGCCTGAATCCGCCCATCCTATGCCACTTTGGGGGGAACCATCAGATGTCGATGAAAGAAAAGCCTCTGGCCTTAGTAAAGGACCCTGAGATTTGGAAGACGGTGGTACCTTACAAATTGGTTACATGGGGATGTGGATACGCCCGTGTGTCCACCCCCTCTGGTTTAAAGTGGATTCCCTCCAAATGGGTAAGGCCCTATGTCCCCAGGGTCTCAGGGAAATCCACAGAAGTGCCCCAGGTTGGTAATGCTGCCTGGAGAAGGAAATGCCACATGTGTTCCCTGGAGGAAATTCCATTTAAGCCTCCTATCTGGAATAGTTTGTAATATATGTTTGTCTTAAGTTCCTTGTACCAGTTTAGATCCTGCTGTTCGTGTGCAGTCTCAAGACACCATGAGACCGAGTCTGCTCCTCGTCCTACTCACGATCATTCCACCAGTGATCTCCTAGATAGCCCCTCAGCCCAAAGCAACGTATGGACCACCTTGGCAAAAGCCCTTGGACAAGATCACATCTGTCTCTCCACAGACAAGATGAAAACCACGGTGAACAACATCAAGAGAGAAACTGACGACTGGCTGAGTGGACTGTTCAAGGGCTGGGGACTCTCAGGCTGGTTGGGATCTATTCTGAAAACTGTATTTTTAGTATTGTTTATTTTAGTTATTGTTATTGTAGTTATCATTGTTTTTGGACTAATCAAACACATGGTTCACAAGTTAATTTCAAGCTCATCTCCCTCTCCTGAAGTCTACCATTGGGAAGCCCTTAGTGCTCCAATGGATGACATGGAAGCCTCAGTGGAAAACACTGACCCTCCTGAAGAGGAGGATCCAATTTACCAATCATGGTCTGGCAAGCATTCTGCGCCACAAACCCAGTCCTCTTCATTTTAAACAAAGCAAGGGGGAGATGTTGTGGTGTGATGTAATAGCCTGTCTCAGTTATCCCGGTTCTTTCCCCAGGTGTGCCAATAACCTCTTCCTTCCCCTCCTTTGCTCCCAGCTGAGTGCTGTCCATCAATCTTGGCATTCCAGAAAGGGCGTCGTGTGATTAGCAAAGTTCAAAAGATGCCTCTCAGCCCTGGGGACATTGGACCATCCAGGTGTCATTTGTCCCCTGAGGCTCCCCCCCCCCTTACTTGGTTGGTGGGATCCCTACCCCTTCCCTCCCCCTCTCCCCAGGGTTTTAAAAGACACGGCAACCACGCAGTTCGGGGTTCTGTTAGAGCTGTTGCTGGATTCAGAGGCCTGTGTGCCAGGAATAAAGCTCTGGATCGAAACCCTGTAGCAGAACTGACTCCTTTCCTTGACCTCGCCTTGAAGCCTCTCTGCCAGAGGTAAACCTGAGGTCCTGCATGCCTGGACTTGTCCCAAGCGCCCAGCTTCAATATCCAGCTAGCCAAAGGTGTCTCTGATGTGAAACCACCACAGCTGCTGCCTTTGGTCAAGCAGCAAGAGCCAGATGAGCCCAGGCACGTTCCATCCAGCTATACTGGTATTTAATTCCAATAGAAAACCAAATTTGATGGAACATTTGAATCAATCTGATTCAATAGAAGATTCCAACAGCCCTCCAAGTCATAAGCACTTGAAGTTACAGACCCATTTAGAGCATTTCCAAGAGGAAACATTCAGGTAAAAAAGTCACAAGTGGATAAACTGTAGTTGGCAGCCAATATGACTTGTAACCTTTTGGTTCTGCTGGTATTTGTGTTAAATTATTATCATGAGTGGCATAATAATCACAGTAGTGAAGTTTATATTATGATCTACCTGTTTATAAGCCCAGACTTTAAAAAATGTGGAATTTAAAAAAAAGCATATTGAAAGCTGCATCCACTCCTCTGGAATTCATAGCAATTCCTAGCTGAAAGTTTGATATGGAGTGTTCTACAGATGGTATTTTTAATAGCAAAGTATTTAATTTTATAACTTTGAAAATCACTGAGTGCTAGTGGGATCCCTCAATCTGCTCCATGAGGTGTCAGCTAAAACGAACCACACCTAAAATATTTCTATACCAATGCACACAGCATGAGGAACAAACAAGACGAGCTCAAGGCTTTGGCCCAGTCTCAGAGATTTTACATTATTGGCATAGGTGAAACATGGTGGGATGAGTCCTGTGACTGGTGTGCCCTGATGGATTGTTACAGGCTCGTCAGGACCGATAGGCAAGGCAGGAGAGGCAGAGGGATGGCATATGTGATGGAGGGGCTGGAATGTATGGAGCTCACATTTGGTAATGGCACAGCTGAGAGAGCCTATAGGTAAGAATCAAGGGATGAAAAAGTAAAGCAGAAGTCATTGTGGGAGTCTACTACAGACCTCCTAGCCAGGATGATGACACCGATAAAATATTCCTCAAGGAACTAAGGGATACCTCCAAGCCCACTGCCCTTATCCTTATGGGGGACTTCAACTTGACAGAAATTACTGGGAACACCACATAGCTGGTACAAGCCAGGCCAGAAGATTCTTAAAAAGCTAGATGACAACTTTATGGTACAGGTACTAAGGGAACCAACTAGGAAAGATGCCCTCCTTGATATGCTGCTTGTCAACAGAGAGGATCTCGTGAGTGAAGTTGTGATTGGCAGTCATCTTGGCCACAGCAACCACAAAGCAATCGAGTTTAAAACCTCTGGTGACAGGAGGAAAAGTGCCACCAAAACCTCATCCCTGGACATGAGGAGAGCAGACTTCAGGCTGCTCAGGGAGCTAGTGAGTAAAGTTCCTTGGGAAAATGTTTTTAAAGGTGCTGGACTGTCACAGTTGAGACGGACATGACACAACACACAGAGGTTCATGCGGCAATAGCAGAACTTTATTATTCACCACTTGCTTTTATATGGTTGACCCCAATTGGCTAGAATCTTGGTGCCACCCAGTTCACTGACCAATAGCTTCCTGCCTACGTGCTCGTCAGGGATTGACTGGCATCCATTCTCTGCAGCCATGTCCCTCTGCCTCTCAGTGCCCTCTCCACCAAAGATGTTTCCTTTCTATCACAGGTATAGGCTGATTGAGTTAAGGTCAGGGTTACTTGTGCCTGTGAGGCCTCCAGGCCAGCTGATGGCTGTCACACTGGAGTCTATCAGTAACGGTCACATTTTAAGTACCATCTCCTAAAGGCACAGGAACAGGCAATTCCCAAATGTTGGAAGTCAAGCAGGCGAGGCAGAAGGCCAGCTTGTCTGAGCAGGGATCTTCTTTTAGAGCTAAGGCCAAAAAGGAAGGTATATGGTCAGTGGAGGCAAGGTCAGGTGACAAGGGAGAAATACAGAGATGCTGGTCACCACTGTAGGGAGAAAATTCATGCAGTCAAAGCTCAACT
This sequence comes from Melospiza georgiana, assembly GCF_028018845.1. Lineage (NCBI taxonomy): Eukaryota > Metazoa > Chordata > Aves > Passeriformes > Passerellidae > Melospiza > Melospiza georgiana. The sequence continues at coordinate 10,496,974 of NC_080464.1, read as the reverse complement.
GGAGTTGAAGTTGCCAGAACTGTTGGGGACAACAAAAGGAGGTTTTCTAAATATGTCAATAACAAAAGGCAGTGCAAAAATAACATTGACCTGTTATAAGATGAGGATGGTCACCTCACAAACAGGGACAAAGGCAGGCAAATATGTTTGATACTTTCTTTGTCTCTGTCTTCAACCCTGATGATGGGGTCTGTTGAATCAAGGGTTTAAAGAAACTGGGAGAGTTAAGAGTTTAGATAGATTTCGTTAGGGGGGAAGAGTATAAAAAGAAGAATAGAAATAATAAGGGATAGTTAATTATTAGCAGATAAAGTAGTTAAGGCTAGGGTAATATATCACCTGCCGGTCCTTACTATGTTTAAAGAAGCAAGATGAGATGTGAAAAAGGACTGTAGCCTGCACCTGGGCCCCAAAACTTGAGCTATAGCCAAGGAGTCGGAAAGCCTGCCAACAGGTCATAAGTAAAGAGGTCAAATTGAGGAAGATGTCTTTGCCTTCATCAGGACATCACTCACCATTTTAAAACCCACTGACCCATTTGAAATTAAAGACTGCGCATGCGTGAAGGAACTTTGGACTCAATTATAATACATTTTAATAGGAAGCAGGGGTAGGCAGGGTTAGATAATGAATATATATTAGGCGTTTTGGGAATTATATGAATATGTAAGGCTTTTTAGAGAAATAGAGAGCTGGAGCTTGTGATTCTGTGCACATGCCTTTGGAAAATATTCTGCTTGTGCCTGGCGCTGTCAATAAACATATCCCTTTCTAACTTTAACTAATTGGAGAGTTCTATTCCATGCTTCATTTGGCGGCTGTGGCACAACAGCTTCTCTGCCCCTGTGAGAACGACCGGGCTGTGGACACCTCTGGGTGCCGCCGGGACATTCCTGGACAGACCTCTGCTCTTGGCTGTTCATCGCAGAGACAGACAAGAACTGCTGGGACTGCAGATAAAGGGTATGTTTAAATATGTATAAAGTAACCCGTAAGGCATACGCAGGGGGAAGGGCTGTTGATAAGCCGCAGGAGATGTCCTGCGCACAACGTAAGCCTGAACAGTTTCAGTTTGGGTCTGGTTGCCGGCTGAAGAATTTGCTGTGTCAATAAGGACCTGCTAACAATTCTGGGAGTGAATTGAGCAAATTCTGGTTTATTGCTGCTATTTGATTGTGTGTTGCTGTTTTGATTTTGTCCTGATTTGTGTGAATGGTTGATGAGCTGACTGGTGAGACATACTTAAGTACGAGGCGAGAGGGAGCCCAAATTTGTGTTTCCATTCTTGGGAGACCGAAACGGCCAAAGACGGGTGAACATGAATGTGGGTGGATGCTAAAGCACTGTATGCTGTGTGATGTGTTGAGAAAAGGTGAGCACTTTTTCCCCTAATAAAGAGATACCACTCCCCCAGTGATTTTGTTTGTGTGGACTTTTAGTTGCAGGGAATGGTATTCCCTGTAATACCTGGTGTTTGAGTTTAACCGGTCCCCTGCCAATGCTTTGTGTTCAGGTTTAATCAATTCCCTGCCCATGGAACTTGAGAGACAAGGGTCAGATGCTATTAATAACACAGTGTCTTTGTGGTCCCCTTTTGTGGGGTTTGCGAACCACCTTTATTTCTTGAATTTATTTGGTGTAAGGTTTCGCGGGTCATTGTGTATTTTTGAGACAATGTTGCCATCTTGTGTCAAAAGTTATAATTGCAACAAACTGGTAATTTTTGTTTTGTGTCAGCTGTGTTGTTAGTTGAGTGTTGTTAGCTATTTTGTGGTGGCATTTGAAGTTTGAGCCCGAACTGAAGGGGCAAGCCCTTTTAGAAGAATCGAGCTCCAACCGGTGTTTGTGGATTGTTAGAGTTGTAACAGTCTTGACTCTCGGGAATTTGAGGAATTTGAGATACGGGGGTTGTGTTTGTCGACTGTCAGAGATTTTGTCTTCAACAGGAGCAGCATTTCATGCCGCTCAGCCTTGACTCTTGGAAATTTGAGATACAGGGGTTGTGTCAGAGGGATATTTTTGTGTTTTTGCTTTCAACATTTTGCTGCCATAGAGGCAGCATTTTGAGTTGTGCTTGTGGAATATGTCAACATTTTTGAAGGGGCAGCATTTTAGGTGAGAATTATAGCATGAGATTTGTGTAAAGTGCAGACTGAGCAAGGGTAATTTGTTCACGACCCTGAGATTTAAAGCTTGTGTGAAGGGAAAACCGAGAAAGTTTGGTGTAAGTGGTTGAAGTGCTTTATGAGTAGAAATAGAAATTGGAGGAGATCAAGTTTGGTAGAGGTTTCTTGTCTGAAGGGCTGCCCTAATGAACCCTGGGGTTTTTTCACTGTATTCAGTGTGAAGAGTTGTGATATAGACATATATTTAGGTGAAGGAGGCCGAGACAGGCACTTTGTCATTTGTGTTATTCTAAGGAAACAAAGGCTACTCAGAGAGCTATAAGGATTTTAGTGGAAACCGGTTGCGAGGAGCAAGGAAGTAACAGGGTGTTTGAATTATTGGAAAAGGGAGTTTCAGGTAATTTGGGAAAGCCAGAGAAGTAATTAGAGCTGACTGTGTTCAGCCTATTTTTATACTCCAAGACTTTCAAATTAACGCAAAGAGTTGGGATAAAGTAAAGAACCACTGGGAAAAGAAAAATGGGAACTAACCTGTCGCTGTTCAATAAGAAATTACACAGAGTCGTCAGAAGGCTAAGTGGCATAAGCGCCTCTCGTCTTTACAGAACCGCTTCTTTTATACACTCGTCTGATACAGGTGGACCTGATTGGTCATTTAATCAATACATTTCACCTGATTGGCTAATTAACAAGACGCCCATTTGTAAACAATCTTATGAGAATAACAAGAAAACAGATATTAGAAAAACACCACCTGCAGGTTGTGTATAATAACTGGATATCATTGTTTATCTCCAGCTCCCTAAAGTCTCCCAGGCTGATTCTGGGAAAACTCATCTAGCTTTCTTGCTCTCCAACCAGGCTGTTACATCCACAGGTCCCCCTTTTTGTTTTAAAGGTGGAGGCGGTGTTTGTAATCCTCTGCAGGGCCCCTTGCAAAAAGGAGAACAAACGCAGATCCAGAGGTTCCTCTAGTAGTTGCCAGTTACCAACCAGAACCTCAATTGGATGCCAAAATGAAATGGTCAGAGAGATCAAATCTTATGGTTTCCTCTCACAAGAAATACACTGTTAATCCTAAAATCAGTTACAATCCAAATGCTTGGTTATCTCTGCAACATAGGCAGAATCAGTGACCAAGTTCAGAGGCACCTGAGAAAATTTCTGGAATGCCATGGCAACAGCCTTTAACTCAATCAGTAGGGCCAAGCCTCACTCATGGCCCTCCAGCATTTGCCACCCAGATTCATCCTTCCAAGTAACAATGGCTTTCCCCATTTTTCTGGAACTGTCAGTAAGGATGGTGGGTCCTTGCACTGGCACCCGACTACTTTTTGGCCACAAAGACAGGTTGGTTGATTTTGCCAACTGCAATAACTTATGACTGAGCTGATGATAGGCAATCTGCCCTGAAAAGTTTTGCAGCACACTTTGCAAAGGAGCACTGTTAACGAAGCTCCATTCAAAGTCTTCGTGTTATACTGGAAGAATGATTTTTGCGGGATCAGGTGCCATTAATTGCAAACACTATTGATGGCAATTGATTATCAAATGAGAGATCAAATAATGTGGGTGCTGTCTTTTTTGGTTGATGGGGCAAGAAGACCCATTTCAAAGTGTGCAAGGGATCAGACCATTTGTCACTCCATTGGCCAATGCTACCCGTAAGATGAAAATCCAGATTGGTAATGAAGACAGTGATATCAATGGAAAGATCTACTCAATGAACCTGACAAGCAGAAACAGTCTTTTGCACTTCCTCCAGTGCTCGTCACATGTAAAAGACAGTCTGAAGTTCCCCTCATTTGCCTCACGACCATCCCAAGGACAGACATCAGGACCCTGAGGACCCTGATCGGAATTCTGGCCTGCTGGTGGTGGATGAACGCCAAGATCCTGAGGCCCCTGAGCAGAGTTGGCCTGCCAAGTGATTGTTCGCCGCTGTGCCCACAGTGACTGCTTCTAGCAGGGCTTGCCAGGGGGCGACATGCCCTATATGCTTTCACCTGCTTCATGACAATAGCCCATGAATTTTCTCACCTCTTGGCCAAATGAACCTGCTGGGGCAACTTTGGTAGTCCCCCCCTACCCCAGAAAATCCTTCATCTGCTCCACTACCACTGTGATGGACAGAGATTGAAGCCCCCCTACCAAGGACTGAGACCCCTATAATCGTGATACAGGGAGTGCTGGCCTGACTGAAGCGGGATGCCTACTAAGTGTTGCCTGCAGATGTGTTCACTGGACCTAGACTGGTTTCCCATAGAAACCAGTCCTGAAACAATGGGTCCCACTCACTGCTGATATTGACTTATCCTGCTGAGAACATGGAGTGTCTGTACCCGTCTTCAATACCTTTTTCCCCCTCAGCGATTTCAATAGACTTATTCTTTATTGTATCTGTTCCCCCTCGGTGATTTCAAGATCTGTTTCCCCCGCCTCAGCAATGGACTATAATAGAACCCTGAATTAACCAGGACTTTGAAATCTTCCCAACATGACTGGGAGAACTCCATCGAGTGGACCACGAGGACTTCGTCTCTCTACGTTTGGTAGCTATACCCTCTCCCTTTCTCCCTCTCTTTCTCTATTCTTTTCCTTTTCCCTAATTCCTTTAACACATTTGCTGTGGTCATTCAATAAAAGGTCCATTTGTTTTGATTGATATTTTAATCACCTTTCCGTGTTGTTTTTGCAGTCTGAGATCAGCTAGCGAACCATCACATCTTCTGTTCGTATGAATGGATCGTTACATTGTGCCTCAGGAGTCAATTTCCGAGGTGATTCCAGGTCAGGGTTCCCCTTTAGACTATCATACAGTGGGGACAGTTGTTTTGAGGTTAGTCCCAAGTAGAGACGCAACCAACTGATGACACCCAGCAATTTCTGGGCATCGTTCAAGGTCTTAATAGAATCCATGAATTGCACCTCCTGATGCTGAACGGTTTGGTCCAGAATTTTGACTCTCAGATAGTTCCAAGGAGGATGCTGTTGAACCTTCTCTGGAGCCACTTGCAGCCCATAAGAATGCAGAGCAACAAACAGCTGAGGCTGTATCCTCAGCAACTCATCCTGGGTGGATGCTGCCACCAGGATGTCGTCCATGTAGTGATAGCAATATGCGTCAGGAAACTGCTCGTGGACTCCGGACAAGGCCTGAGCCACATACCACTGACAAATAGTCAGGCTATTGTGACAGCCCTGTGGCAAAACTTTCCATTGATATCTCTGCACAGGTTCAGCATTGTAATTGAAGTCACTGTAAAGGCAAACTTTGGTTTGTCATCAGGATGCAAAGGAATTGTGAAAAAACAATCCTTCAAATCAAAATTTCCCATCCTGTGGGGAGCGTGGTGGGTGAGGGCATACCAGGCTGCAATGCCCCCATACTTTCCATCACTGCATTAATTTTCTGGAGGTCCTGTAAAAGCCTCCATTTCCCAGATTTTTTCTTTCTCACCAAGACAGGAGTATTCCAGGGACTAGTAGAAGGCTCAATGTGTCCCTGTTGAAGTTGTTACTGAACCAATTCACAAAGGACAATCAATTTTTCTTTTGTCAGGGGCCACTGGTGTACCCAAGTGGATCTGTCCACCAACCACTGTAAAGGCAGCATAAGGATATTTTCCGCCCTTTAGCGCAGTGGCCCCAATTAAAAATCCATCCCAATTCATACTCCCCAGGCTGCCAATACATCCTGCCCCCAGAGATTTATCAGAGTTGTAGTGACATAGGGCCGAACTGCAGCTGTGTGCCCACCCATGTTTTTGATCAGCACAGACCATTGGCTTACAAAGGTCTGTGCTGCACCTCCCAACCCCTTGATGGCCAACCCTATGGAAGCCAAAGGCCACGTAGGAGGCCACGCAGAGAAGGAGATGACTGTCACATCTTCCCCTGTGTCAATCAAACCTCAAAGCCAGATCTTTGGTGTGCAGGCAGCCGGTAGGATCAGGGTACATATCATCTGGGGTTGCTGAGCAGAAATATCTGCAGACCAGAAGACTTGTGGCGGTCCTGTGGATTCGAAGCCACCATCCCCATGAGTCTGCTGGTCAGTCCTGAGGACACATGACTGAAAAGGCACAAGTTGAGCAATCTGAGTCCAGGCCACAAGACTGATGGTGGGGTGGGCATGAAAACCGTGGCACAAATTTGACCCAAAAAGCCAGAGTAAATGACACGTGTTCACTAAGATTCCTTGGAGGGTGGCACTAGATCTTCCCACAAGCAGTGTGCTGAGTCCTTGTCCTAAAGGTCCAAACACATCCAAAGGAACCTTACATACATGACAGGATTCTAAGATGACTGTGGTTGCGGTATGAACATCCACCCCAGTTGAGCTGTGGGTGCTGCCCCTGAGCTGGCTGAGCAGGCCTGTGCCGGTGCCGTGCCCCGAGGAATCACTTGTGTCACAGCGCAGTTCCCCTGAACTCTCATCCTCCCGTTTCCCCGGCCTACCAAAGGCTGGCTGTAGCCACATTTTTCTTCATGGAGAAAAGCAAGGCATGACTTCCCAAGAACATTTCTGAGATTCACATTCTCTGAACCTCAGGGAAAGGAAAAACAATTCTTATCTCATTTGCTGTGCCTGTGTTTGTGCAAAAGTAGAATGCAATATGGAGATTGTTTACCCAAAGTGATGGTGTTTTGTTTCCTTGGCCTATCAGGGCCAAGTGTGTGTGTGAGTCAGGACTGTCGGCTGACAGTCATGAGAACTGTGCAGTTGTGTGCAGTTGAGTGCTGGGCAGATTCAGTTTAGATGTAATGTAATATAGTGTAATATAGGATAGAATAATATAGCATATAAAAAAGTAATTAATTAGCCTTCTGATAAGATGGAGTCCTCCTCATCATTCCTCTCCCTCGTCGGGGGGAAAATATCTACTATAGCTGGCCATTGGCATGATATTTAGAGTTACATTGGGTTGCAAAATGACCTGCGTTTAGACGCTTAGAGCACAAGAAACAGGTATTCGTTTCTGTCTGCTTGTGTGTTCCCTGCTTTTTCTTGCCTTCTTTCTGTTGTCCACCCCCTGAGGATTTCTGGCCTGGATGCAAAGCAGCTGCCAGAGTAGACATTTTGTAGTCTACAGTACCTACTTTGGAACATGCTTGGACCATGTCTGTTAGCATCAGGTCACCTGGAAGAGCATCTATGATCTTCTGGCAATCATTGTTTGCATTGTCCTGCACTAAATGCTTGCATAAAACCTGCCTCGAGTTGTCATCCCCAACCTGCTTTTCCAGGGCTGCTGCAACCTTCTCAACAAATGGTAGAAATTACTATTTTGTTCCTTGAGTTATTGTCGCATATCGTGGATTGGGAGCGGCCATTTATATTGTTTTTAGCAATGCTAAAAACCCTATCCTTTGTCTCTGCTCAAGAACAGCAGGGTCCCAGGTAGCCTGAAAATCAGGATTGGAAAAGACATGTTCTCCCATGAGAACATCCACTCCCACGTAATACCTAGGATCTCTCTGAGGCAATTGCATGTTCTCTGTTGCAACCCTTTGAGTGAGCTGCCTCCAGTTGTCCTGAAAAACTAAATTGCACAGGTTGGAACAATACTTGAGCTATATGTCTAATATCGAATGGAGCAAGTAAGTCTGTGTTTAGCACCCTGATAACTTGCATAACTTGTGTAGAGCCACGGCCATATTTTGCTACCTTATCCTGCACATCTTGGACAACCTGCCAGACAATCACGTCGTGCCTGTCAGCTTGTCCTGTATTTGGGATAGCTTTATACATGGGAAAGGCTTGAATTCCCCCTTGTGGTGGAACACTGTCTCCCTGAACCTCCTGTCTCCCCTCCTCAGGTGCTAGATTAACTGTTTGACTGTCATCTGTGCCTCCTTCCCCCAGGTCTGGTGTGGTGGCAAGTCCACACTGGCATTCCCACCTTTTCTATCAGGTCCCAATCTCCATTCTCTAAACCTCGCATCTTAACTGATTCCCAAAAGCGGCCAGGGTTCGTGGGTTGCATGGTCACCTGACAAAGAGGCAAAGTCCAGAGATTACTCAGGGACGATGACGCCGCCTGTCGGTGCTGACGTCCTGCCGCCAGGGCACGCCCCCGCTGGGGGGCAGGCTGTTGGCATTCATCGCTGTCGCTGTTCCCATCCTGGGATGGGGAGGACAGCCTGCGGGCAGCAGGGAGTGGTGGGTTGGCCAGAGGCTCCGAAGTCGAGGAACCAACTGAGGACTGTGGAGCCGAGGGGTTGATTGCAAGCACTGATGACGGGGTGCCGGCCGCCAGCAGTGCCTCGGCCAGGGTCCCAGCCGTGGATGCCACGGCCGGCGGTGCGGCGGCACGGCTACCGCCGCTGCGGGGGCCACTGGAGCAGGTGCCACAGGTGCGGGCACCGCAGGAGTGGCCACCACTGGCGCAAGGGCCACCAGCGCAGGGGTCGCAGGCGTGGACAGCAATGGTAGAGCTGAAAAAGACATTAAGTCAGCTGAATGACCCACTGCGCAGGTAAGAGGAGGAGGCAGTTGTTCCGCACCTAAAGGAGGGGGGGCTAAAGGGATCATAGCCCCTGTTGAGTCATTTACCGTTAGGAGAGACGCTGCCGGTGCCACTGTCGCTGTCATCTGTGCAGCCGCCATGGAAGAGGGAGGAAGAGCCAACAGGGGATGCGACATTAGCTGGAACAAATGCTCGCCGGCAGGCACTGACGATGGCAGAGGGTGTGGCCAGTACATCTGCGCAGGCTCCATAGCTGATGACAAGGAAGCTGATGGAGTGATCTGTTCGGCTGTGGTGCCCGCCGATGACGGAGGCAGTTCCACCCTCACCCACGGTGTGTGGGGGGAATCAGCGGCGGGGGCAGCAGCTCCTGCCGTCCGCGAAGGAGTCGATCCCCAGCCCGCTGCAGAGGAGGGGAGAGCGGGGCTGTCAGGTAGGGCCAAGCAGCTTGTGAACCAATTAAAGGCAGTCTCACCGGGCGGGGCGAGGCTGGCCGAAACGCAGAAATGTCCGCTGCTTCCCGGGGAGCAAAGGCGAGCATTGCTGGTGGCTGGAGGAGGGCCAGCTGTCGCAGCAGCTCGCTAGCCGCTCTTTGCGGGACAGGGAAAACTCGATCTGTTGACCACGGCGGCGACACTGCCTTCGGCGCTGGAGGGGCTGAAAATGGCACAAACGGAGAGGGGCCGTACTCCAGGTGTGGCCAGGATGCGGCTATCGCACTCAGAGGTGCTAGTTTTGCAGGAGGAGGATATGTCGGCCTCACAAAATCATAGGGATGAGGACATTTTGGCGGAACATAATCTCTAGGAGACAGATAGGTTCCGCGGGGGGCCCCCACGTCCTCCATGGGTCCGCGCGAAGCCGGGGAAAAGCCAGCAGCTGCCTGGCCCACCCATTTTCCCCCGGGGTATTGGTGCTCACAGAGGCAACATCTTCACCCTCCGAGGTCCCCATTTCTGATTCTCTGATTCGCTTCCTCTTGGGGTCAGGCCTCGCAGGGTTCTGGACAGGACACCCCATACAGGTATAAGTTGAGGCACGGTGGTGTCCCCACTAGCAACCTCTTCCCACAGCCAGTAGCCCAATATGTCCCATGTCAGTGGACTAAAAGCAGTGTCTACATCTACTTGAAAATCATGAGATTTGGCCCAGGCAAGCAGAGTGCAGAGAATCATCTGACACAGAGATTCCAATAAAAGGAATCATGTCCCTCCACACAGAAATAATTGCATGTTCTTCTGTAGAGAGGTGACTTCCCATCATGAAGGCACTGTCCCCCAAACTCTAGCAAGACTACCTCGAGGTACCGACTGTCTGCTTTGCTGGGGAACTCATTCCTGCCCTAGCTTTTAAGCTATTAGGGCAAAAACCGCAATCCCAGTCCTTTCCAGGAGGACGCAGGGAAAGTGTGGAGAGTTTAGTTCAGGCATGGCTTGAAGAAAAAGGCCACGAAGCCATGAAACTGAGAGAAAAGTAACAGGTAGCTGTGAAGCAGTTCCCAGCCTGACTTCTATAAACAATTAGACTCTTTCAGGCATCATTGTATAAACAATAAAGTTCTCAGGCAGTCTTCTCATAACAAGTGTAACACTCTCTCTGGGAAAAGATGGCACCCTGAGAACAGATGTGGAAGTTTTGGGAACCGTTCGCATCACAGTGAGAACACTGGTTTTGTTTTGTGTAAACAATCAACGGTGTAGTAAAGCAAAAGGTGTGGTTAGAGTTTTCTCTGTTAGCCTATCATAAACCTGTATTACAGAATATGCATGAAGTTCGTTAACACTATTATTTAAGCTGACTGATCGATCAATAAATTGAGTTCGATGCATCACAGGATGGTCGTTCTCCCCTCACTTCAACAAATGGTGACCACCCGGACGTGATAGCGGACACGACCATCACGACCACCACGGGGATTGCGAACACCACGAGAAGTGAGGACTGGTTCAGGCTCCGAAGCAGCGGGAGCGGCAAATAAGTGCGAAACCAAAGCGGAGGAAAAAAAAAGCCGCCGATACGCGCCGTGCCCTGGCGACCATATTAGATGGGTCCAGCTGATACGTGTGGCCGATGTCTGGAAATCGCTGCTAGGTAAAAGTGCGCACTTAAAAAGAGGTATGGAAAGGCAAGCCACATATGAACTTTTTATTATGTTTTTGCAAAAAAGGCAAATTAAGGGAATAGACTTACGGAAGGAATTGCAAGGTCTTTTGGCTTATGGTCTGGAATGGGGAGTCTTCGTGAATCCCCACACAGTTTACGAGTTAACGGAATTGCGTGAATTCGGTGATTTATTGTCAGAGGCTGCTTTAGAGAGTGGTAAAACTGCCAAGAAGCTAAGCAAGCCATGGCGAGTGATATATGGTGCACTGTTTTACTATCTATCTGAGTGCAAGACAGCGGCCGCAGCCCGTGGAGCTTGCGAGTCTGTGCTACTCCGAACTCGGCACGGGCGCTCCGCCATGGCGAGCAGCCGCGGCGAGCGACGCGGGAGCGGAGGCAGCGGCGGGGAGAGCGGAGCCGCAGCCGCGGGAGCCAAGCCGCGCCGCCCCGGGAGAGAGCGAAGCCGCTGCGGGGGGAGCCGCCGTGGGTGCAGCGGTGGCTGCAGCAGAGTCAGCCGGCCGGCGAGTAAACAGAGAGCCGAGCGCAGCGGGGGGGTTTCGCCCGCTCCGACACACGCGCCGCGGGACTGGAGCGCTTTTTGCAGCGGGAGCGTTTCTCCCTCCCCCCACAGCCGGCAAAAACTTCAGTTTAAGACCTAACAGCCTAATGGATGCCTCGGTCTAGGACCTAACAGCCTAATGGATGTAACTTTTGTCAACAAAAGGAAAAGATCCCTGTTGAAATTAAGAAACAAGTGATGGTAAACAAGGAAAGTTAAAGGCACTTTTGTTCTTCCTGGCAGAGACTATGAAACAGGAATCAGCGTACTGTATGCATGGGTCAAATTTCGGCCGATTTGGCTCGGCATTGGTTATGCTGTTTTGAAATCACCTGCATTAACGTAGACTTTAACATCAGAAGCCCGGATGGTTCAGTCAGTGGAACATCAGACTCTAAAATTATATTTTGAAAAGTTTAAAAATGTTAAGATGTGTTGGATTGATTGTATGAGTGAGATGTTGTGAGTGTGCTTTTTGGTATAGAAATGCTATAGCAAACACATGAAAAAAGTTATTTTAGCTTAATATTTTAGAATCAGGCCTGTAAGTAAGTTATAGTAAATGCTATATTTTATTTCTATAGTAAGTTTTATCCGTTGCTAAGTAGTTTAAGTTGAATTATCTATTAAGTGCCGTTAAATGTTAAATACTGTTAAGGTTTAGTTTTGTTAAGTTGATCTCCTGTTAAGTTTAAGTGTTATTAAGTTTAAATAAAGCTAGATTCTGTTTAAATTATATTAGGTTTAGGTTAAGTTAGATTCTGTTAAGTTTGATCTTACATTATTTACAAATAAGTCTGTTATTTAAAGTCAGTTTAGTTTTCTTATAGTTAAGTTTTGTTAGAATTAAGAGATTTTACATGTAAGTTCTGTTGATTTAAAAATCTATTAAGTTTAAGTAAAGATAAGTTTAAGTAATGTTAAGATCTATTAAGCTTAAATATTTTAAGTTTAAGTATTTTAAGTATAAGTGCTATTAAGTTTAAGTGATGTTAGATAGATTTATGCTTTTACGATAGGCGTTTATTTTATGGCTTGTGTGCAAAGTGTTGTTGTGAACTTCAGAGAAACCTTGCTAGCTGAAAATACTATTTAATTATTAGAATTGCCTATTCTTATGTTGCAAAGAGTGTAATACAGCTAGCCCATAGAATTTTGAAGCCAGTTAAGTTCTGTTAATTTACAAATAAGTCTGCTAAGTTAAATATTTTAAGTGCTTTAAGTGTATACTATTTTCTCACCACTCCAAATCAACAAAGGACTGAGAATCGCCCAGCTGATGCCATTTCAGCCAAATGACTAAAGGATTACAGACTGTAAAACTGATTTTGAACTTTTCTGAGAGGCCCAGGGAAGGGGTGGATGTGAAAATCTCAAGGACAAAAAGGATTGTTTTCAGACTTGCCGTTCACCTCCTCTCCAGGTTCGCATGAATGAAAACAGCTAACAGCTGTCTTTTCTTAGTCCAATTACCATCTACCTTGCAATGCCTGATAAGGCCGGACATTGTGGCTCAGCTGAGGGTGGGTTTAACCCTTTGGGATAAAACGCCGTTGCCGGAGGACCAGAGAACTGATTGACATTATTGAATCATTATCATCTTTCCATATAAAAGGACCGGCAAGAGAGAATTGTCTTGAATGTCACAGCCCAAATTGTGCCGCTTGGGTTGCACTGTGTTGTGGGGGTTGTGACAGGACCTTTTGGATGGATCAGTGGTCACTTTTTCAATTATGGTGTAATACCTGTAATTATGAACATAACTGGGAACATAATTGGGAGTGGGCACTACGGAATGAAACAGGACTAAACACTGCCTCAGCTTTAGGTCTTTATGAGTCACATGAGCAGAAAATCTTAGCTTATTATCGGTGGGAGGTACAGTGTATTTTGAAAAGGGTTAAAGCTCAAAGTGCATCATATATAACCTCTGTAAGGTGTAAAAAACTGGTGCCTTTAACACAACATTCCGTTGTAGGGCCTATAAAAGGAGATCCCAATCAGGCATTAGACAACTGCATTAGAAGGTTACAAAGGTGTGGTCTTCGGGCCTCGGGAACAGTAAGGTTAAAAACTGATAAGAAGAAGAAGGTCAAAGTAAAACCAGAAAAATGAGGTTTCCTTTTATTATATTACTTGGTGTAGTGGTAGCTGAAGAATTAAAAGTAACACATTTTAGTCAATCTAGAGATAATGTATGGTTAACACTTGCTAGGCAGATTAATCAGTCGTCGCTTTGTCTCAGCATTGGAGGAGTTACTAACACTTTTCGAACATGTTTGGTAGGACTTCCAGTGTGGTCTCCTCAAGAATTCTGCAGTTTTATTAATAACCGTGCCTTATGTATGCGCAGTATGGTAAATATTAAATTGCCTAAAGGGTATACTGCCAGTCAGAGTGACGGCTACCATCAATGCCTGTTAATTCAATCACTTAATATTCCTTTGCATTCTCCACCTGAGGAATTGGAGCTTTTCGGGAGTGCAAATGCTAGCATGACCAGCACTTCCGGCGGTGGGTGGTTTAGCTTTGATTATTCTAATCCTCAAAAGATGAATCCACATACACAAACGTGGGCTACCCTGGATTCAGCTCTAAAGCCAAACATAGTGTCTAAACAACTCTACAATCATTGTAAAGGCTCTAGCATCATGACACCTAAGAAATTACCTACAGGCATATTTCTAATTTGCGGAGATAGAGCCTGGAATGGTATACCTGCCCAGCCTCAGTGTGGACCTTGTTATTTAGGCAAGTTATCACTATTCCACCCTAATATATCTGTGCTAATGCAATTAAGTCATAAGATAAGCAGGCAAAAGTGTAGCTTACATAATTTAGACTGTAGTCAAATAGGAGATCTATGGTTCTAGAGTAAATTTAAGCAAGTGATGGTTTCAGCTTTCCTACCATGGGGTGCTGCAAGCAAAGCATTGACTCTAGCAAAACAAATAAGGTGTTGGGCTAAAGGTGAACTGAATAAAACTTCACAGATATTAGATATGCTAACTTCAGATGTACAAAGTGTTAATCACGCTGTTCTACAAAATAGAGCTGCTATAGATTTCTTATTATTAGCACAAGGCCATGGGTGTGAAGAGTTTGAAGGAATGTGTTGCATGAACTTATCTGATCATTCTGTATCTATTCATGCTAAGTTAAAAGAGCTATGGCTAGGATTTAACAAACTTAAGGAAGAAGAAGGATTAGGTATTGATGAGTGGCTGAAAAGTTTCGGATTGGGACCCTGGCTAAGAAACCTTATAACATATGCTATAGGGGTATTAGGGGTACTCTTATTACTTTTACTTATATTACCTTGTTTCTGTAGCTGTATCCAAAAGATGGTTAATAGGATGATAGAGAAAACCTGGCAGGCTAACCTCCTTTCTCAAAAAGAAAAAAGCGGGGGAAATGTCGGGAGTTTAGTTCAAGCATGGCTTAAAGAAAAAGGCCATGAACATGGCTTAAAAGAAAAAGGCCATGAAGCCATACAATTGAGAGAAAAGTAACAGGTAGCTGTGAAGCAGTTCCCAGCCTGACTTCTATAAACAATTAAAACAATTAGACTCTTTCAGGCATCATTGTATAAACAATAAAGTTCTCAGGCAGTCTTCTCATAACAAGTGTAACACTCTCTCTGGGAAAAGATGGCACCCTGAGAACAGATGTGGAAGTTTTGGGAACCGTTCATATCACAGTGAGAACACTGGTTTTGTTTTGTGTAAACAATCAACGGTGTAGTAAAACAAAAGGTGTGGTTAGAGTTTTCTCTGTTAGCCTATCATAAACCTGTATTACAGAATATGCATGAAGTTCGTTAACACTATTATTTAAGCTGACTGATCGATCAATAAATCGAGTTCGATGCATCACAGGATGGTCGTTCTCCCCTCACTTCAACAGGAAAGGTCACTGTTACCTCTCCGGGGAAACAGAGGGTATCCAGACGCGAGCAGGCTGCGCTGGCACCACAGGGTCCCAGCGGGGTTTGAGGCATCTTTGTCCATCCCACAACCCACGAAGGGTTGATAGATGTAATGCTATGGCATGGTCATCAAATGTCACTGTTCAATAAGAAATGACAGAGAGTTGTCAGAAGGCTAAGTGGCATAAGCGCCTCTCGTCTTTACAGAACCGCTTCTTTTATACACTCGTCTGATACAGGTGGACCTGATTGGTCATTTAATCAATACATTTCACCTGATTGGCTAATTAACAAGACGCCCATTTGTAAACAATCTTATGAGAATAACAAGAAAACAGATATTAGAAAAACACCACCTGCAGGTTGTGTATAATAATTGGCTATCACTGTTTATCTCCAGCTCCCTAAAGTCTCCCAGGCTGATTCTGGGAAAACTTATCTAGCTTTCTTGCACTCTGACCAGGCTGTCACATCCACACTAACCAGAGTAAAGAAATTTCTAAGGCCAGTCCCTTGGGTTGTATTTTGGCACACTGGTAAGAGCTGGTGGGCTATGGGGGGGTTGAGAACAAAAGGAATTTAATTTCGTTCTTTACCCAATGGTGGCCACCTTATAGGCTAGAAGGAGGTGTTATATAGGCACCAGCTGGAACCTTAGACTATGAGACCTTATTGCAGCTGATGTTATTTTTAAGAAAGGAACAGAAATGGGAGGAAGTACTGATATGGAAGGAATGCTGATATGTTCTTTTGTTGCCAGAATCAGCCTGAATGGCAGAAAGATTGGGGTCTTGGACGTCCCTCTGATTCCCTGGTATTGGCCCTCGAGAAAGATCATAAAGTTAATTGGGGGAAACTTAAACAGTGTTGCAGTACTTGTTCAATGAATCAGCATTGTACCCATCCTGACAAAGTTTATCACAAGGAGGCACAAGAACAGGAATTAGTTGTCCTGTTCAGGCCTCCCCCTAGAATTGCCCCTAAAAGACAAGAGAGATCAGGAGAGGATAGACTCGGAGGGGTCAATGACCCTAATTCTGACTCCAGGTCCTTCTCCCCGACATAGCATCCTGGACTAGGAAGCAAGTAAAGAAAGTGTTAAAGAAACAAGCTGAGCTGTCTGCTCCTCCACCTACTATTGAATCACATAAACCATCATTAGCATTATATCCTCCATTACCTAGTAGTGACAGTGAAGATGAGGAGCCCTCCCCAAATGGTCCCATAGCATCCCGGACCAGAAAACAGACAAAAGAAATAATACAAGCACCTTTACAGGAGACAGTAGGACCTGAAGGAAGGAGGGTGTTAGTTAAAATCCCTTTTTCTACAATTGATTTAGAAGCATGGGAAAGGGTTGCCAAGAACTACCAGAGCGATCCAATAGGCACTGCTAAACTATTAAAATATATGATGAAACAACATAACTCAGATTGGACTGACATTCAATTATTGTTCGATGCTTTGACTGAGACGGAAAAGCAGTTAATTTTGAAAACAGCAGGGAACTTAGTAGAAGGCACTTGTAGACCAGCTAAACTTGATACTAAGGGATTTTTCCCCCTTCAGGACCACAATCCAAATATACAAGAGGATTTGACAAAATTGGAATATTATCAGGACATTATAATAAAAGGAATGGAAAGGACAATCCCTAAAACCATCAACTGGGTGGCACTATATACAGTGAGACAAGGCCCTTCTGAAAGTCCTTCTGAATTTTTAGACCACTTGCGCAAGGCAATGCGTCGTTATACATCTTTAGATGCTGATTCTCAGGACGGGATACAACAGTTACTAAATTTGTTTTTGGGACAGTCCACAGGGGACATTAGGCGTAAGCTTCAGAAGATTCGGGGGCCAATGGGGTGAAATTTAGAAACCTTAATAGAAGAGGCATGGAGAGGTTTTAGCAATTGAGAGGAAGGATACAAACAAGGGATGAGAAAATTGGTAGCAGTAGTAAAAGAAGAGGAAAAAGGGAGACAACAAGGACCATCCAGACAAGATCCACTGTGGTGGTGTTCACAGGGGTCCCAGGATGAGGGAAGAGATGAGAATGTTGACTCCATATTTCAGAAGGCTTGATTTATTATTTTATTATATATATTATATTAAAACTATACTAAAAGAATAGAAGAAAGGATTTCATCAGAAGGCTAGCTAAGAATAGAAAAGAATGATAACAAAGGCTTGTGTCTCACCGAGAGTCTGAAACAGCTGGACTGTGATTGGCCATTAATTAGAAACAACCACATGAGACCAATCACAGATCCACCTGTTGCATTCCACAGCAGCAGATAATCATTGTTTACATTTTGTTCCTGAGGCCTCTCAGATTCTCAGGAGAAAAAATCCTAAGGAAAGGATTTTTCATAAAACATGTCTGTGACAATCCACACCAGATAGGAAAAGACCAATGTGCATATTGTAAGAATCATGGCCACTGGAAAAAACAGTGTCCGGAATGAAGAAAAGGTGACAATCAGAGGAGACAGAACAGGAGAAGGGGTGGTTGCACATGTTAAGAAAGACTGAAGAGGACTAGAGGATCTCACCCTGGTGGACCCTCTGGTTATAATTAAGCTAGGGGACAAAGAAAAGAAAATTGAATTTTTGGCAGACACAGGGGCAACATACTTGGTGTTAAGTAAAGCCTTGATGCCTATAACAGATGATTATATAATGGTAAGGGGGACAACTGGTCAATCTGAAAAAGCATATTTTGCAAACCATTGAAATATAAATTTGGAAATCAAGCGGGGATTCATAGGTTTTTGTATATGCCTGTCAGTGATGGAGAGAGACGGGGAGACTGACCTGGTGATCAGAATTCGATTTTATTGTGGGATACAAACACTTAGATACTATTTCAGGGAGACTGCTAATGTGTACTACAATGATTAGGTTAAAGTCACATACACAAACTTATGCATATAACAACATCTCTTTCTTGCAGAGTTTAATAGTATTTTCTTTTTCTCATAAACCTGTCTGATTAAAGTTTCTTGCTAGCTAGATCTAATTTTCAAAGTTCCATTTGCTTCTGCCAAGGCATTTTGTCTATCAAATCTGTTATGCTAATAAGGTCCAAAGTACTCTCTGTCTTGTGCACCCCAGCATCTCCCCCTTCTGTGTCAACAATAAACACTCCTTTAATGGTCTTATTAATTAATCTCTGCACACATTGAAGCAAGCAAGGTATCATGATTAATATAATTATCAAAATCACTACATGCATACCTATCCTAAAAAATCTTTTAGCCAGGGAGCTAAACCCCAGCCACTAAACAGGCTATCTAGCCAAGATCCAGATTCTACTCTTAGTTTAAACACACTATCCTTCAGCTGTTGTATGCTTTTATGGATAGATTCCAAGTGATCAGAAAGGTTCATGCAACACATTCCATCAAAATCTTCACAGCCATGACCTTGTGCTAAAAGCAAAAAAAATCTATTGAAGCTCTATTTTGCAAAGTAGCATGCCTTACACTATCAACATCCATTAATAGGTTTGACAAAGCAGAGCTTGCTGGCATTTGTCTGTGTTGCCAGCCAGCAAGCTATCTTATTTAATTGGGTTAAGGCATTTTTTGCAGCCATTTTTGGCAAAAGCAAAGAGGCCAAATTCGTTTGGGTCTCAGACCATGGAGACAATTCATCATTGCAGTATTTATCAAATGCATGTAAACTACGCCTTATTCTGCGGGCATATTTGTGCTGTAAAATCATGGATGTGTTAGGTGTTAGCACAGTCAATCGTCCCAAACTACAGGGACCTCCTTTTATGTGTGAAGGGATAGCAGCCCAGGCTCGATCTCCACAAACCAAAAACATTCCTGATGGCAGCCTTAGAGGGGCATTGCTGGATTTAGAGTGGCTGCCAGAAATATAATTGCACTAAAAGGTTTGATTCTTATACACAGGGTGATAGGGAGAAACATCCCAAGCTTTAGACTGATTTCTTCCTGTGTATTTAAAATTACCCCAAAAATCCATTTTTACAGAACCCAGGAGCTCTAATTCTTGGGGCTCCAAGGATGCTTCAAGAAGGTAGGGGGTCCACTGATCCCATGCATCAACAGGATTTGAGCTCTGCACCACGCTTTCAGTATCTTTTGGTATTGGCCAATTGTCTAATGGTAAGCCAACTAGACAGGTTGAAAATGGATTTTCTGGGGATGCAGTGGCCAAGCATAGGGTATCTTGTTTTGTTGCATTAGCTAGAGTTATCCAAACATTTGGTTTGGGTTGGTAAACAGGCCAGGCTGTGCTAGTAAAACTAAGCAACTCTAATAAGCCTAAGCATAGCATCCATTTTAACTCCTTTTTTTTTTTTTTTTTTTTTTAACTATGTTGTAGCAAAAAAACCCTTTTTGGATTTTAGCTTCCAAGCATATCTTTTAGCACATTCTCTTTTTGTCCTTTCCCAAGCTTGTTCAGAGACTGGTCAGATATAAGGCACTAAATTGTTTTGTTTGTACTCTACTTTGCAAATATGGGTATTTCCAACTTCCCTCAAAACTTCCCTCCTGAGAATAAGGAGGTGAGGGCTGTCCCTTTCCTCATGGCCTACAACAATTAAAAATTCAATGGCCTTACACCTTATTTGTAACTCCACATCATAACATGATGCACACCTTGCTTTTGCCAAAAGGACTCTGCGATACCACCGATCTCCACACTTTTTACACTGACATAAAATCCAAGGTTCACAGTTTCCTTTGCAGGTGGGACAGAAGATGTTGGTCATGAACTGCAGTCTCTGTGTGGTTCCTCCTCACCCTCCTCTTCTGAGAGCTGGGTAGCAGCCTGGTCTCTGTCAGGTGCTGGTAGAGGTTCCTGGAACAGTTTCACATTTCTTGCGGGAATCCAGAGAGGTCCCTTTTCTGTGGAAATACAAGCAAATCCCCTTCTCCAAGTGATCAAAGGGTAAGGGCCAAGGATTTTGCCAGATTCTAGGTTACACATCAGTACCAATGGTTTCTCCTTGCAGGAAAGCGATGTGGATGATCCAAAATGCCTAGTCATAGGGGAATTTAAATCCATCATGGAGCAGTTCATAAAATTAAAAACATATAGGGTTTTCTGTAGTCTTGCAGCAGGTGTATCTCCAGCTCCTCCCTTCTGTTGGGCCAGAAGATGCTTGAGGGAGCCATGGGCTTGCTCTATAATGGACTGCCCGGTGAGTGAGTGGGGTATGGCTGTCTTGTGGGTAATTCCCCAAAAGGAGAAAAAATTTGCGACTTTATAGGAAATGTATGCGGGGCCATTATCTGTCTTAATCTGTTATAGATGGATAATGAGATTATTTGCTCTCGCAATTAAGGGATGACTATTGTGAGAATATTAAGAAAAGCTTTAATGATATAAAGTTATGTTATTATAGTTTAGATGTCCTCTGTTCTCCCCATGGTTCCCTTCCCCCTCCTCCTCCCATTTTGTCGCCATCAGACAGACTGGGTTGTCCAGGACAGGTAGAAAGAAAGCGTGCACATGTGGCCCTTGCATGGGGCAGTTGGGAATGGAAAAGCTTGTTGCTAAAGGGGCATGGCATGACAACACCTGACCTCCAATCAAGTTGCAGGAGAGCGGTCTCCACCAATAAACAGCAGAGAAGAGCTGACTGACAGACTTTGGGAAGGGCCAGGGTTGGCTGATGCAACCCCCAGGAGTATAAAAGACTGAACATCAGTCTTGAAGTCGAACTGGCCATGTAGTGTGCACGTGGGCAGTTCCCAGCGCTGTAACTTTTTCCTTATGTAGTCCTTTTGTTGTATTTTTGTCAAGGTTTAATAAACCTTTTAAATTTTCAAAGTGAGCGGTTGTTTCTCACAGATCTGTTGTGGAATTCCTAATGTGGCAAAGGCAGCAGTGAAATGACAACAAGCGTCCTTTGCTGTTTCTCCTGTGTGGACTGAAGCAAACAGAGCACCTGAAAAGGTATCAATGGAAGCATGCACAAATTTCAAACGGCCAAATTCAGGAAAGTGTGTCACGTCTATTTACCAAATTTGTAGGCTCTGTAGACCTCTCGGGTGGATCCCTGTGTTCACATTAGGAAGAGAGCAACACTGACAATCAGGACATGTAGCAATAATACTAGAAGCTTGTGCTGGAGTAAGCTCAAAAAGCCTTACTAAAACCCCAGCATTCTGGTGAAAAAATGAGTGAGTCACCCGAGCCTGCTCTATTTTGTTTGGTAAAACTTGTTGCACCGGTAGGGTTAACAAGTCTGCCTGGGCATTGCCTTCTGTAAGAAACCCAGGCAAATTGGAATGCGACCTTATATGCATAACAAAATAAGGAGCAGTCCTTTGATTCAAAAGAAAAACTAGTAGTTTCAACCAATAAAAAAGAACATTATTTCTAACTTAAAACAGAGGCTTCTGCTCTAGACACAATTCCAACTACGTAGGCAGAGTCTGTTATTAGATTAAAAGGTGAACTGAATTTCTGAAACACTCTGACCAGAACAGCTAATTCTACAATTTGTGGAGACCCTTCAACAACAGCAATATCAGATTGCCAGGTTCCGGTATCAGAATCCCTCCATACAATCACTGATTTATGGGTTTTCCCAGAACCATCCGTGTATACTGTCATAGTTTGCAAAGGAATCTTACTTCTCCGTGGCATCGGGAGCAAAGTAAAAGAACAGCCTAACATTTTGTGTTTAGTCACATAGATATATATCTGCCCTGGGTAATCTGCTAAAGCAATTTGCAATTTCACAGATTTCTGTAGCAACCAATCCAAATAGAACATTGTAAGAGGTAAAAAGATATGATCAAAATCCCTTCCAGCCAAGGAGGTTAGTCGTTGATAAGCTTTGACAATTAACACGGCCATAAATTCATCTTGCATGGAAATAGTCTTGGGCATATTGTTAGGCAAAAAGACCCATTCGATAATTACCAGAGGGTCTGTTTTTTCTGAATCCCACTGAAATATCAAGGCATGTGGTTGCCTGTCAGGGTTTAAAATTATTAACCAAAGTGATAACTCTGAAGCCCAGCGAGCTGACTGTCTCTGTGAGAGAGCATCAGCTACTTTTTGAAGCACAGCTTGTGCCTTTGTGTCCAAATGTCTAGGTGATAAGAGGTCAGGCTCTCCCTTTAGCAGGGCAAACAATGGTTCTGTAATATATGGTAGGGATAATTCATGCTATTAATGTATGGTATAAAATATTGTGAAATCCAAACCATGTCTTTTGACCACCCCGGCCGGGAGCAGCTGTCTATTTAGATTCAACTAGTTCCGGGACGCAAGTTAAGATAACAATCGACGTAAGAATAGAAGCTTCCAGGACGATGATCGTAGGTTTCCCGAGTTGTCGGGAGCCACCCGAGAGCGATTAGAGAGCGATTATCCGATTATCGCCTTGCCGATTGCATCTATCAAGATAGTCAGTGACCCACCCTGATACATCTGAATACACAGCTCCTCCGAAGCCCATTGACATCAGTGGCACACCTGGACTGGGCTTTTGTCCAGCTCTGCACATGGAAAGCAACAGTGATGCATGTGAAGAGACACAAAGAAAATTTGATCATCTTTGCCTTGGGCAGAATAAACTGTATAAAACCTGGCCACGTGAAGCTGTGAGCGTGAACCAAGGGGGAGACTCTGAAACTCTGGAGGTCAGATCCAAGTTCACCCGGCGTTGACCCCGGGCTCGACGCTGTATCTTTGGCTTTGGTGGTTTTGAAGATAGAACTTCGGTCTCGCAGACAAATTAATAAATCTTTGCTAAATTTTTGATAATTTTGGCTCACAATTTGATCATTTATAACAGTTCCAATTCTGCATTTGAAATTCCAAGCAAGGGACAAACCCAGTTTATAGCCCTTAGTAGCTTTTGTACATCGTGCAGAGTTTTGAGTTCAGCTAAAATTTGCAATGGTTGTGCTGAAATAGAGTGCATTCCAATGTGCCAGCCCAGATATTTCCATGGGGATATCTTTTGAACCTTTTCAGAAGCAATGGTCAGACCTGCTGATGTGACAACCTGGCTGATGGCCAGCACTGCTTCTTCCATTCAAATCACAGTTTCTGCAGAGATCAGAATATCATCCATGTAATGATACAAGAGAACATCAGGCTTACGTTCCCGGATTGGACTTAGGGTCCTTGCAACATACCATTGACAAATACTTGGACTGTTGCGCATGCCTTGCGTCAATACCGCCCACTGATTGTGGGATCTCAGCACCTCAGGACTGATGTGCAGAGAGGCTGAGACCACCCTTGGGGGGCTCGGGAGTCCTGGAACGTTGCCAGAAGTGTCTGGTGGCTGGACTTTGATCCTGCAAGGGAGATGACACCTGTATGAGGATGGGAGGATTTCACTGGGGTAAATGGTGAAGGGATAAGTTAATTAGAGTGTGAGACACAGGGTTTAGGATTTCTGTACAGGGGGGTTTAGAGAAGTAAGATGGAGGAATTGGGGCGTGTCCTGTCCTTCTTCTTCTTCTTCTTCGCCTCCATCTTCTGTGGTGATGTTGGCGCTTTGGGATTGGTTATTACTAGAAGTGCACTGGTCAATAAGGGTGACAAGTATTGGAGGGAAAAGGTAAATATTGTATACGTAACTTTGAGTATAAAGATAGGTGACCGCCCTGGGGGCTCTCAGTGTGTTCATGGCTGACATGCTGTGCAGACCTCTGTCGGGACGAGAGAAAATCTTTTAGATAAACAACTAATAAATACTGAAGATCAAGAAAAAACCTGAAGCCTCTTCTCGTCCTTTGAAGCACGGGCTGTCCAAGGCTATCTCCGGCCATAAATCAGCCGGGAGAAATCTGGCAACTGATATCGAATTAGTGGTTCCTGCATATTAATGCTTGGTACAGAAAAGCTGAATTTTGGTGCATTGTCTGGATGCAGTGGAATATCAAAGAAACAATCTTTTAAATCAATCACTGTCAAATGCCAATTTCTGGGGATCATAGAAGGGGAAGTGAGCCCCGGCTGGAGGGCTCCCATTTCTCCTATAACTTCATTTATTTTCTGCAAATCATGCAATAGCCTCCACCCCCCAGATTGCTTTCTGATCACAAACACAGGGGAATTCCAAGGGCTATTAGACAGGACTATATGTCCCTTTTCCAGCTGTATCTGTACAAGTTCTTGTAATATGCGTAGTTTGTCTAATGACAGGGGCCACTGGTTCACCCAAACAGGATCAGAGGTTTTCCAAGTCAGTTTGGGGGTGTCGCGCATCCCAATGACCCCTATATAAAAATTTGAATATATAAAAATTTGAATGTATAAAAATCCTCCACTGTGTTAACACATCCCTCCACCACAAAACCAGGGGAACAGAAAGCACAAAAGGTTTTACTGTGGCTATCCGCCCATCTGGCCCTGTTATTTGCATCAAGTGTTGGCTCTGCAGGCTTTCAGGATTCCCACCCATGCCTGAGAGTACCTGAGGCACAATCATTAGTGGCCATTCACTGGGCTGTTGGCTTTTTGAGATAACAGTCACATCAGCTCCTGTATCAATAGGTCCCATCAGGACTATGTTTTTACCTTTTAGAGTCACTTTGTTGTGTCCATAAAATCTGTGGTACCCCTGCAGAACCGACATCCCCCTCCCTCTTTTCAGCTATCAGGAGTGCAGACAGGGGTGCTGCAGGAAAGGGTATAAGTTGAGCTATATTGATCCCAGCTGGGACTACAGAGGGCAGATGGGGGGGTCCAAGCCATGATCTTTATTTCCCCAAGGGAATCAGAGTCTATAGCCCCAGGGAGAACAAACAACCCTGTTATCAGGTGGAAGATCTGCCTACAATCAAAGCGTACATATTCTGTCCTGGTGATATGTAAACTCCTGTGGGAAGCAAATGGACATGTGAAAAATGCGTATTTTATGATTGGCTTTTTGCAAATATTAAAATGAATATTATATGTGTTATGTTAGAAAGTAATGCTGTATTAATTTTCTTAAGTAGTGTGTTAAATATAGTTTTAGGTTATAACATAATGTTAAAATAGAAACTATGCTATGTAAGATACTTTTTTTTAAGAGAGGACTTGCACCAAAATAGCAGCCACAGGACACCTGACTCTTTCACAGAAAAGAATTTATTGCTCTCTTATCGAGTTCTTCCCGCATCGCTCAGCCCTGAAGACGCTCAGCCCTGAAGACGCCATCAGGATTCAGAGGAAGAAGTTGACACTGATCAGACAGAATCCTTTGTTTGAATGGAATTTATGCATCATGTATGAGGTGTATGAATATGCAACAGGCTATTGTTTTTAAGGGTTAATCCTCTGTTACCGTGTGTCCTTTATCGGGCTTATTTTGCCCAGAAAGAGGTACCTGGACCGTCCGTAACTCTTTGTTCTTATTGTCTCATATTGTCTTAAATTCTAATTGTCCAAATCTTTATTACTCTAATTTTATTACTGTTTTTTATAACCATATTATTACTATTAAACTTTTAAAATTTTAAAAACAAGGGATTGGCATTTTTCACAATTATGCTAGCAGAGGATGGTTACTAACACCTCACTGACGGTGCTTTAGGAGAGTCAGGGTGAGGAAGGTGTGCCCTGCCCGATTAGGCAGCCTTACTCTGTTTCCCCTTGTGTGACCGACAGACTCAGGTTAAGATCGATGGACAAAAGGAGGCAATAAAACAGAGAAAAGGGAAAAAGGCTACCTAAAACTGCGGTAATTGGCCCCCTAAGACTAGTCGTGCACACAAAGAACCCAGAAAGGAAAAAGGATATGTAAGTACTTTTCAGGGGGGAAAGTACGGGGGAATAAATATGTGTGTGAATGAGAGGCGGGCTGGTTGTCCCAGACCTGCTACCTTAGTGAGGAGTGTCCCATGCTGCATTTCCGTCTTTTCGCGAGAAAAGCGGCCAGTAAAGAGACTAAGCGAGAGATAAAAGGAGTGAGAGAATCCCCTGGGGTAACTGGGACTGGGTCTCAGGGAGGGATTGGACCCCTCAGAGGAAGGGAGCACAGGAGTTTCCTAGCCCAATCCACTAGGAAACAGGACAAAAGGAAGGGGCCCCTAAAAATTCTGCTGGATTGAGGGATAAGAGTGCCCAAGAGCATCCAGAATTAAAAACCTGCTGGGGTGAGGGATTAACATTCCAAGAGCATCTAGGGTTGAGCAAAATTCTGCCGGATTGAGGATATGCCCAAGAGCATCCGGGGTAGGACAACATGGCTGGATTGAGGAATAAATAAATGCCCAAGAGCATCTGGGGTTGGACAACACAGCTGGGTTGAGGGATATCCAATAGCACTGGGACTGGCCAGTAACACCTAAAATTGTAATAGGTGATGTGAAAGTAAAAGGTACCTTATTGTTGTCTCATTGTGTGTGTGAGAGTGAGTCAAATACAAAATCAGCCTCAACTTCCCAGGCAGGTGGGAAGGGGAAGGCTGTGGAAAGGGGTGTATGTGACCCGCAAACAAGTCATTGTCCCCCAGGTGGGTGGGGGCTGTGGCATAAGGTATAGGTGACCTGCAAACAGGCCATTGTTCTCCTGGGCGTGTGGAGAGAGCCTTGGCTAAAGAGTGTGAGTGACATGCAGAGAGCCTCACAGGTGAATGGGCACCAGAGGCAATCAGAGTCAGGGCCCTTCCAGGAGGCCCAGTGATACTGAAACCTGGAGGCCAACCCCAAGGTGAGGAGGGGCCCCAGGGACCCACGATTCTCTGGCAACAGGGGTCTGCTTTGTGTCCTGAGGGTGTGAAAAAATGTATGAAAGTGAATGAGAAATAAAAGTGAGTGAATGTAGATGAATGAAAGTATATGTAATGTAGATTGTGCATTTTAAGCTTCACTATATCTCCTTGGAGGGAGGTGTATTGTTTTGGAAAGTAGTGTGAAAAAAGTTTTTTTTTATTTTTGTGTGTGTGTAGTTGAAAGAATAGTGGTTATTTAGGTTGTTAGTGAAAGTGAGAAACAGAGACTGGATGAAAAGATAAGATCTTGAAAAATGGGACAGAAAACCAGTAAGTTGGATACAGGGGAAAAAAATGGGGGAATAAAAGCGTGCTAGCAGAGATACCCCAAAATAGCCCTTTGGGAGTTATGTTAGCAAACAGAAACACAACTCCTTGCAAAAGGAAAAATACAGGTATGCAGTAGTTAATGGGAAAAACATGCAAACTATGGGAAAAGGGAAATTAACCTTAAACTAGTAAGCTCAAACTTGTGAGTTATATACTTTAAAAAGAGCATTAGAATATAGGGAAAAATGCATGTATTTTATGATTGGCTTTTCACAAATATTAAAATAAATGTTATATGTGTTGTGTTAGAAAGTAATGCTGTATTAATTCTCTTAAGTACTGTGTTAAATATTGTTTTAGGTTATAAAAATTGTTAAAATAGAAACGATGCTATGTAAGATACTTTTTTTAAAGAAAGGACTCACAGCGAGATAGCAGCCACAGGACACCTAAATCTTTCAAGGAAAAGAATTTATTACCTTCTTATCAGAAGAAACGCACTTCTTCCCGCCTTGAAGGCGCTGTTAGGATTAGAAGGAAGAAGTTGACAATGATCAGACAAAATCCTGTGTTTGAATGGAATTTATGCATCATGTATGAAGTGTATGAATATGCAACGAGCTATTGTTCTTAATGGTTAATCCTTTGTTAGCAGGGGTCCTTTTTTCGGGCTCATGATGCCCAGGAAAATGTACCCGGACATCCATAACTCTTTGTTTTTATTGTCCTAACCATTTTATTACTATTAAACTTTTAAAAATTTTAAAAACAAGTGATTGGCGTTGTGCTGGTTTGACCAGGAAGTGGGAATTCTGGGATGCTGTGGTCAAACCAATGGGTGCTCAGATTTTGATACTGGCACCTGAGGTGGCCAGTGGGGTTTGGACACACCTCTGAGAACACACAGGGGTTAAAAACCAGAGCTTCGTCCCTGGGAGGCTCTCTTTGGACTTCTGTCGGGAAAGACTTTGGATCTCTCCCCCTGTCCCAGCTGCCGGCTGGGCGGGGGGAGGGGAAAAGCCACGCGGCCATGAGGTAGGCCCAGCCCAAGGATGGAAGGGTGGAAGAGACCAAGAGACATCGGGCAGCCACTCCCCCCTTCCCCCCCAGGAGAGAGAGGGGGAGAGCTGGCGTCAGCACTGGCCCAGGAGAAGCGTGGGAGTTACGGAGCTCTGAGACAGGCAGAGACTGGAATTTTTAACCCTTTTCTTGCATGATTGATACCTTGCAAAAATGCTGATCCTCCTGGAGCTGAATAAGAAGAGACATAAGAAATGAGATAACAAGGGATAGGCCCGAGGGAAGTGGAGAAGACTGGCTGAGTGGGGGGAGAGATGACGGAGTGGCCTTCTGGCTGGACTTTTCTTGTGTGGCCATAGACTGAACCAGTTTTTTTTCCTGTGACACAGAGACTGCATTTAGGGGGAGGCAGTACCTCAGAACCAAGAGGGTTCAGTGTGGGTTCCCCTCGGCCCCAGGGGGTGAAAAATTGGGGGGGACAGATGTCCCGAAGGAGAGACTGTGCCTTTTTGGAAGGAGACAAGGCATCCTTGAAAGACAGCCCTAGAAGCAGCTCTGGTCCATGCACAGTGGTGAGAGCACTGGGCATGGGAGGAAGGTGTCACGATGGCAAAGGACTTTCCGGGCGGTGCTGAGTGACATGGAAGCACACGAGGTTTCAACGTGTTTCCAGGTGAAGCCTATGGTGCAAGAAGGACTCCTCTCCTCTTGATGAACTGAAGATTGAGTATTCTAAAGGGTGGTGCCGGACTGAGAGTTGTTGATTTGGGGGAATGTATTGCATTGGGAAATTTTGGTGGGGGGGAGGAGGAAGGTGCTTTTGTAAGGTTTTCATTTTTTCCCTTATAGTTTTTTTCTTCTTTCCTTGTAGTTTAGTTAATAAATTTTTCTTTACTTCTAAGCTGGAGCCTGCTTTGCTTATTCCTGGTCACATCTCACAGCAGACACCAGGGAGAGGGTATTCTCATGGGGGCACTGGCTTTATGCCAGGGCTAAACCATGACAGGCGTTTTTCACAATTTGGTAGCAGAGGATGGTTACTAACACCTCACTGCTGGTGCTTTAGTAGAGTCAGGGTGAGGAAGGTGTGCCCTGCCCGATTAGGCAGCCTTACTCTGTTTCCCCTTGTGTGACCGACAGACTCAGGTTAAGATCGATGGACAAAAGGAGGCAATAAAACAGAGAAAAGGGAAAAAGGCTCCCTACAACTGCGGTAATTGGCCCCCTAAGACTAGTAGTGCGCACGAAGAACCCGGGAAGGAAAAAGGATTGGTAAGTATTTCTCAGGGGGGCAGGTACGGGGGGATGAATGTGTGTGAATGAGAGGCAGGCTGGTTGTCCCAGACCTGCCAAGTGAGTGCGGCGTCTCCCATGCTGCGTTTTCGTCTTTTCGCGATAAAAGCGGCCAGTAAAGAGATGAAGCGATTGATAAGAGAGTGAAAGAACCCCCCGGGGTAACTGGGACTGGGTCTCAGGGAGGGGTTGGACCCCTCGGAGATAGGGAGCAAGGTTTCCTAGCCCAATCCACTAGGAAATGGGACAGGAGGGGCCCCTAAAACCTGCTGGGGTGAGGGATTTATATTCCAAGAGCATCCAAGAGCAGGGTTGAACAGAATTCTATCGGAGTAAGGATATGCCCAAGAACACTCAGGGTGGGACAACACAGCTAGATTGAGGGATGAAAATTTTGCCAAACAGCATCCGGGTTTGGACAACACAGCCAGACTGAGGGATGAAAAAATGCCCAAGAACATCCAGGGTTGGACAACACAGCAAAACAAATTTAATGCCCAAGAGCATCTGTAGTTGTACCACACCGCTGGGTTGACGGACAGAAAATGCCCAAGAGCATCTGGGGTTGAACAACACAGCTGGATTGAGGGAAAATTACCCGAGAGCATCTGAAGTTGGACAACACGGCAGGATTGAGGGAAAAATTGCCCAAGAGCATTAGGGGTTGGATAACACAGATGGGTTGAGGGATATCCAATAGCACCGGGACTGGCCAGTAATACCTAAACTTGTAATAGGTGATGTGAAAGTAAAAGGTACCTTATTGTTGTTTTGTGGTGTGTGAGAGTGAGACACACACAAAGTCAGCCTCAACTTCCCGGGCAGGTGGGAAGGTAGAAGCAGTGGAAAGAGGAGTGAGTGACCTGCACACCAGGCTGTAGCTCCCGGGTAGGTGGGGGTTTCTGGGCCGAAGAGGAGTGAGTGACCTGAACACCAGGCTGTAGCTCCCGGGTAGGTGGGGGCTTCTGGGCCGAAGGGTATGAGTGACCTACACACCAGGCCGTAGCTCCCGGGTAGGTGGGGGCTTCTGGGCCGAAGAAGAGTGAGTGACCTGCAAACCAAGCTAGCATTCCCTGGGCGTGTGAGGGGGCCGTAGCTGAAGAGTGTGAAAGACATGCAGACAGCCTCACAGGTGAACGGACACCAGAGGCAGCCAGAGTCAGGGCCCTTCTAGGGGGGCCTGGTGACACTGAGACCTGGAGGTAAACCTCAAAGTGAAAGAGGGGGCCACAAGGACCTGTGATTTTCTAGCAATAAGGATCCACTTTGTGTCTTGAGAGTGTGAAGGAATGAGTGAAAGTGAATAAGAAATAAAAGTGAGTGAATGTAGACGAATGAAAGTATAGGTAATGTAGATTGTGCATTTTAAGCCTTACCATATCTCCTTGGAGGGAAGTGGACTGTATTGAAAAGCAGTGTGAGAAAAAGGGGTTTTTTTGGGTGTAAGTAGTTTAAAGAAAAGTGGTATTTAAGTTGTTAGTAAAAAGTGAAAAATGGAAGCAGGGGAGGAATAGATAGAAAATTGAAAAATTAGACAGAAATCCAGTAAGGTGGATACAGGAAAAGAAAAGCGGGAGAAAAAAAAATCACCACCAGAAATACCCCAAGATAGCCCTTTGGGAGTTATGTTAACAAACAGAAATACAACTCCTTGCAAAATACAGGGTATGCAGAAGTTGATGAGAAAAAACCTGCAAACTTGTGAATTATATACTTTAAAAGAACATTAGAAAATTTAACACAAAAGAAAGGAGTTATATATTGATTCAAGGTATGCCTTTAGAGTAGCACATACCTTAAGAAAAATTTAAAATGAGAGATTACTTAATTAAAGAAGAAAAAGATTAGTACATGAGAAACTTATTTTCGAGGTTTTAGAGGCATTAAAATTACCTAAGAGAGATGGCAATAGTACATATTAAAGGACACCAAAAGGTAAAGACCCAGAAATAAGAAGAAATAATTTGGCAGATCAGGAAGCTAAAGATGCAGCAGAAAATAGAGATGAAAGAGTTAATATTAAACTCCAAATGGAGAAAAATTGGAAATTCCAAAGTTTAGAGAAGCAAAAAAGGGGAATTAAAACAACATAGGTGGCGAACAAGATGAATCAGGGAAATTGAAACATCTTGATGGAAGACAATTAGATAATAAAACGCTTACTAGGGAATAGCAGAGGACATGTATCAA
Organism: Melospiza georgiana; assembly: GCF_028018845.1. NCBI lineage: Eukaryota > Metazoa > Chordata > Aves > Passeriformes > Passerellidae > Melospiza > Melospiza georgiana. Next base: position 10,465,296 of record NC_080464.1, on the reverse strand, counting down.
AAAGCCCGGTGGGATACTCAGGCTTTGTGTGATCATTTTTTTAAGGCACTATGGGTGCACTGAGATTTTTAGAGTAGAAAAACAAGTACCTGAAACATGTATAATTTGCCAAAAGATAAATAAAAGGGTGATGAGAAAAACAATATGAGAATGTCGTGAGTTAGCTCGTCGACCATTTCAAAGTATCCAAGCAGAAGTTTAGATTTGTTAAGCTCTGGATTTATTTGTGAAAACCGTTTAATCCAGAAGAAAAAGAGTATACCACATGCTGGGGAGGGGGAAGGCTGTAAGAAAATAACATTTTTGGAAGGCAATAAAAGCAAAACGAGGAAAGTATAAAGCTGAGAACAAATTACCTTGTCCATTCCCGTTTGTACCCCCACTGTTCGCACCTTCCCTCCCAGCCCCTGTGCCGGCTCCGGCACAGTCCGTCTGCCTCAGTCCCAGCCGCCTGGCCCGCGGCCGCTCGGCAGTTCGTGCCGGGGGTGGGGATCTGTCCTGCCGTGTAGACCGTAGTTACCGGCTGACCGCACCGAGGGGGGGGTCCCGTCTGTCCCATCCTCGGCTGCCTTGACTCTGTCGGCTCCCGCCGCTGCAGCCAGGGTCAGTCGGCTGCTTTGTCTCGGCCAGATCAGCCACCATCAGCCATTTGGGGGCTATGCACGCTCCAGCTCAGTCTGCACCGGAACACCCCTTCGGGTGATTCCGCCTGCAGACTCCGCCTTTGGAGGACCAAGACTCAGAGTCATGCCGAGTCTCCCCGTCCTGCCCTGAGCTCCGTTCCCTTGGTAACCATAGCTCCGGCTGCTCAGGGAAACTCTTTAGATGAATCACTATCGAAACACTAAAAGTTCAGTTAGAAGAAAGCCTTCTCCTGATTCTTCCTAAAAATACGGGAGAAAGGCTATAGAATATAAAAATCCAAAAAGAATGGGATAAAGGGATTGGTCTATTTCCATTACGAGAAGTTCTCATAGGAGGAGACAGATCAGAGTTTGTAAATGCTCCTTTGACTTCGTCTGAGGTCTGAAATTTTAAATAAATAAAAGGGATATTTGGAGGATCCCATAGGCATAGCTGAACAATTAGACCAATTTTTAAGTCCAAACATTTATACTTGAGAAGAGATGCGGTCGGTAATGAAAATAATATTTTTCTCAAGAAGAAAGGCAATAAATCAGAGCAATTGAAATAAAAACTTAGGAAAAAGATAATCCGTGGGGACCCCCAGAGAAGACAAAATGCCAGCTGTACCTCCTGAGTGGTGTTAAAAAAATGAGGAGGTGAGTAAACACATGAATAGTTATCATAATTACATAACCAAGAGAATAAATGAGACAGCATATCAAAGGCAAAATGCGAAAACAAAAAGTTTTTGAGGGACAGTTTTTAGAGGGGAAGGAAGAAACTCCAACTAAATAAATAAACAAACTTGAGCGAAAAAGGGAAAGGGTCCTAAGTAAGCGGAAGATCTGAAAATCTTTAAAGAAATGGGCACATAAAAAAAATAAAGTCATAGGCTCTAATTTTTTTGGGGGGGACAAATACCATCTGGAGCCTGTGATAACTTTAAAAGTGAGTCCCCAAGAAGAAGAATTGGAATTTGTAATAGACACAGGTGCAGAGAGAACCTGCCTGTTAAATGTTCCAAAAGGTTACTGTGTGAGCAAACATATAGTGAAAGTAACAGGGGCAAAAAGAGAAAGTTTTACATTTCTAGTCATTAAAGATGTGGTAATTGAGGGAAGAAACTAAAATTTAGATGGGAGATGTGTTATTGGTCCCAGGGGCAGGTAGCAATTTATTGGGAAGAGTCTTACAAGTGCAATTAAGAACAGGAGTTATATCAGAAAATGGAAAAATGACAGCTAGAGTTTTGAAATTAGGCCAAAAAGATGAAGAAAAAAAAATCATCAAAGAAGTTTGGGCTGGAGAAAGAAATAGGGGAAGATTAAATATCGACCCCATAAGGGTTACAATTGAGAGAGAAGAAAGAGAGAAGTTGAAGTAGGGAAGTAGTTAGGAAACTCTAAGATGTTAGAATGTGAAGTGATGACATCTTGGTGCTAGAAGAGAACAGAAGTGTGAATGAAGATTTTGCATGAGGGGCAGAGAAGTGTCTTAACTCGTGGTTGTTAGGAGGTTATTCAATGCCACACTGGGGTCCAGAAAAGCCTTAGCAGAACGGGCCCTCCTTGAAGAGAAAAGAGGATAAGTTGACTAGAGAAAGAAAAATAATGTCAGGAGCACCTGGGGACGCCAAGTTTGAGATTGCCAAGGTTGGGAAGTGTCTGAGTGCTCCCTATGAGCAGCGGGGTCTCGGGGGCTGCGGCAGGGACCGATCCATGGAGGTGACCCGCGGCGGTGCTGGGAGTAGAGGACACAGGTTTGCCGGCCAGGAGCGGGCTGGCTCCGTGCTGGAACTGCCGGGGGGGCCTCCCAGACTGTCGGGGTCCCGAGTCCAGGATGGCAGCATCGGCCCCGGTAAGTGAGCCGAGAGAGAGAAGGAAAGAGAACGAGAGAGAAGAAGAGAGAGAGGGGTCAAAAGAGACCCAAGGCATATCCCTAGGGTCCCCATGCCCGTGGCTGTTCTCCCCTGCTCCGGCCCTGCAGCCAAGTGGCAGCAGCCGGGGAAGAGTGAAGAACAAAGCAAAGATTGATGACTCTCCAAACCTCACAAAGCGGTTTGTTTTCCTTAAGTAAGAAGTTTTTTGGTTTTTTCTTTTGTGTTTTGTTTGCCGTTAATGAGAAGATTTTTTCCTGAAGGAGAAGAGGATGCTCTAGAGAAAGCTTTTAGCTAAACCCAGAAAGTTTAGAAGGAAAGCAAATAGTAAAAGTTAATGCAGTATTATCTTTCTTTTATTACTATGCTATTAAGAAGTCCTTTCCAGGTACTACTGAAGCAACAATCAGAATCACGGAAAGAAGGTGAATTTCGTGCCAGCAGAATCAAAGGACTTGTGAAGAAACCTGAAAAATGGACTGTCACATTTAAACCAGGTGATACTGAACTGACTTTCCAATGGGGACTGAGTGGTAATAGTTTGGGAAAACCCAAATGATCCAAGAAATATACAAAGAATAACACTGAATTAAGAAATAAGATAATGCTTATATCACTAGTTTTGAGCACTGCCTGAATAAAACATCTCCTTGGGGGAGGAATACCTCAGATAGAAGGATCAAGACTGTTTTTGTATTCTGACCTTAGCCTGAGAATTGTACAGGGGAGAAGGGGACTTGCCATTTCCATTAGTAAACTTTATTTGATTCATTCCAATACCGGACATGCTAGCTGGGTTATAAGTAAATGCTTAAATTGTAAGAGTAATTAGTGTTGTGATTCGCAAAATTTATGCTCTTATTGCAAAAAAGTGTTAAAGTAATAACTTGGGTTTGTGGATGGGAATTATTAGTGCCTGTTGAATGAGAGATACCTGAGGAACAGTAAGAGACCACAGTCAAAGAGTGTCAAAAACAATTTGCCTAGAAATTAGTTAAGAGAAAGTGACAAGAAAATAGAGGGCAAGACCAGATTGGCCTCTGTATTTTGCCACCGAGAAGATCAAATAAACCTGCTGTGGGTTGCAACCTCACAGGCATGGGAGGTGGGAGTATAAGCCATACTGGACCTCTGTTATTCCTGTTTCTGGCACTCATTTGTTGTCTTTTCCCTTTCGGGATACCAGCAAGATCGTGTCACAAATGCTACAAAAAGCATCATACGGAAAGAAACCAAAGTTCCTCCTTTATTACACACACCTATGTCAACAGCCACTGTTATAACCCATCCAAATTAAGAACCTATAGGCAAAACGGAGTAAATTATTGGATTACAAGAAACTTAGGAAAAAGTGGTAATAGATTTAGAATTGAATGTCCAAAAGGAGAGAGATGGATTTGTTTTAAATTTAATCTTGAAGATACGGTTCAAGATTTGGTAAAAAAACAAATAATAAACGAAAGGGTAAAACCAGCACAGCAATCTAACTCTATATTGACTCCAAATTTTCTGTTGAATTGTATTACAAGACTCCAGGAAGTTATAGAAATGATAGCAAATAAGGCTGCCCAAGCATTAGAGTTAATATTAAGCCAGCTAAGCCAAACAAAACCTGTAGGGTATTAGAATAGGTTGGCTTTAGACTATTTATTGGCCAAAGAAGGGGGTGTTTGTGGAAAGTTCAATATATCAGATTGTTGAAAATTGATGACCACAGAAAAGTCATTCTAGCAAAAGCAAAAGAAATTAAAGAAGAAAAAAATATATATGCATATAATAACCCAGGTACCAGTCCAAAAATTTAAAAAAAAACAGTATTAAAACCTAGCTGGTGGCGTAATGTATTAGAGATAAGATAATAGAAGTAATTAAGAATTTTCCTTTTATGTGTTACAACTGTTTTGATATTTCTTCCTTGTGTAATCCCCTGTTTTATTTTGCCAGCATAGTCCAGAAGATGCAAGTAGACAAGAAATATTGCTCAAGACAAATGATTTACAAAGAATAAGAGTGGGGATTGTGAAAAATGTGTATTTTATGATTGGCTTTTTGCAAATATCAAAATGAATATTATATGTGTTATGTTAGAAAGTTATGCTGTATTAATTTTCTTGAGTAGTGTGTTAAATAGTTTTAGGTTATAACATAATGTTAAAATAGAAACCATGCTATGTAAGTGTCCTTACCATTGGACAATTTCCAAAAATCCTGTACCCTGTAAAAAGCCCTACTTTTGCCTAGCTTGGCAGAAGAGAGCTGTCCCTGAGACCTTTGCAGAAGACTTCAATAAAGACATCTCTGTGGAACCTTACACAGTGCTTCTTCTCTCTCTGTCCAGGCGTCTGCCAATGGCACTTAGCAAGCTAAAGAGCTGAAATCACTAATGAGCTGATAATCATGAAGAGCTGATCTCACGTAAGAGCTGAGCTTGCTAAGACTGCCTGTGGCTCTGGAGCCTGCCTGAGGGTCCTGGACAGGTCATGCTTAATTGGACTTCTCTGTTTTGGGCACCCACGGCAGCCGGGGTCGGGGAGACCCCGAAAACCCCAAGAGCCACCTCACTTAACAAATTACTAAAGTAGAGCGGCCCCAGTCCATATTCCGCAGCGGTACGGCGCAGTTCCTTAATTTCCGAGTGATCTAGAGGCTCCCATTGTGGATTTCCCCCCCTCAGGCCGAATTGCACGGGGAGCCGCAAAGATTTATACCACAGTGTCAAAGTCTCTGCCGTTAAGGGCTTTCCTTTTTATCCGTAACCAATTCTTACGCGTATCCGAAGGGAGTAAGCCCGCATCTTTTTCGGGGCCGGGGTCGAAAGAGTCCAACTCCCCTTCACTGCTAGAGTCAGTGTCTGCAGCATAAGCGATAAGCGTCCGGCAGTTCTGAGATTGCTGGCAGTGTGGCGGTGGGACTAGGGGTGGTGACTGGGCTCTATCCCTGGCGCTCGCTGGGGAGGATATGTGGATGGGGAATGGGGAATGGGACCTGTGCAGGTTTCAATCCAGCGCAGTTGCCAGGGCCATCTCAGCAGTAGCCTCATAGGTTGTAGCCTCTCAGGCTTCCCCACTCCCTCACTCTTTTTTAATTGTGTCCATGACCGCCCTCCAAGCAGGAAGTATTTGGAGCTCTGGCTCATGGCCAGGCAGCATGGTCAGGTCGTAGAGCATTACATCGACCTTGTCTCAGAAGCAGAGAGTAAATACAGAAGAAGGGGTAGTGTCGGGGATCATGCGTGACACCCATCATAAAAGTGACCTAAAGTCGTGCTTTGGGATGAGGGACCCATGCTTGCCCAGAAGGGCAAGCATGGTTTCATAGACGTCTCTCTCTTTGGACATGTCCTGTCCCATTCCTTTAGTTCCCCTGGCTCACCTATCAGTCGCAGCAGACAGGTGATTGTGGGCCCAAACGCAGTTCTCTCACCGTCACAATCAGTTCCAGGTGCTCGCCGATGGCCCGCCAGTCAGGCCAGGTTTTCTTCCTCCACAGAGGCACCAATTGTCGGTGATGGAGAGAGATAGGGAGAGTGACTTCGTGATCAGAATTCGATTTTATTGTGGGATACAAGCGCTTATATACTATTTTAGGGAGACTAGTAATGTGTACTACAATGATTAGGTTAAAATCACAAACACAAACTTATGCATATAACAACATCTCTTGCTTGCAGAGTTTAATAGGATTTTCTTTTTCCGGTAAACCTGTCTGATTAACTCTTCTTCCTATCTAGATCTAATTTTCAAAGTTCCATTTGCTTCTGCCAAGGCATTTTGTCTATCAAATCTCTTATGCTAATAAGGTCCAAAGTACACTCTGTCTCATGCACCCCAACATATGTCCAACTCTCCAAAGGCACTGTTGGGTAGAGATTTGTTGGAGCAGCTAGAAGCAAAGATCATATTTAAAGATAGGGAGATTATTTTGGAGGTAAAGGATGAACAATATGTAGAGATGCTAAGCTTAATGTTAACAATTAGTGAGACCAAAATTGAAAATGAGGATGAAATGAACAAGAAAACAATGGATCAGGTGTTTCCTTGGGAATGGGCCTCTAACATACCAGGGAGGGCAAAGAATGCAGCTCCTGTGCAAGTCAAGCTTAAGGAAGGAAAACAACCAGTTAGGGTCAAACAATACCCTTTGAGAAAGGAAGATAGAGAAGGGATTAGGTCAGTAATTGCGAACTTTTTGCAGTTGGGACTATTAAAAGAGTGTCAATCTGATTTTAATACTCCTATTTTACCTGTTAAAAAGCCTGATGAGTCGTGTCGAGTAATACAGGACCTGAGGGCTGTTAACAAGATTACTGAGGACCTGCACCCAGGGATGGCAAACCCATACACCTTGCTAACATATTTGACACCTAAACTAACCTGGTTTACTGTTTTAGATTTGAAAGATGCCTTTTTTCTGCCTCCCTCTCCATGAATCCAACCAGAAAATTTTTGCCTTCAAATGGGAGAATCCAAAGAGTGGGCGTAAGATTCAGCTCATATGGATGGCATTGCCCCAAGATTTTAAAAACAGCCCCATGACATTTGGAGAACAACTTGCAAGACATCTAGAGTCCTGGGAAGCTCCATCAGAAGAAAGACAACTGTTGCAGTATGTAGACGACCTCCTGATATCTACCCAAACCCAAGAGGCATGCATAGACTGGACTGTAAACCTCCTGAACTTTTTGGGTTTACAAGGGTATAGAGTATCTCAGAAAAAGGCTCAAGTGGTAAAGCAAACAGTTATCTACCTGGGTTATGGGGTCAGTGCTGAAAAAGGACTCTAGGGCAAGACCACAAAGAAGCCATATGCCAGACCCCAAAACCCCGGACAATAAAAGAACTGAGAACCTTTCTAGGGATGACTGGGTGGTGCAGACTGTGGGTTTACAATTATGGACTGTTGGTTAAACCCCTGTATACCCTAATTATAGAGGGAAACAGCGATTCCCAATGGACAAAAGAAGCTACATGCGCCTTCGACCAGTTAACAAAGGCCCTCATGTCAGCTCCAGCTTTGAGACTTCCAGACATGTGTAAACCATTTTTTCTGTTTCCTCATGATAAGCAGGAGATTGTTCTGGGAATACTAGCACAAGATTTGGGCCTGTATCGGAGGGCAGTTGCCTACTTTTCCAAGCAATTGGATGCAGCAGCTAAAGGATGGCCAGGGTGTGTCAGAGCCGTTGCTGCAGTGGTGCTGAATATCCAAGAAGCACGCAAGTTCACCCTGGGCCAGAAGATGACTGTGCTTGTGTCCCATACAGTGTCTGCAGTGCTGGAAGTAAAAGGCGGACACTGGCTTTCCCCACAGAGGTTCCTGAAGTACCAAGCCACAATGGTAGAACAACATGATGTAGAGATTGTAGTCACTAACCTTGTGAATCCAACTTCTTTTCTCAGTGAGGATACAGGAGAATCAGTGATCCATGATTGCCTGGAAACTATCGAGGCCACCTACTCCAGTTGTCCAGATTTGAAGGACACCCCCCTCAATAATGCAGAGACCCGGTTCACTGATGGGAGCAGTTATGTCATCAGTGGGAAAAGACATGCTGGGTATGCTGTCACCACTTGCAGAGAAGTAATAGAGTCTGGACTGCTACCAAAAAACGCCTCTGCACAAAAGGTTGAAATAATTGCTTTAACCTGGGCTTTAGAATTGGCAAAAGGAAGAGAAATCAACATTTATACAGACTCAAGGTATGCATTTGGGGTTGTGCATGCACATGGAGCGATTTGGAAAGAAAGAAGACTGTTGAATTCACAAGGGAAAAGTATTAAACATGAACAAGAGATAATAAAACTGTTGGAAGCAGTTCAGCTACCTGAGAAGGTAGCCATCATGCATATTAAGGCACACCAGAAACTGAGCTCTGAATTGGAAGAAGGGAATGAGCTGACGGACAGAGGCAAAAGAAGCAGCTAAAGGTGAGATACCCATTGATCTCAGGATCTTTTGCTGGTCGCTGTGACCCTGAGAAATGTTAAAAGTCTCTTTTCCCAGCCCAAGCACTTGAAGAATGAGTCGGAGATCTTCAGTTCTCGGTCTCAAGGTTGTTTATTGCGTCTTATCTATAAGAATTTTTCTCCTGGCCTGCCGAGGTCCGTCCAGCAGGACAGTTCCAGGCACACTGCCTGCCCCCTGGGCAGTGTTATGTCTTTATACTAAAAACTACATATGCAATGTTTACAATTACTTTCCAACACCTATCACCTATGTTAGACAGTGAGCTTCTACTCTAAACCAATCTAAAAGTGCCAACATCAAAGCAGAAGATGGAGGCCAAGAAGAAGAAAGAGAAAGGCTGGACATGCTCAGATCCCTCCATCTTACCTCCTGAACCTCCATTCTAGAAACCCCAAAATCTACTTTTTCACACCGTGATAACTTCACTATTATTCTACTTAAACTGTTGTGGCTTGCTGATCTTCATATAAGGTTGGTAATTTGCTCCACGGGTCAAAATCAAAACCACAGTTTTTTTGGGCTCCATGCCAGGGCTTCTGAGCCCCCTGACAGGGAACTTGGCCATTCTGGACAGCCAGAGGGATGTCCTGGGTTCTGACACATTGAGTCAGCCTTAATCCCAGATGGACAAATTTCCTTAGAAGTGTTTTGCAAAGATAAACAAAACGCCACAACTTTTGTGAAAGTTGTAAAGCTGGCATGTTTATTACAGCGCTGGATGCATGTGGGAATCATTCCTCTAAAATGGCATGCGTACTTCTGGGAACTTCAGGTCCCTTTTTATCCCCCTCTCAAATACATATGCATACAATTTCACAATAGGTTCATACATACTCATTCCACTGATTTTGCGTGACACTTGCCACTAATTCTTCAGAAGGAACTCCTGGGTCAGGTTGCCCTGCTCTGTCTGCCCCCCTCCTCCCCCCTTATCTCTCGTCCTTCAGCTGCCAAGCACAGGCAAGCTACATACTTAACTCAAAGATGTACATTCCACCTAAATCAAAATGGATTTCTACCCTGGAAAATTTCCACTCTGCCTCATTCCCCCCTTTCCTAAAAAAAAGAAGTAAATTCTTTTACTTCATGCAAATTCCTATGACAATAAGCGTACTTTAGTGCTTTACCATGTATGTTTGATAAGGAGGTTGACACAGCTACTTGCTGTAGTATACTCCAATTCCAAATTCGCAATATAATGGATAATCTTAAACTTATTCCAACTAATATTAACAAAACTACAATGGGATGACACAACTTATTAAAGATTCCATTTGCAGTTGGTGACAACCCAAAGATCACATCCCACCAGTGATGAACTGCATTTTGTTCTATTCTTTGCAGAATTCTGGTTATTTCTTTTGTATCATGCTGGACAGTAATTAGGGTTTTCTCTCTGCTTTCTTGGGTTTTCTTCAAGATCTCCAGTAGGTCCTTGGTGTTTAATTGATTGTTTTACAAATGTGAGGTCCATTCCAATAGTAGGTGACAATCTGTGATACATTGTGTAATTGGTTATAATTAATGGTGGGATGTCACTGGGGCCACGTACAAAAAATCACACTCGATAATCTTAATAAAATTAAAAATACAAAAATTAGAATGATTTCTACTAGACAAAATAACATTGTTATCAATTTTTACATCAGTACAAGCAGTTCTCAGGCACACACAACTTTTACTAGTATACACGGGCACAGTTTCTTGATCAGTGACTGGATGAATTTCGAAGTGGCAAATACTCTCTTCAGTGTCTAGACACACATCTTGGGCATTAATGGTATTGCTTTCACAAATGAATCTTAGTTGTTCTTTAGTAATGCAGGATTCTAAGCTTACTGTTTGCCACTTTTCATTCACCTTTTGTGCTTACACTCTATTTTCTGAAGGGTAGAGCACTGTCTTTTCATGATTTAATCCTAGTGCAATGATGGGATGGATAACGTAAACAGTGGCATTATGTATGTGTGGGATCTCAGCACCTCAGGACTGAGGTGCAGAGTGACCGAGACCACCCTTGGGGGGCTCGAAAGTCCTGGAATGTTGCCAGAAGTGTCTGGTGGCAGGACTTTGATCCTACATAGGAGATGACACCTGTATGAGGACTGGGAGGATTTCACTGGGGTGAATGGTGAAGGGATAAGTTAATTAGAGTGTAGAACACAGGGTTTAGGATTTCTGTACAGGGGGATCTAAAGAAGTAAGATGGAGGAATTGGGGCGTGTCCTGTCCTTCTTCTTCTTCTTCTTGGCCTCCATCTTCTGTGGTGATGGTGGCACTTTGGGATTGGTCTTTACTAGAAGTGCACCGGTTAATAAGGGTAGAAGGTATTGGGGAAAATAGGTAAATATTGTATATGTAATTTTGAGTATAAAGATAAGTGACCGCCCCGGGGGCTCTCAGTGTGCCCATGGCTGACTTGCTGTGCAGACCTCTGTCGGGCTGAAAGAAAATCTTTTAGATAAACAATTAATAAACACCGAGACCGAAACAAGATCAGAAGTCTCTCCTCGTCCTTTGAAGCGCCGGGCTGTCCAAGGCCACCCCGGGCCTTTCCAGGTCTTTGAAACAGCCGAGAAACCGAGCAAGTGGCATCCCTGAGCTATCTCCGGACATAAATCAGCAAAGAGAAACATGAAAATCTACATGTATGGTAAGCAGAAAGGCAGTGGCCACGTTAGAAGCAGGATCACAGGTGAAATTTACCATAGTTCACCAGGACTGAGACTTCTTTTCAAAATCAATTGAATTATTCCAGACAACTTTCCAAATTTCAGCTGGAAAATTACCTTCACCCCCTTCCCGTATGATCAGAGCTGCTGTTGCTTGCATCTATAACTGTGCTTATATGCAACTGAAAGCTAAAGACACATTATCTTGAACTGTACTAAGTGCTTCTACTATTAACTCATGGTCTTGATCCCTGGCCTTTTCTCACTTTGGCAGTATTTTTGAAATCTACCACTGGCTAGTTCCTAATGCCAATAGAGATGACTATAAAGGCTGCTTCAATTTTGTTAGGCTACCTGCTGCAGTGGCCAGTTTATTCATCAGTATTTCTAAATCAATTCCACTTAAAACTCCCAATCCTGTCCTTAATATCTCAGTTAGATCCTTTCTTATTCTGCTCTTGACGTATACCTCTCTGTAACCAGGTTGTCCAGCCCTCCTGTGAATTACTACAGTGGATAGGTTTAAATCTTTTATCTCAGAATGTTCTCCCACTGATCTAGTATACTGATTAAAAGCCTGGGACCAAGGCCATTCAGCATCACTTTGAATAGAGGTACTCTCTAATTCTAAGACTCCACTTATAATTATATACAAAACAATTCTATAAATGAAATTACAAACTACCCCTGGCGGCAATATACTCATTTTGCCTGAGTAAGTTTTAGTCTCAGTTAATTGTCTCCTGATGTCACTCTCCAAGGGGCTTCTGGGGCCTTCTTCACTCGAGAGTGCTGGATCCAGGCATTCTGCTCCTTGATCTTGATTGCAGTGAAGGTGGTGAGAAGCACTTGCAGTGGTCCTTCCCACTGTGGTTCTAAGGTCTTTTCTGCAAGAGTCTTAACATATACATAATCTCCAGACTGTATGTTATGTACTGATCCATCTAGCTCCCTGCTCAGAGTTCCAGCCACGTGTTTCTCAATTTCTCTGAGCTATTTGCTTAAAGCCACCATGTAAATGGCCAGTGTTACCTCCCCAATGTGGGTGGACATTCCCTTTTTTATTCTATATGGTCTTCCATAATGCATTTTAAAAGGACATAGCTTTTCCTTAGCTCGAGGTTTAGTTTGAATTCGCAATAGTTCCAGTGGAAGAGCTTGGGCCAGGGTAGATAAACTTCCTGCCCGAGTCTTACAATCTACTGCTTGATCAAATTATTCATTTTCTCTACCTGGCCACTTGATTGGGGCCGGTATGGAGTGTGAAGTTCCCAATCTATGCCCAGGTGGCTACTAATCTGTTGCACTATTTTGGAAATGAAATGTGATCTTCTATCCGAGGATATTGTGGCTGGAACTCTGAAGCGTGGTATTTTCTTGTAATAATACCCTGGTCACCTCTCAAGATTTAACAGTTCTGGTGGGGAACGCTTCTGGCTACCCTGAAAATGTATCTGTCAATACCAATAAATACCGATACCCCCCTTTCCTTGGAAGTTCTGAAAAGTCAATTTGCCACTGCTGTCCAGGCCCATGGCCTCTCCCAATCTGACTGAATTTTGGCCTGGGGTATTTTTGGGGTTAGTCTGGAGGCAAGGATCTCACTGTCGGTTTACCTGAGTAATAGTGGCATGTAAATTCCTGGTAACCATTCTTTCAATCAGATATGTGTTCTAGAAAGCCTGTGGAAACTACTACTTAAAAGTCAACACTTCATTTTGATGCACTCTGTATCACTGGCAGCCTTGGTCATTCTGGGAAAGGAGCCACACTTTATAAAAGCTTTTAAGTAGTTAGGCCCTAGTGTGTTTTCTAGTGCTCCTCTTTACTTATTCTAATGTCTTTACTAATGTCTTTCTTAATTTCAATGGCTGTTAATGTTAAGCCTATCATCTTTATATCATTTGCCTCCAGAATAACCTCCCCATTTGAGAATGTTTAGCGAATTGGACATATACAAAAGCTTCTAAATACACGTTACTTTAAAGCTTTGCAAAAGTATGCCTTCTCAGACTGGCCAGTTGTTCCCCACACTACAACATAAACATTCCCCACAGGTACTAAAGCTTGATTTAAAACTGAATATATGGCCCCTGTATCATCTAAAATTCCACCCTTTTCTTTTCTTCTGGTCTCGCTGCCTCTCGCAGAGGGGTCTGTTACCTCTTAGTTCTGGATGAAATTAGACTGCCAGGAGGGGGATGGGTGCGAATGGGTATATCTTTCGAGCCTGAGTCCTCTTCCCTTTTGGGGAGAGTCCTTCTTATCCTCCCTTTACCTTAGGAGGAGCCTTTAATAAATAATATGTACTCATTTTGCGAGTTGTAATCGCTTTGTGTTTCAGCATGATAAACTTTGTCTAACTTCATACTTTGCTATCTTATGCTGTATGCTGAACAACACGTTTGATTTGCCTTCTCTTTGCTTTGTTTTCTTTTTCAAGAGCTAACACCAGTAGGTCAGAGGGAGCTCTGAACCCACAGTTACTCTTCCATTCTGGGTGATTTCTTAAAGAAAAAACACATCAGCATACGGGACCTTATCTCATTTACCTTCTCATTTTAAAAGAGCATTAACTGCAATAAAGTATTATAAATATTTTTATTTTCTGAGCCACCCCTACTGGCAGCCTTCTCCTAGTGAGCCCCTCTTAAAAGGGGCTAGTTCAGGAACCTCTTTACTCTGGTTAGTTCTCATTATCTCCTTCTCCTTATACTATCTAGTTTCTACCTAAGCCTCACAGTGTCTTTTCTCAGTTTTTCCTCATACACAGACATCCAGGTGGCAGGTATCAGATGTGATCCTCCACACATAAGCTTTAAGATCTCAGGTTCTGAATTGGCTTGATCAGGACCCTTCAATTTACACCTGAGGCACAGAACAGCAAAACCAGCTCCTCTCACAAACTCTACATTGCACATAAGGTGCCAGCCTCTCAATGCACCAAAAGCTCTTGGGAATTGCCTGCAGGGTATTCTGTTTATCACTTCGCGTTTATCACTTAAGCTCTATGGTGGGTTGTTCTCAGTCCAAATTTACTCTATTGCCAGCTGAAGTCCCATAAACTCATTTGTCTCTTCTATCTAAACTTTGTTTTACAAAATCTCAGTCTTTTCTCTTCCTGCACAATCAAATTAAAGCATTGTTTCTACTGACACTCACTTTACTGCCTTGCAAAAGGCTGCGCTTGTTACAGCAAAAACTCTGATATGCCTACAAACACAGACACACACACACTCCCCCCCTTATCTCAAATTCTCAAGAGTCAGGGCTTGAATTGCTGTGGGGGGAATTCTTGGAATTCCTTTAATTTGTTTTACCACAGTTAAACATAAATAACCATACCATAGTTCTTCTGTGTAAAATGCTACCCTTGTTGCAAACAAAATCCTAAAATCTCCAAAAACACCACTATACAATCCGTGAATCAAATTACCACAATGCAGTGGAAGAACCACACAAACTCACAGGGAAAGTGCATATCTCTCAAAGTGCCCACTTTTCTCATCACAACAAAGCATACAATACTTCAGCATTTACCTACATCAGCTATCTCTGGTCTTTGAAATAAACAGGGCCAGGAGACTTCTTCTCCTTTTTAATGCCTTTATTAAAAGTGATCAGCTCAGGATTGGGCAGCTCGGCGTGGCTGCAGTCTCCCGTCTTCTCGTCTCTCCCAGGGCGACTCAGAGGAGGAGGATATGCGCAGCTTTGTCCACTAGGGGCAGAGCTGGGGATCAGGTCCTCGTGGGAGCCTTTAGGGCGTGGTGATCCCCTCCGATGTTACTTCTCCTGGCCCTGTCCCGCCCGGTCTCGGCGCTGGGGACGACTCTTGTGGTCAGGGCGAGAGGGACTCCGAAGGTGTTCCGCATCTCTGCAGGCTCAGCACTCGGCTCCTCACGTCCAGACATCACTCCAGTCTCTCAACTCTTAGGTGGCTCGTTGTTTTTGGGGTTTTCTCCGTGCATTTGGAATAGGGGTCCCACACAGCATGCTGGTCCTTGGAGTATTTTGCATATCCCTCCCCTCCAAAGTCTTTTCTCCTCACTGTTCGGGAGGTACTGCACCCTTTACTGTCCGAGAGAAGAGCTATTAACTCACCCCAGCCAGGGCTTTTACCGATACAAAAACAACTATTAACGACAATGACCTGTAATTACCATAACACAGGCAGCAGCCCAGCAGTAGTGGTAACTTTTTTCTCACAGAAAAAAATCAACTGAATTTTTGTTCATAACAGTCTTCACACACTCTGGACGCAATCAAAATAACAGCACACAGTAAAATTCCAGAGATCAAGTCCAAACTACCAGGGCAAAGTGTTGCCTTCTGGAGCAAGGCAGGCGACCTGGTTCTGAGGATCAGCACGGCGGCCCACTCTCCAGGGCCGCTCGGGCCAATGACACACGCAGACATTAATGTGATGGACGGTCAAAAGGCGTTTATTACTTCTTCTCGTGGGGTCTTATAGTCTAAGGGGTCTCTACGTCAAAAGGGGGTTTGTCCTTCTTATCTATGGTTAGTAGGGAATGGAAAAGTACTGGGTAAGGAATGGAAAGTTACTGGCATTACTGTTAGTGGGGCAACATTCCTAGGGTAATCTCTTATCTTAGAGGAACAAAGGGTCCTGGCTTTCTGTGACATCGCGTGATCTTCCACAGCGCCTTTTCCCTATCTACCACAGCAAAGGAACTCCCTAAACTCGTCCTCACAGTTAAAATGTTCCCAATCTACACAAATCACCACCTTTAAACACAATAAATATCTTCACCGAGGTTTCTCCACTTGTTCCACTTCTCCATGGGGCACTCCCTTCCCCCACAGCCTGCCCCAGGCGGTGCTTCAGATGCGGGTAGAACTCCCCTCCCCCACCAAACTTACTTGTTTGCTGTCTTTTTCATACACTAAGCACTCGCACGATTACAAACACATTAACATTAACCACCCTATTAACCACACTATGCATTAACCATACAATGTCCGGACAGGGACACGACACACACACACGGATTCAGTCGAATCCACCCCCAAGGTCGCTAGCAGCTGCTTTATTGGACAGTGAACCCCCATCTCCCAGTTGCTGTATCGACCGGTCTGTTGCCTGCAGGCACAGGCTGAGCATTCAGACATCTCTGAGTGACTTATTCAGCTGTCCTATCTCTCTTTTTCCCCAGGGGCCCCTCAATACATACCGTATCCTACACACACCAGCAGGTCCTTGTCTGTCTCCACAGGAGGCAAGCTGAGATGAGCGGAGCTCCTCCAGGAAAATCCCGGGGCGTGCCTCAGAGGTCCGTCCATCCCTCTGCTCCTGGGAAGACAGAGACGATCTCCTGGCTGGCTTCACCATAATGTTTTGTGGAGATAAACAAAACGCCACAACTTTTGTGAAAGTTGTAAAGCTGGCATGTTTATTACAGCGCTGGACGCATGTGGGAATTGTTCCTCTAAAATGGCACGCGTACTTCTGGGAACTTCAGGTCCCTTTTTATCCCCCTCTCAAATACATATGCATACAATTTCACAGTAGGTTAATACATATTCATTCCACTGATTTTGCGTGACAGTTGCCACTAATTCTTCAGAAGGAACTCCTCGGTCAGGTTGCCCTGCTCTGTCTGCCCCCTTCCTCCCTCCTTATCTCTTGTCCTTCAGCTGCCAAGCACAGGCTCTTCAGGCTCTTCGAGAGAATGGCAGTCAGACTAAATAGCAAGCTACATACTTAAAGTTGTACATTCCATCTAAATCAAAATGGATTTCTACCCTGGAAAATTTCCACTCTGCCTCAGGAGGTAAGCCAACGAATAACAAAAAAGACAAGAGGCTTACTCAGAATGAAAAAAGAAGTTATAACCAGGAAGGGTGGGCTGTTACAGAGGAAGGGAAAGTTTGTTATCCCCTGCTATTTGTTATTGTCACTAGTAAAAGAGGAACATTACAAAACACATTGAGGAGTCGATGCTTTGTATAACTATTTAAAGGACAGGATTGTTATAAATTATCAAATCAGAAGCCAAAATTATAAGAAAATTTAGCAATGATTTATTAGATTGTCAGTGAAACAGAATTTCGAGGAAAAAAAAAAAACACAACAGCCTCGGGCAGCATCGAACCCAGCATCTGCGCTGGGGGAACCTGGATCTGACCTGCAAAGTGTCAGAGTCACCCCCTCGGTTCACCCCGACTGCTTCATGCAGCGAGCTTATATACAGTTTATTCTGCCTGAGGCAGAGATGACCGAATGTTCCTTTGTGTCCCTTCACATGCAGAACTGGGGCCATACATTTGCAGGGATAGACAAAAGTGATTCCAGGTGTCTAGACATTGTCAGAACATTTTGGAGAAGTCCGCATTCACATGTAACAGGGTGGCGCAGGTGCTTGAGTGTAGTTTGTTGATCATCGCCCAGGAAGGTCCCATTCATATGTTAACAGACCTGATATTATCTGAATGTCGTCAGGGAACTAATTGAATAAAAATAAGACTCCTGCTCCCAGCTGGGGTGGTCAAAAGACATAGCTTGGATTTTGCAATATTTTATACATAAACAGCATGAATTATCTCTACCATATACTACAAGATTATGGCCAGAAGTTTGCAGAGTATTGTCGGTTTCTCGGCTGTTTTAATGACCTGGAAAGGCTTGGGGTGGCCTTGGGCAGCCCGCGCTCCAAAGGACGAAAAGAGGCTTCAGGTTTTTTCTCGGTCTTCAGTGTTTATTAGTTTTTTATTTAAAAGATTTTCTCTCGGCCCGACAGAGGTCTGCACAGCAAGCCAGCCATGAGCACACTGAGAGCCCCCGGGGCGGTCACTTATCTTTATACTCAAAATTACATATACAATATTTACCTATTTTCCCCCAATACCTTTTACCCTTATTGACCAGTGCACTTTTAGTAAGAACCAATCCCAAAGTGCCACCATCACCACAGAAGATGGAGGCCAAGAAGAAGAAGAAGAAGGACAGGACACGCCCCAATTCCTCCATCTTACTTCTTTAGACCCCCCTGTACAGAAATCTTAAACCCTGTGTTTCACACTCTAATTAACTTATCCCTTCACCATTTACGCCAGTGACATCCTCCCATCCTCATACAGGTGTCGTCTCCCGTGTAGGATCAAAGTCCAGCCACCAGACACTTCTGGCAACATTCCAGGACCTCCGAGCCCCCCAAGGGTGGTCTCGGTCACTCTGCACATCAGTCCTGAGGTGCTGAGATCCCACAGATTATGGCTGTAGCTGCCTGAATTGCTGCTAGTAAAGTCCAAGGTAAAGAAGCAAAAAGGGCCTTTGCATAATATCCACAGATGTTTAATTCAGCCGCACGATGAGATGTTCAGGTCCAAGGCACACACACATTCAGGGTCCAGCTTTCTCTCCCCAGGAGCCTGAGGGCTGACCCTGGTCTGGGGGAAGTAGAAAGATAAGGGCCAATCAGGGAGTAGGGAAGGAGTGGCTCAGGGGCATAGGAACACACACAAGAAAAGGGGAAGGAGCCAATGGGGTGTAACAGCTTTGAGGGAAGCTTCTTATGTTTCCCTAACTTAGGGGATGCCCCCCAGGGCCTCCACATATGGTTATTCAACTGACTCAACAATGTGGCCTCTGCCTCCAAACTAATCCCAAAAATATCCCCAAACCAAAGCTTGGACAAATTGGAAAAGGCTATGGGCCTGGACAACAGTGGCAAATTGATTTTTCAGAACTTCCCAGGAAAGGGGGATACCAATATTTATTGGTGTTAACAGATACCTTTTCAAGGGTGGCCAGAAGCTTTCCCTACCAGAACTTCCAAAGCAAGAGATTTGTTCCAAGAAATAATACCACGCTTTGGAGTCCCAGCCACAATATCCTCCGATAGAAGACCACACTTTATTTCAAAGATTGTTCAACAAATTAGCCGCCACTTAGGCATAGACTGGGAACTTCACACCCCATATCACCCTCAGTCAAGTGGCCAAGTGGAGAAAACTAATCATTTGATCAAGCCACAAATTATAACATTAGGGCAAGAAGCAAAATTACTTTGGCCCCAGGCTCTTCCTTAGCATTGCTGCAGATTCGGACTAAACCAAGGACAAAAGAAAAATTAAGTCCTTTTGAGATACTGAATGGAAGGCCAGATGGGGTGCAAGGGGGAACACCAACCCAAGTAGGAGAAGAAACCCTACATAAATACATGGTGGCCCCAAAAAAACAACTCAGAGAAATCAAAAAATATGTTGTTGGGGCTCGAAGCAGAGAATTTGATGGGCCAATACATGACATACAACCTGGAGATTATGTGTATATTAAGTCTTTTGCAGAAAAAATTTGAAGCCACAGTGGGAAGGACCATTCCAGGTGCTCCTCACCACCTTTACTGCAATCAAAATCAAAGAACAAAATGCCTGGATATTACCGCGCCTGAGTGGGCACTGCCGGTGATAGAGAGACGGTGAATCTTGTTTCTTGAATCAGAAGGCTTATTTATTAAGATATTATATATAATACATAATTATACTAAATAGAATATAGAGAGAGGTTTGCAGAGCAGCTAGGCTAGGCTAAGAATAGATCGAAAGAATCCGCAACAAAGCTGTGGCCAAGGACTCAGTCCCCTGGCTTGCACTGGTGATTAGCCCTTAATTATAAACATAGAATATGAACCAATCCCCAGTCAAACTAGGTGCCCCTGTTGCATTCCCCAGCAGCTGATAATAATTGTTTGTGTTCTCTTCTGAGGCCTCAGCCTTCCAGAAGACACAGAAATCCGAAAGAAAGGATTTCTGTGGAGAAATGTCTGCGATATCTCACCTTTCTAAATTGTATAAAATAAAAGAAAAATGCTGATGTGGAATGAACAGGAAATTTCTTCACCTATAAAATATAGAATACTCACAAATCACTAAAACAATCCTACAATATAAGAAAAATGCAAAATACAATGTAAAGCGAATTTGAGTCCATGCAGCTGAGTTTCAGGAACTGTCCAAGAGCCGAAGTTGTTTCCCTTGGAATATCTGAGAGTCCTTTTTGGTCCTGAAAAAAACTTGTTGCAAAAGGAATCCCATCAATAGTTACCAAAAACCATTGAAGGTCATAACACAATTTTTAAACAGTTTGTGGAATGTCCTTTCTGGCCCTTCAATGCTTCAGAGCTGCTGCCCGCTATTTTCAATCTTTTTTATTTAATTTTTAAATTTTTTTTTTTTTTGATCGAAAAGCAAAAGAGCAGCAGCCGAGCAGAGCAGTGCCAGAGAAGGAAAGGCCCTGGGGGCCCTGGCCCATGATGGACCAGGAACCCCAAAACTGGCTCACAAAGGGGGACCAGGACCGGTAGGAGAAACCAGAGTCCCTAAAAACATCAGGAAGCCACGCAGTGGGGCCAGCCCATAAGGCAGGCTATGCATTTCCACAGGCCTGAATCCTGCTGCCAGCACAATGGCAGCACGGGTAGTTAGACGCTTCCTTTCCCCAAAACCACTGAGGCATGCCAGCAGCAGGGAAATAGAAGCCTTCCCCAGCAATCCCATCTGGGGTCTGGAAATGTTTGTTTCCCCCAGCAAACCAGCTGTCTCCTCCAGCTTTGCCATCTCCCTCTGCAATGCATCGGGTTTATTTTCCATCCGCCCCATGGCTTCATCATCCACACCCCCTTCGGGCTGGGGATCAGAGGCAGGGCTCTCGGCAGAACCCACCTGCCCCTCACTACTAGGGTACAAGAGGGGTGGCAGAGATGGCAGCCTCCATGGGACAGCAACCGAAACACCACCCCCCAAACCGTCGAGCTTGAAACCCGGCAGCTGGGCTGCGCCTGCACTCAGCTGCCGAGCCACGCCTCCTCCACGGAAGGAAAGGCCGGCTGCTGGAGCCGCTGCCGCAAGGGCAAACGGCCCGGGACGGTCCGAGCTCGGACAAGCCGCGGGTGCCATGGCAGTCTCTGAAAACGGCAAAGCCGCTGGGACGTCCGGTGGAAGCAGCGGGGGGGAAGCCGGAACTGGGGAGGGAACCACGCTGATTGTAAGATCAGACGTGGGCTGCTCCGAGGGTCCCGCTGGTTCAGCGGCGTTTCCAACACCGTCCTGAACAGGGACTGTCTCGGCTTGAGGCGGCGGGGTTGCGCGGGAACCCGCCGCATACCCCGACCCTGAAAGCGGCGGCAGGCACGGCACGGGCCGGCGCTGTCCCCCGCCGCTGACTCCGGGATCCGCTGCGGAGGCACAGTCGCAGTCTCCGTCACAGCGCAAACAGGCAGCAGCCGAGCCGGGAGAAGCAGCGGAGCATCGCTGTTGCTTAGCAACAGGTCAATCGCCGGAAGTGCTGTCTTTTCTGCCTTCTCCGACGCTGAGCCGGAAGCTGGAGACGCATCCTCGTCGTTGCCTAGCAACAGCTCAGGGGGAGGGGAGGCCAGTGAAACCGCGGGCGGGACCGCCTGGAGAGGCGGAGACAGGATCTCCTGGAGTGACGGCTCTGGCAGGGACGTGGAGGAAACCTCAGAGACCGGTGCCGCCCCCATGTCTGAAGGCTGACTGTGGCTTGAGCGGCCACTCTCATCCCCCCGGAGAGAGAGAAGGGGGGGAAGGAGAAAACTCCATCTGAGCATGCTCCGGAGCAAGAGTAAAAAAAACTTCTTCGCCCGGCGAAATTTCGCCCCCCGCCCCCCGCCGTGAAGCAGGGGGGGCTGGGAAGAAAAATGTCCTCCCCCACCGCGTCTTCTGCCAAGGGGGGGGGAAACGGAGCCTGGCCATAACAATTAGAAATCCATTGAAAAGACGCTGCTCTGCATCTCAAAACTGGGAAAAGCTTTATAAATGCTGGGTAAATAGAAGGCAACACGCGTCCCTGACTGTAGACGCACTGGATAATCGAGTCCATGCACTCCCAGACAAAAACATCTAAAGTGTACAGGACATCAGTAAAAAACCCAAAAAGCTTTGCCCATTGAAAGAACTCATAGAGATCTGTTTTTTCCAAAAAAAACCCCATCTTCTCAAAACCAGTGTTTCCAGAGGGCAATGAGTTTCTTCTCTGAAGGAGTAAAACGTACCACGTACTTCAAAGGGTATCTCCCCCATATAAACAGCCATAATTTTCTCGCGGCTGAACCCTCAGGGATAGAAAAGTGAACAGTACCTTTTTCAGAAGTCCAGCTTGCTCTGGCCAGCTCTGCAGGTCTGCTGCTCTTGTCTACCATGTTTCCTGAAGGTTTTCCAGAAGAAGGTTCTGTTGTGGTCAGCCTTGGCTGTGAACTCTGTCCAAATCAGGATCTTCAGTTCTTCAGCTCCTGGCTTGAATCCACTTGTGTGGTCACTTCAAAGCAACCATCAAATGCTACACATACAGGATTTTTACCCAGTGCAGCAATTTTGCTCCTCTGGTCTTATCAGATTAATTTTTGCTCTGACACGTCGGGTCACCAGATATTACCGCACCTGAGTGGGCACTGCTGGTGATAGAGAGACGGTGAATCTTGTTTCTTGAATCAGAAGGCTTATTTATTAAGATATTATATATAATACATAATTATACTAAATAGAATATAGAGAGAGGTTTGCAGAGCAGCTAGGCTAGGCTAAGAATAGATCGAAAGAATCCGCAACAAAGCTGTGGCCAAGGACTCAGTCCCCTAGCTTGCACTGGTGATTGGCCCTTAATTATAAACATAGAACATGAACCAATCACCAATCAAACTAGGTGCCCCTGTTGCATTCCCCAGCAGCTGATAATAATTGTTTACCTTGTCTTCGGAGGCCTCTGGCCTCCAGAAGACACAGAAATCCGAAAGAAAGGATTTCTGTGAAGAAATGTCTGCAACACCTGGATTCACCATACGTGAGTGAAAAAGGCTCCTGAAGAGCCTTGGAAAGTGACACCGAGTGATAATGAACTGAAACTAAAATTTACTCGGGCAAAATGAGTGTCATGATTTGACATGGGAGGAATTTGGGGAAGTGGTGAAAAAGCTTTTTGTGTAATTGACTGTCTTTTGAACCACTGAGAAGCTGAACACGCCTCTGTGAAAGACACATGTTAAAGATGAAAGAAACCTGGGATCTTCTTGGTTTTCCGGCCAGCAAGAAGGTAGCACATCTCATGCCCCCCGTGTCGGCCAGACTGGTCCGAGTGGCTCTGCCGCGGGGGCCGGGCCCCCCTTTCACTCCCCTCCCCCCGGGGAGCCTGCTGGCCCCTCCATCGGCTCATCGGCTGCCAGGCAAGAGAGGGAGTGCTGCGAGGCCGGTCCTTTTCCAGGAAGCCCGCCAGGCCCCGTCCCGGACTGGGCCAGGCAGACTCTTCCATGGGGGAGGCTGGGCTCCTCTCCGTGGGGCCGGGGGGATGCCGAATCCCATTCTGGCCAGGCCAGGCCCCAGCAACTGCCAGGCAGGACGGCGGGGGAGACTGCAGAGCCCTGGCCAGAGTAGGGCTGATCACAGATGTTAAGATCTTGCCATCAGGCTCCCTCCACGCAGCGCGGCTGAGACCAAAGGTAGCCCTGCAGCCGTGCAGAGTGGCCCTGCGGCTAGAAGTGAATGCAGAGAGTTTTCTCTGCAAAGGCCAACCATAAAGCTGATCCTGACACAGCACAGCCCAGCTCCCGCCACAACTTACCAGATGGTCATGTTAGCGTCCAGAAACACATAATCATGAAAATGATTATGTCGGTGCTTTTATTAAGAGCTGTGGAAATTGGGGTATTACAACCCAAATCTGATTCCGACCATACAGTCGAGATGAACATGTTTTTATATTCTATTGTTTTATAACTTTCATGTTAATAATTAAACTTATATTGTTCTATTGTATACATAGATTTCAGCAAAGCATAGCCCCCCTTAAATTCCCAACATAGCTTCTTGTTATAGGTTAGTTGCAGTGGGGAATCAATCACCGACTAGTAAGTCCAAATAAAATGAAATTTATTAATTGATAGAGCAAGCGATAATAGGCAAAGTCAGCGCCCCAGGTGCACTGGGCGACAGGGGAGTCCCCGCTCCACCACTGCCACCCTCTTCTGGTATTTCGTGGAGTTTTTATACAGTCCTGCTTCCGGGTTGCTTTCAGGGTAGTACTCTGTGTCCCCTGCTGCTAGGTGGTCGTAGTCCGCCTCCCGAAGGTCTGAAGATGAAGGTCGGTATTTTCCTTATTTGATAGGTTTATCTGATTCCTGGAATTTTAGGCTCAATCTGCTGGGTTCCTGGAATCTTAGGTTTACTGAGCGGATAAGCTAATACTGTGCTATTAATCATAGCAAGCCCATCACCCATATTAACAGTTTACTAAGCAGATAAACAAATGTTTGTGAAACCCATTGTCTTTGGTTTCCACCTTCCTTATCCTTTTGAGTCT
Organism: Melospiza georgiana; assembly: GCF_028018845.1. Classification (NCBI taxonomy): domain Eukaryota; kingdom Metazoa; phylum Chordata; class Aves; order Passeriformes; family Passerellidae; genus Melospiza; species Melospiza georgiana. The sequence goes on along the minus strand of NC_080464.1, from coordinate 10,440,827 downwards.
GGAAATTTATTAGGTAAACAAATGGAGGTGGTGCAAGAGTCTTACTGGAATAGCTTTGTCAGCTTTGATGAACAAACTTAAAGTTTTAACCCATTACATTCTCATGATTCTTCTTATGATTATATAATAATTATATTTAATTACTAAACAATCATCACATCTAACAATTATTTATTGTACTACTTACGCAGGTGCAGTTGATCTGGGAACACACAAAGCTTAACATTTTTAGATTCTATCTTTAACTTTTTCCAGGGCTCCGCTATCAGTCAGGTGACTATTTGGAGGGCCCAGGTGACATGTTAACCCTTTCAGTGCTTCAATGCTTCCTCTAGAGAAAGGAACAAGATGCAAGCATGTAAAGGAACAACATGAAGATATCATGGTCAGTGAAGGAGGAGTTAAGTTGCAGATGGGAGGGATGAAGGAGATGCCCTGATTTTGGAGCTGAAATCCTTTTGTAAGCTATGGAGAAAAGACTCTTTTCCCCTGTAATGCATAAAACTATGGGGAGATGAAAAGTTCAAATTTATATCGAGCAAAGGCCTCCATGCTAAAGTAAGCAGATGTTAAAGTAGCTGTGATCTCATGAGAAGTTTGAACAGAGAAAGAGAGAAGAGTGATGAGACCCTGTGCCCCCAGGGAGAAGATGAAGAAAATCTCTGTTCCCAGGGATGAAGATGATTTTAGAGATAGAAAATGAGAACTTTTGCCCTTGAACAGCTCATCTTTAAAACAGTACCACATAAGTTGACATGGCCCATCAACAAGATGTGGGAAGGCTTGTGGAAAATGAGAAGGGCTTCATGACAGCAGATTTTACCCCGGGCAGCTGCTAGTCATGAGAGAGCCACGAGAGAACTGGTTTTTTCCTCTTGTGGCGAAGTCTCCATAACCTTAACAAGAGGGACTTCTCTCCCTAAGTGAACTGAAGAAAGACTATTTTAGAGGTGGTTAACTGACTGGAAATTTTAGGGTTTTTTTCTTTACATTGTCAGTGGAAAAGAAAAGGTAGTGGGGGAAGGAGAAGGGTTTGTTTTGATTCTTACTACTTTTTTTCCTTCTAGTTACTGTTAATAAAATTTTCTTTATACCCTTTTAAGGTTTTGAGTCTGCTTTGCCTTTCTCCTAATCCTATCTCACAGCAGGAAGTGAATGCATTGGTGATTGACCAGCACCGAACCTGCCACACTCATTGGTGCATTAGCTGAGAAACCTCAAAATTGGTATAATCTCAAATTGGTGAACCAAAATCACTACACTGAGTATATTGCAGTTGGGAACATTTGTTGCACGTCCCGGCTAGATGGTGACCGGGGAGGAGGGGCGACAGTCCCCCTCTTTCAGGACTCTGCAGAATCCCAGCTACCAGTGGAAGCGCAATGCAGAAAAAAAGGGCCACAGCATGGACCTGGGGTGGCACTGGGTTACTTTATTTGATGGTAAACTCCCCAAGTCCCGGGGTCCCAGGCATCGAACTGGGGGCAAACAACAGCTTATAAAGGGGGGCAGGTCTCAAGGGAGGATACAATGTTCAACTAATCAGGAGAACTGGGAGTGGAACACAAGGCAGGGAATACAAGGGAGGAAAACTGCTTGGGACAGCAGGGGTTAACAACTGGATGTGGGAGGGAAGGGATTTGAAACTTGGCAGGGAAGTAGCTAAGTAACAAACAGATAAACTGACACCTGGCTCAATTGAATAACAAAGGCAGGTCCGTGTCACTCTAAAACAGAGGGACAAAAAACACAAAAGCACTACCAAACCACAAATCAAACAATAAACCTGCCAAATAAAAACACACTGCAACAAACATTAGTTTTGTTTATAGCTGTAGCAATAATTCAATAAAGTACTTCTATTCAGAACAATTTTGAATGCCCTTGGTCCAAAGCTTTTAATCAGGTCACTGGCCATATGGGAGACTATTCTGTTATAAAAGATCTGAATCTATCAACTGTAGTCATGCATGGGGACTGGGTGTATAAAAAGCATGAATGGCAACATGAAGAGTCAAGGTGGCACGTAGAATGGACACTTCAAGGAGTTATGGGAGAGGTCATCAAAGTAGGATGCTGGATGATCAATGGGACTACCCATGAGAAAGCAAGAGAAATCTGTTTCATCTGCTCCAGAAGACGGAATATGTAATAGTCATCCAAACGAATTGGAATGTTGGCCTAATTTTGCACTAACACAAACTGCTACAGTAGTGTACATTTGGGGCCAGAGTACCATGGGGTTCTCATTCAAATTTACAATATATGCCATACTTAGCACAATCACAACAACAACTACCAAATTGGCCACAAGCTCCCGCACCTCAACCATGCCATCCAAGCTTGAACCTAAAGTTTATGAAATTGGACCATATGTAATAGCAACAACTACTGTTTAACTCAGAATGGTCCCTCAAGCATGTTGAACTGTTTATGCAGATCAACATTTCAAAGATTCAACCAGCTTGTTCTCCTTTTCTAAAAACATCCTTTGAAGGTTGGACAATATGACTGCAAAAGCAAGCTCATTTTAAAGGCAGGATAAGAAGAGATTTGACTGGAATACTAGGTACAGGACTAGGGGTTTTGAATGGAATTGATTCAGAAATATTAATGAACAAACTGGCCACTGCAACCAATGATTTGGCAAAAATAAGGCAGCCTTTGCAGTCATCTTTATTGGCATTAGGGGATGACCAATGGCAAGTTTTGAAAGTCCTACCAGATTTAGAGGAAGCTGGAGACCAAGACCACAAATTAATAGTAAAGGCACTTAATATGGCTCAAAATAACGTCTTAACTTTTAGTTGCATACAAGCATAGTTGTGGATGCAGTCAACAGTTGCTTTAGTTTTAAGAGAAGGAAGTGAAGGCATTTTCCGAGTTGAAATTTGAAAGGCTGTTTGGGATAATGCCACGAGTCTAGAAAGAAGACTGCAGTCTTGGTGGACTGTGGTAAATTTTACTTATGACCCCATTACTAATGTGGCCACTGCCTTTGTACTTACCATATGTAGGTCTACAGTTCATGTTATGCACCCTATCATTGCATTAGGATTAAATCTTGAAAAGGCAGTACTTTACCCCTCTGAACATCGGGTATGGGCCAGAATGGTAGATAAGAAATGGCAGACTGTAAATGTAGAATCCTGTGTTACTTGATAACAGCAGCGATTTGTTTGTGAAAGTAATACTATTGATGCCCAAGACACATGTTTAGGTACTGAACAGGGTGTATGCCACTTTGAGATCCACCCAGACACCATTCAGAAAACAGTGCTTATATACATTGGTCAGGGCTGCATATGCTTGAGAACTGCCTGTGCCTCAGTGAAAAGAGACAATGAAAATAAATATTTGCCCATTGGAAACCACTCTAACTCTTGAATTTGTAATTTTGTTAATATTGTAGGGTGCGATTTTGCATATTCAGTACCAGTTGTCTCCCACCAAATGATAAAGGCCAACTACACAACATATTACCATTTATCACCTGCACCCATTGGCATGAACCTTACCTTGGTAAAGCAGTTAATGAAACATCAAGATCTGAGTGAGAACTTGTGATATAATGGTCTCCTCAAGCTGGGTCTTATAAGCTCTTGGAGATTTATATTACACCCAAAATAGCTCAGCCACCTCAGATGGCATAAAATCAGCAGGATGGCTTCTGGGGCAGTGTTGGAAACAGAAAAGTTTTAATAAAAAGCAAGATAACAAAAGAGAAAAACCAATCCAGGGCAAGAGGCTCTTGCTTCTGGTAAAACACTTCACAAAAGCGATTAGTTTCTTTGTTGTCTTCTTTTTCTAGTAAATTGCTTAGGTGGGACTTTTTAGCTTCTATCCAATTGGCTATCCTTAAGTTTGAGGTGAAGTCCCCAAGGTCCTATGAGGTGTCTTTTTACCTAATTGAAGAGAGAAACTTCTGGGCTTTTTTCCTTTTTAAGGAGACAAAGGATAATTTCGTCACTCCGTCAACAGGGGGCACATTCCTACAAACTTGAGAGAAAATAAAGCAGAGAAAAGGTTTTAATAACTGTTTGTCATTGACATGTTGATGTTCGTACATCTGAGATGTAACACGTGACAGACCTCTGTTGCTTCATCAGCCAAACAGCCTGTTTTATTGTTCGGGGCTTGCTTTTATAGGCAATTCAAAGCTCCCAGCTCTAAACAGTCATTGGTCTAATCTCCACACCTCCCAGACTCTGAACCAGTCAAATGCTTGTAATTTAGGAGAGTTGTTATTGGTTGAGACCTCTGTCAGTCAGCCTAGAGGCTGGTTTATGGAACTGGGCTGGGTTTCTTATTTATAACTGCATTAATGTTCAGCACAAGTCAGCTTGTACTGCAACACATCATGATGCAAATGAAATTAGCGGGATTTTGTAAAGAATAAAGCAAGGAGCAAGTCATCATTGGTGGGATGTACTTTTTGGATGGTGACCAAAAGCAACTGGTATACTTAATGCCCTAATCCATCCAATTATTGTTTTGCTCATTTTAGTTGGCATAAGCTTAATTTTGTCCATTGCAATACTTATTTGGAATTGGAGGATGCTACAGCAAATGGCTGTCTTGACTTCATTGTCAAGAGCATCTGGTATAGCCTTGAAAGATAACTTACCATATGACTTGGTTTGATGAGGAAGGATCTGTATTGTCCTAGATTTCAAGGCAATGTGTGTATTCTGTTTGCCACCTGTTAGAGGTGTGGCAGTTATCTTCTGTTAATTGAGCAGTTTTCTTTATCTCTTCCACAAACCAGTCCTCCCTCCGGGAAGACATCTGCTGTTAATGGGCTATTGAGCGTCACTACATGACTGATAAAAATTACAGCATCCCATTGTGAGATGCCCTGCCCCGAGAGAAGAGCCAAGCATTCCTAACTGGATATAATCTGAGTTTTTGGGACACCAGATCAGCCTTTCCGCTCTATTCCCAGAAGAACAGCTGCCTTTTCCACTAGATCTTCAGAGGAAGACTACACCTTTATACAGGATCACTGCTCCAACAGAACCACATCTGCCACTCCAAGAGGACTGCAGCCACCATTCCAATTAGACTGCTACCAACACCCTGAACAACAGGGTATCACATTGTATTCTGACTCTATCAGTAGTTTTTCTTTTGTATTATTTCATCTATTTTATTTTTTTTCCTTTTCCCTAATAAATTATATTTCTGACTTAGAGTCTCTCACTAGTTTTGCTTTCAAACCACAACAGCCCGATTTTCAAGGAGGGAAAGAAGAAGGACCCTGTAAACTACAGGCCTATCAGTGTCACTTCAGTGCCAAACACCTGGCATCCTGACCAAGATTAGAAAAAGAAAATGTTAACCCCAAGGGCCCTGCCAAATTGTGTTCTTGCTGAAGGATGATATGGAATCTCATTTCTTGTGGGAACACCGCCATATGAGTGTTACCCTGTGGCTTATCATGATTGAAAACAATCATATACATTAAATGCTTGAGGTGTGTTTTGTGTGTTACAAAATTAGCAAGAGGCCCTAGAGACCAATGAGAAGGCGATTGTTTATCTGTAAGGAGATTAAATAAAAGAGAGCTCACATGAGAAAGAAGGAGAGAGAGAGAAGGGGGAAAAGCAACACCTGCCGAGCCCAACACTAGAACACTGTATCAGTGTGTTTTCTTATCATCACCAATGTATATTTATTTTCGTATTTAGGTCTTTCTTTTAATTTAAACCCATCACCAACACAGGGGAGATTTAAGTTGGATATTTGAAAAAGGTTCTTCACCCAGAGGGTGGTTGGGAACTGGAACAGGCTCCCCAGGGAGGTGGTCACACCACCAAGCCTGACAGGGTTCAAGAAGAATTTTGACAATGCTCTCAGGCACATGGTGTGACTCTTGGGGATGGTCCTGTGCAGTGGTGAGTTGGACTTCGGTGATCCTTGTGGGTCCCTTCCAATTCAGCATATTCTGTGATGCAGTGATTTTGTAATGTGGCATCAGTAACACAGATATTGGGATTGAGTGCATCCTCAGAAGGTTTGTAGATGACATCAAGCTGAGTGGTGCAGTTGATTCTCTAGAGAGAGGAGATACCATTCAGAGGGCCTTTGACAGGCTTGAGAAATGAGCCCATGTGAACCTCATGAAGTACAAGGCCAAGTGCAAGTTCCTGCACCTGAGTAAGGTCAATCCCAGGTTTCAATACAAACTGGGAATGAATAGATTAAGAGCAGCCCTGCAGAGAAGGACTTGGGGATGCTGATAGATGAAGAATTGGACATGAGCTGTCATTGTGCGCTTGCAGCCCAGAAAGCCAATCCTGGGTTGCATCAAAAGAAGTGTGAGCAGCAGGCTGAGGGAGATGATTCAACCCCTCCAGCTGTGGGGTCCTCAGCACAGCAAAGACACAGACCTGTTAGAGCATGTCTGGAGGAGGGCCACAAAAATGATGAGTGCTCCAGCACCTCTCCTATGAAGAAGGGATGAGTGAATCTGGGTTGTTCAGCTGTTTTGTGGAGATAAACAAACCTCTACAACTTTTGTGAAAGTTATAAAGCCAGTATATTTATTACAGCGCTGGACGCATGTGGGAATCGTTTCTTTAAAATGACACGTGTACTTCTGGGAACTCTAGATTTCTTTTTATCACTCTCTCAAATATATATGCATGCAATTTCACAATAGGTTCAAATATATTTATTTTACTGATTTCACATGACACTTGCTACTAATTCTTCAGAAGGAACTCTTGGGTCAGGTTGCCTTGCTCTGTCTGCTCTCTTCTTCCCCCCTTATCTCTTGTCTTTCAGCTGAAGCAGTCTCTCTAAGCACAGGCCCTTCAAGAAAACAGGCAGTCAGACTAAACAGCAAGCTACAGACTTAACTCAAAAATGTACATTCCACCTAAATCAAATGGATTTCTGCCCTGGAAAATTTCTACTCTGCTTCACAGCCTAGAGAAGAGAAGGATCCAGTGCGATCTTATTGCAGCCTTTCCATATATAAAGGGGGCTAGTAAAAAGATAGATTTTTTACCAAGACCTGTAGTGACAGGTCAAGGGGCAATGGTTTTTAACTGAAAGAGGGTAGATTTAGCTTTGATATAAGGAAGAAATTTTTTTATGAGTGTGATGAGACATTGGGACAGACTGCTCAGAGAGGTGGTAAATGCCCCATTCCTAGAAACATATACAGTCACGTTGGAGGGAACAACCTGATCTGGTGAAAGATATTCCTGCTCATAGAAGGGGGGTTGGACTAGATGATCTTTAAAGGTCCTTTCTAATCCAAACAATTCTATTCTTCTATTGCTAAAATTGTCCATCACAGATAACAAGTTCCATTGTGACAGCTTGTCAATTATACTTTAGAGTTAGCTGCTGAACTAATTTTTGTCTTTGTGTCTGTCAGAGTGTGATAGTATGTGATTGATATCTTTAGTAATAATCTGTCTTGAAGTTTTCTGTATATGTTGTGTTGGCTGATAGATACCCATGAATTTGATGAGTTAATTTTTTCTTTGGTATCTGCTACAATCACTTCTACCACTGATTTCAGTCCTAGTGTTTTTCTGTTTCTCAGACTATTTATTTTCTGTATCTGTAACTCTTTCTGCTACCTTACATTTCAAGTTCTCAGCTGCCTGTTTCTCTTGCGATCGTTCAGGTTTAAAATATTCTTGTTTTCCAGTAATCAACTTCAAGGTATTCTCTGACTGCCATTATCAAATTCTGCAGTGTTCCCTGCTGAGTGGCTCTTTTTACTATAATGATAAACCCAATCCAAGCTTTATAATCTAAGGGTTTTGTGAAATGGCAATTTATATAATCAGCATGCTCCACTATATTCAGGTGGAGCCAACTGTCACACCAGAGGTTCACACAACACAAGCCCCTGATGGACCTCACCAAAGGGATCACAAGTCCTGGATCCATTTGGGTTGACTTGTGTGAGTAGCTAGCAGCCAACATAACTCTGTACCTACACAGAGCTAAGGGTTGTCCTAGAACTCTTAGTGACATGGGACACATCCTAGTTCTAGAGAAGACTACTGGTTTGATTTTTACATAAATTGTCACCCTCTTCTCTTATGTTGGAGTAATGTGATCCTTTTGGGTTACTAACCTGGTAATACCTGTAGTTTCTTTTCCTTTGCCTTAATGACAAAAGCGTCAATGCATCTACACTCCAGAATCATCCAGTACTGTTCTTCAGTTGTCTTTGGGCTGAGCCTGAAACAACTAGTTTCCTTTCATGTGTGAAATGCTCAGATGATGGCAAAGCCAATGACACAGATTCAGGAGGAGGAAGTGGAACTGTTGTCTAAGCTTCTACTGTTGGAAAAGTAAGTGTCAAGTTACTGTAGTTCGTCTGTTCTGTTGACTCTATATTCCCCAGCTACCTTACATTTCCCTCCTCTTATCTACTGAATCTTGCTTTCCTTGGTAAGGAAAAGTAGCCTATCATATTTTAGTTCACCTGCTTTTCCCTTGGATCCAATAATGTGTGAGAGGAAAAGGAAAAGAGGTGAGTCTGAATTGATGCTGTTTGCTATCTGGTACCTTGTAGGAATGTGCCCCCTGTTGACAGAGTGACAAAATTATCCTTTGTCTCCTTAAAAAGGAAAAAAGCCCAGAAATTTCTCTCCTCAATTACGTAAAAAGACACCTCATAGGACCTTGGGGACTTCACCTCAAACTTAAGGATAGCCAAGTGGACAGAAGCCAAAAAGTCCTGCCTAAGCAATTTACTAGAAAAAGAAGACAACAAAGAAACTAATTGCTTTTGTGAAGTGTTTTACCAGAAGCAAGAGCCTCTTGCCCTGGCTCAGCTTTTCTCTGTAAAGAGCTTTGTTATTTTGCCTTTTAGTAAAACTTTTCTGTTTCCAACACTGCCCCAGAAGCCATTCTGCTGATTTTATGCCATCTGAGGTGGCTGAGCTATCTCGGGTGTGATATAGATCTCCACGAGCTTATAAGACCTGGCTCAATGTCGTGGTTTGACCGGAAATGGGACATCTGGGATATGTTGTTTTGTTGTGGTTACCAATGGGTGTTCGGATTTTGAGATGAGCACCTGGTTTGACCAGTGGGGTATTGTATCCGCCTCTTGAGACTACAAACCCAAGGAGTTAAAAGCAGGGCTCTTGTCCTTCAGACCCCTCTTGGGATTTCCGGCGTGAAGGGTTGGGCCTCCCTCCCCCGGCCCAGTTGCTGGCTGGGCTGGGGGAGGGGAAAGCCACGTGGCCCATTTACGGTAGGCCCAGATTCGGTGGAAGGGTGGGGGAGCATCGAGCGACCTGTTTACCCCCCCCCCTTTTTTGGAGACAAAGAGAATGCAGCCTGTGCTGGAACTTTTACCTTGAAATTTGATATCATGTGCTGGCAGCACGGCTGGGAGGAGAAGGGGGGGGGGGGGGGCAGCGAGCAGCCCAGCCGCCTGGATGAGCTTTTGACTCTTGTGGATAGTGAGAACTTCACGGAACATTACCTTTCCTAGGAAAGGGATAAGGGTGGAAGATGAAGGAAGAAACAGGCCAGTAAGGGGGTCTGGCAAAGAGAAAGAGAGATGTTGAAGAAATGGGGGAAGATGGAGTGGCAACTTTGCTGGACTCTTTTGTTGTAGATCCATGGACTGTTTCCTGGTGATACAGAGGCTGCATTGCAGGGGGAAGTGGAGGCTCGGAGCCAGGAGAGTTTGGTGTTGAGACCCCTCGGCCCCAGGGGATATAGAAGAAATGGGGGGGACAAAGGTCCCAGAGATGAGAGTGTGCTCTGCTTGGAACGAGACGAGGCATCCTTAAAAAGGCCCACCCTGAAAGCAGGCCTCTGCCTCATCCCATGCCTGGTGGTGAGAGCACCTTGGCATGGAAAGGAGATGTCGCGAGATAGCAGGACTCCGGGCGGTGTGCTAATTGTGACAAGAAGTCCGTGGTACAAGGAAGGACTCCGTCTACTCTTCATAAGCTGAAGATTTGATTTTCTAAAGGGTGGTGCCAGACCGAGTGTGGATAATTTTGGGAGATGAATTGTACGGTGATCTGGAGGAGGAGGGGGAAGTGTTTCTGTGTAGTTTTCATTCTCCTTGTGATTTTTTTTTTTTTTTGGTGTGTGTGTAGTTTAGTAATTGTGTGTAGTTTAGTTAATAAACTTTTCTTTATGTTTAAGCTGGAGCCTGCTTTGCTTATTCCTGCTCACATCTCACAGCAGATATCAGGTAGAGGGTATACTCATGGGGGCTCTGGCTTTGCCAGGCCCAAACCATAACACTCAAGGAGGTCATTATATCAGTACCTGAAGTTTGTCATGCATATCTTGATTTTTGACAGGAACAGAACATAAAATCAACAAAATTGTGCTTAATTGGGGTCACCTCCAGCACCTGTATATAAGCAAGGAAGTGCCTACAAGGCACCATTGTGGAGAAATCCCTCAAAACACTTTCTAGGATGTCAACATCATGGGATGCCTTTCAGAAGGGCCTGTACACTAATGCACGCAACATGGAGAATAAACACAAGGACTTAGAGACCGGTGCGCAGTTGCATGGCTACAATCTTGTTGGGATCATGAAGGCATGGTGGGATTGCTCCCAATACTGGAGTTACAATGGAGGGATACAGCCTCTTCAGGAAGGACAGGCTAGGAAGATAGAGCAGTTTGAGTGCTTGGAGCAGTGCCTGAGGACAGATGAGGAGCTACCTGGGAGCTTATGAGTGATGATTATAGAGAAGGTGCCTAAGGGTGACACTGTAGTGTCTGCTCTACATCACCTGACCAGAAAGAACAAGCAGATGAGGCCTTCTACAGACTTCTTGAAGTAGCTCCATGTTTTGAGGCCCTGGTACTCATGGGGGACTTCAGCCATTCCAACACGATAACAGGGCATAAGCAATTCAGGCAGTTCCTGGAGATCATCAGCAACTTCCTCCTCCAAGTGGTAGAAGAGTCAAGTAGGAGAGAGATCTTCTGGACTGTATACTCACCAACAAGGAGGGACTTCTTGGAGATATGAAAGTCAAAGTAGCCTTGGCTGTGGTGACCATGGAGTCAGGTGGAGTTCAGGATCCTGAGAGGAAGGAGCAGGACAAAAAGCCAGATCACAACCCTGGACTTCAGGAGAGCAGACTTTGGCCTCTTCAAAGATCTGCTTGGAAAAGCCCCATGGGATAACACCCTGGAGGGAAGAGTTAATATTAAAAGATCACTTCCTCCAAGCTCAAGCTAATTTCATCCCAATGAGCAGTAATTCAGGCAAAAATACTAGGAGGCCTGTGTGGCTGAATAAGGAGCTGCTGGCCAAACTCAAACACAAAAAGGAAGCATACAGAGGGTGGAAGCAAGGATGGGAAACCTGGGAGGAATACAGACATTGTATGAGCATGCAGGGATGAGTTTAGGAAAGCCAAAGCCCAGGTGGAGTTGAATCTGGCCATGGATGTCAAAGGCAACAAAAAGGGCTTCTATAAGTACATAGGTGACAAAAGGAAGACTGGGGAAAATGTGGGCCTGCTGCTGAATGAGATAGGGGACCTGATGACACAAGACAGAAAAGGCTGAGGTACTGAATGCCTTCTTTGCCTCAGTCTTTCCTGGTAAGACCAGCCTTCAGGAATCCCATTTCCCAGAGACCAGAGGTAAAATCTGGAGCAAGGAAGATGCACCCTTGGTGGAAAAGGATCAGGTCAGGGAATACTTATGCAATCTGGACAAACATAAGTCCACATACCCTGATAGGATGCACCCATAAGTGCTGAGTGAGCTGGCAGATAACACTGTGAGGCCACTCACAATAATCTTTGCTTGATCATGGCAATTGGGAGAGGTGCCTGAGGACTAAAGGAAAACAAATGCCACTTGGTTGTGAGTTAACCTTTGTAAGCACCACACAGCTGCTCGCTTACTCCCCCTGCAGTGGGATGGGAAAGACAATCAGAAGGGTAAAAGTGAGAAAGCACGTGGATCAGGATAAAGACAGTTTCATAGAGAAAGCAAAAGCTGCCCACACAAGCAAAGCAAAATCATTCATTCATTCACTCATTCCCATCAGCAAGCAGATGTTTAACTGTTTCCAGGAAAGCAGGGCTTCTTCATGCCTAATGGTTACTTGGGAAGACAAACAACATACCTCCAAATATCTCCCCTTCCTCCTCCGTCCACACAGTTTTTATTGCTGAGCATGATGTCATATAGTCTGGAATATTCCTTTGGACAGTTGGGGTCAGCTGTCTTGCCTGTGTCCCCTCCCATCTTCTTGTGCCTGAATCTTAGCCTGAGTGGAACAATATTATTGTTACTGAAACTTTGAGGAAAATTCCAGCAACTACTATCTTGGATTATGGAAAGGATGGAGATTGACAGATGATTAAACCAAATCATCTTATAACCCTGTAAACAGTGGTCCTGAGTGAGACTGAGCTCTCCTGGGCTGCAGTGGGCTCTCAAGTTTGTGATACTTGAAGGACTGCTTCCAAAAGCTGACAATAAGGCTTGGGCTGATACCCCCTGCTCCTCAAGGCTCAACCCTTTGCCTGCTGAGAAATGCAAAGACATTTGATGTGAGTATTTCACTGAAGATGAGAGGAATTTTTAACAGGTGTATACCTTTGTACATACTTATTTGTATCTGTGTGCATGCATATGCGAATTTATTTAAATGCCCTATAGCAAATGGGATATAAATATTGCCCTCTTAGATCTATAATTGTTACTGCTGTATAACTTGTTACTGTGTAAATCCTATTGAATAATTTTGTAAATGTTAAATTAGTCAGTGATTAAGTGCTGCTAAATACTTTAGACATAAACCATTGATCAAGACTAAGGTTAAGTTTGGCAAGGGGGTCTACTCTGAACCTTGTGAATCTATGTGAGGGTCTCTCTTACCCTTTTGAGCCCTTACCCTTTTTCATCCTTAGACTTTTGCATCCCTGGTCTCCTCATAAATAATTTTAGATTTATTCTAATCTGATTTTCCTTTGTGTGCATCATCCATGTAGTAAGTAATAAAGTGAACTTTGCCATGAACTTTGTCACATTTTCACAGATTTATATTAAAACTGCTTCTGCTGATACCTTTGCTAGTGATTCTTGAAGCAACTCACTCATTCATGACACACCCTCAGTCTACACACTGGTAAGGCAGTGTGAGGAGCAAAAGGTCCTGAGATGTGTAAGCACTGTTCAGTAATAACTAAAGCATGGGGGATTTCTCAAAATTGTTTTGATCATAAATCCAAAAACCAGCACTATACATACAAACTACCATAAAGAAAATTAACTGTAGCCTGTCACAGATGGTGGAGACAGAGAGACGGCACACATCAGGATTTCATGCAGCAGAGTTTATTGGTGTGCACAGCTCTTTATACAGACTATTCAAAAGACTCCGCATTCAAACCTGATTTGCTATGATTGGTTACCACCCAGTTCACTGACCAATAGCTGCTTGCTTTGGTTTGTCATTAGGGATTGGCTAGTGTCTGCTCTCTGTAGCCAAACCCCTCCTCCTTTTATGATGCATACAATCCATCTGTATGCTGTTATAATAGCCTAGCTAAAAACAGTACACACCCTTGTTTCCAAGTAGGGCAGGAAGGAGGACTCAGGTAACTTTGGATTGGTCACAGAATCACAGAATTTCTAGGTTGGAAGAGACCTTTAAGATCATCGAGTCCAACCCATGTTCTAATACCTCAACTAGATCGTGGCACCAAGTGCCACATCCAGTCTTTTTTTTAAACACATCGAGGGATGGTGACTCCACCACCTCCCTGGGTAGATGATTCCAGTATTTGACCACTCTTTCTGTGAAAAACTTCCTCCTTAATTCTAGCCTGTATCTCCCTTGGCGCAACTTGAGACTGTGTCCTCTTGTTCTATCTGTTGTTGCCCGGAGAAAGAGACCGACCTCCAGCTCACCACAGCCACCCTTCAGGAAGTTGAAGAGAGTGATAAGGTCACCTCTGAGTCTCTTTTTCTCCAGGCTGAACAACCCCAGATCCCTCAGTCGTTCTTCATATGGCTTGTGTTCCAAGTCCCTCACCAGCCTCGTTGCTCTCCTTTTGACTCGCTCAAGCATCTCAATGTCCCTCCTAAACTGAGGGGCCCAGAACTGGACACAGTACTCAAGGTGTGGCCTCACCAGTGCCGAGTACACGGGAAGAATGACCTCCCTGTTCCTGCTGGCCACACCATTCCTGATACTGGCCAGGATGCCATTGGCCTTCTTGGCCACCTGGGCACACTGCTGGCTCATGTTCAGCTGACTGTCAACCAGCACCCCCAGGTCCCTTTCCACGCGAGCACTGTCCAGCCACACCGTCCCCAGCTTATAACATTGCAGGGGGTTATTGTGGCCAAAGTGCAGGACTCGGCACTTGGACTTATTGAACTTCATCCCATTAGATTCTGCCCATCCATCCAACCGTTCCAAGTCCCTCTGCAAAGCCCTCCATCCCTCTAACAGATCAACACACGTTCCCAGCTTAGTGTCATCTGCAGATTTGCTAATGAAAGACTCTAAACCCTCATCCATGTCATCAATAAAAATATTAAACAGAACTGGCCCCAGCACAGACCCCTGAGGGATACCACTGGTGACTGGCTGCCAGCTGGATGCAGCACCATTCACCATCACTCTCTGGGCCTGGCCATGCAGCCAGTTCCTAACCCAGCAAAGAGTGTTCCTGTCCAAGCCACGGCCTGCCAGCTTGTCTAGGAGTATGCTGTGGGAGACAGTGTCAAAGGCCTTGCTGAAATCCAAATAAACAACATCTACAGCCTTCCCTGCATCCACTAGGCAGGTTACCTGGTAATAAAAGGTGACCAGGTTGGTTAAACATGACCTACCCCTCCTAAACCCATGCTGACTGGGTGTGATACCCTGGCCATCCTGTAAATTCTGTGTGATGGCACTTAATATAAACTCTTCCATTATTTTGCCAGGTACTGAGGTCAGGCTGATTGGTCTATAATTACCAGGATCCTCCTTTGCACCCTTTTTGTGAATGGGTATCACACTGGCCAGCTTCCAGTCATCCGGAACCTCACCAGTGACCCAGGACTGTTGGTAAATGATGGAGAGTGGCTTTGCAAGCTCATTTGCCAGCTCTCTCATTACCCTGGGATGGAGCCCGTCTGGTCCCATAGATTTATGAACATCCAAGCATTTCAGTAGTTCTATGACAGCCTCCTCTTGGATAATGTGGGGACCATTCTGCTCCCTGACACCACCAACCAGCCCAGGCGGGCAGGTGTCTTGAGGCCAAGTCATCTTCCCACTAAAAACTGAGGCAAAGTAGGCATTAAGCACTTCTGCCTTCTCCTCATCTGCAGATACTAAGTTCCCTCCCTTGTCCAATAAAGGACAAAGGCGGGTCTTACCCTTCCTTCTAGCATTAATGTGTTTATAAAAACCTTTTCTATTATCCTTTACAGAAGTCGCCATTCTAAGTTCAGACTGAGCTTTGGCCTCCCTAATTTTTTTTCTGCATGCTCTATCAGCCTTCTTGAATATTTCCTTAGAGACCTGACCCTCCTTCCAACGCTGATACATCCTCTTTTTATTCCTGAGTTCCTCCAAAACCTCCCTGCCCAGCCAGGCTGGACGTTTACCCCGTTGACCGATCTTTCGGCACACAGGGATAGTCTGTTCCTGTGCCCTCAAGATCTCTGTTTTGAGGCATGCCCACCCTTCCTGAACTCCTTTGTTTTTAAGGGCTGCTTCCCAAGGGACACTCTGAATAAGTCTCCCAAACAGGCCAAAGTCTGCCCTCCGGAAGTCCAATGCAAGAGTTTTACTGGTGCTCTTCCTGACTTCACCAAATATTGAGAACTCTATTATTTCATGATCACTCTGCCCCAAGCGACCTCCAACCACCACATCTCCCACCAGCCCATCTCTATTTGCAAACAGCAGATCTAACATAGTCCCTCCCCTGGTGGGCTCACCCACCAGCTGCAACAAAAAGTTGTCCTCCATACATTCTAAGAATTTCCTGGACTGCCTCTTTATTGCTGTATTAAGTTCCCAGCAGATGTCTGGTAGGTTGAAGTCACCTACAAGAACAAGGGCTGATGATCTTGAAACATTACCTAGTTGCTTATAGAATAAGTTATCTACCTCTTCTTCCTGGTCGGGTGGATGATAACAGACTCCCAGTAGGGTGTCAGCCTTTTGGCCTTCCCCTAATTCTTACCCATAGACATTCAACGCCATCTTCCTTCGTTTCAATTTCTACGGCATCAAAAGTCTGCTTAATATAAAGGGCCACCCCTCCACCTCTTCTTCCTTTCCTGTCTCTTCTGAAGAGCTTGTATCCATCCAGTGCAGTACTCCAGTCATGTGAGTCATCCCACCATGTTTCTGTGATGGCAACTACATCATAGCTCTGCAGTTGCACCATGGCCTCCAGCTCTTCTTGTTTGTTGCCCAAGCTGTGTGCATTGGTATACACACACCTCAGCTTGGCTACTGACTTCACCCCTAACTTAGCCTTGCAACCCTTGGGCCTGCTTCCAGATAGCTCAGCTGGTTCCCCTTCCCCCTTCAAACCTAGTTTAAAGCTCTCTCAATGAGGTCTGCCAGTTCATGAGCTAAAAACCTTTAGCCCTTAACAGAGAGGTGTACCCTATCTGGTTCCAGCAGAGCAGATGCTGTAAAAGTTTCCCCATGATCAAAGAATCCAAAATTTTGCCGACGACACCAACCCTTAAGCCACTTGTTGATGATGCGGATTCTCCTGTTTCTTTCATCATTTTCCTCTGCCACCAAAGGGACTGAGCAGAACACTACCTGTGCTCCCGCCCTATCAACTACCTGACCCAGTACCCTGAAGTCCTTTCTAATTGCCTTGACACTCCTGTTTTCAGTCTCATCACTGCCAGCCTGGAGTATCAGCAGTGGGTAATAATCAGAGGGCTGAATCAGCCCAGGAAGTCTCTCAGTGATATTTTGTACCTGGGCCCCAGGGAGGCAACAGACCTCCCTGTGGGATGGGTCTGGTCGACATATGGGGCCCTCAGTTCCCTTCAGAAGGGAATCACCTATTACGATTACCCTTCTTTTCTTCTTCATGCTAGAGGTAGTGATCCGTCTCACAGATGAATCATAATTGGGGGGTTCACTGGGCAGACAATTTTCTCCTAAATCATCTAGTTGAGTCTCTAGATCTAGGACCTCGTATCTATTCTGAAGTGATACCTGGCTGGATGATGGGGATGGGGAGGACTTTTTGTTATTACCTCCCCGAATGGGGACCCGTTTCCACTCCTCTTCATCTACCAGGTGCCCTTCTATTGCCTGAGAGTGGGAGGCATATAAGTCCTCAGTCTCTTGGTCAGAAGCCTCCCTTAAAGATGGTAGGGCTGAACTCCACCAGTCTATTGCCCTTTCACTTTCCCTAATACTCCTTAACCTTTCAACTTCCTCCCTAAGCTCAGCCACCAGTGAAAGGAGGTCATTCACTTGTTCACACCGCAGGCAGGTCTCCTCCACAACACTCCCTGAAGTCACCGATAAGCACAAACACTCTGGGCACGGATGGGTCTGTACAGACACATCCTTTTTGGAGGGCTCAACTTGGTCACTTATACCAGCCACAGTTTTAGACCATGTAGAAACCATTACTGACAAACACCTCAAACACAACCAGGCAGCAGAAAGACCTCAAACACCACAGAGGACTCCTTACTAGCAAGAAAGTTGGCAACCCTGCCTGCTTGCCCTGCCTGCGCGAACTGCCACACAAACTGCCTTGTATACACCCCAGAGACTCACCACACCCCTGTTTGCCTGCTCGCAAACTGCATTGTATACACCCCAGAGACTCACCGCGCTCCGGGTTGCTGCGCTCCCCAGACACCTCTTATAATCAGCCACTCAGCAGCAACTCAGGAAGCTCCACCCTCTGCTCCTCTCTGACTCACAATGGCAATCGGCTCACCTGCTCAACGATCTATTATATACTCAATCATTCAGCCTCACCTTGATCCCTGTGAAGGTGATGGAGCAGCTAATCCTGGAAACCATTTCCAGGCATGTGAAGGACAAGAAGATCATCAGGATTTGTCAGCATGGCTTCACCAAGGGGAAGTCATGCTTGACCAACTTCATAAATTTCTGTGATGAAATGACTGGTCTGGTAGATGAAGGGATAACAGTGAATATTGACTACCTTGAGTAAGGCCTTTGACACTGTCTCCCACAAGATCCTGTATGGATCTTGTAAAGAAACTGTATGGGCTGGATGAGCAGACAGTGAAGTGGATTGAAAACTGGCTGAATGACTGGGCCCAGAGGGTGGTGATCACTGACACAAAGTGCAGTTGGACACCAATGATTAGCTGTGTACCCCAGGGGTTAATACTGGATCCAGTCATGTTCAACATCTTCATTAATGATCTGGATGATGGGGCAGAGTGTACCTCAGCAAGTTTGCTGATGGCATAGAAGTGGCCAATACGCCAGAGGTCATGCTGTCATCCAGAGGAACTTCAACAAGGTGGAGGAATGGGCTGACAGGAACCTCATGCAATTCAACAAGGGAAGAGCAGAGTCCTGCACCTGGGAAGAAACAACCCCATGCACCAGTACATGCTGGGAGCCAACATGCTGGAAAGCAGCATGGCAGAAAAGGACCTGGGGGTCCTGGTGGACACCAGGTTAAACATGAGCCAGCAACATACCTGTATTTGGTCTGGCTGGGATGGAGTTCACTTTACGCATAGCAGCCCTCACAGTGCTGTGCTTTGTATTTGTTGCTAGAAAGGTGTTGATACACCAGTGTTTTGGTTACTGCTGAGCAGTGCTCCCACAGCAACAAGGCTGTCTCTCCAAACCCCTTGCCCTCAAATGCCAGTAGGCTGGGAGTGGGCAAGAGGTTGTGAGGGGACATAGACAGGACAGCTGACTCCAAATGACCAAAGAGATATTCCATACCATATGAGGTGGTGTTCAGCAATAAAAGATAAGAGAAAGGAGGAGGAAGGGACATCTGTTATTAAGTAATTTGTCTTCTGAAGCAACCACTATGCATACTGAGGCCCTACTTCCCAGGAAGTAGATGGACATCGCCTGCTGATGGGAAAAAGAGAAAATTTTCTTTTGTCTTTGTTTTCTTTGTTTTCATTTGTGGCCTTTGCTTTCCTTATTAGACTGAATTTATCTCAACCCATGAGTTTTTCATCTTATTTTCTTCACCCAGTCTCTCTGAGGAGGGTGATCTTGCTGATAGAGTGGCTTGGTGAGCACCTGGTGGCAGAAAAAAGGGTAAATGGTGTCCTGGGCTGCATTAGAAGGAATGTTGCCAGCAGGTTGAGGGAGGTGATCCTTCTTTATTTAGCACTGGTGAGGCCACACCTGGAGTCCTGTGTCCAGTTATGCACTCCTCAGTATATAAGAGATATGGAGCTACTGGATAGTCCAATGAAGGGCCACAAAGGTGATTAAGGGACTGGAGTATTTATTCTACAAGGAAAAGATGAGACAGCTGGGACTGTTTAGCCTAGAGAAGAGAAGGTTCAGGATGGAACTCATCAATGTATATAAATACCTGGAGGGAGGGTGAAAAAATTATGGAGCCAGGCTCTTTTCAGCAGTGCCCATTGATATGATAAGAGGCAATGGGCACAAGTTGAAGCACAGAAGGTTCCATCTGAACATCAGGAAACACTTTTTTTACTGTGAGGGTGACTGAGGTTGCCCAGAGAGCTTGTGTAATCTACATACCTGGAGATGTGAAAAAGCCTCATGAACATGAACTTGAGCAACTGTCTCTAGGTGGCTCTGCTTGAGCAGGGGCATTGGACTAGATGACCTTCAGAGGTCTCTTCCAACCTCAACCGTATTATTGTTGCTCCTATTTTTCAAAAATTAAGAGCAGAAACATTAAAAAACTATTGAAGAGCTCTGATGTGTACAAGCAGAGGAGGGCAAAATCACCACTACAGGTAAGAGACAAAAAAGGGGATAAAGTGTATCTTTTCTAATATGCACAGAGGTCTTCTGCAGAATAATGGATATGTCTTTTTTTAGCAGATAATAAATCTAAAATTCAGCTAAACTAAAAAAACACTTTTGGTATTAATTTGCTTTCAAATGCTTATGAACTCATGAAACTTGCAGTTTGACTGAAAGTCCTCATGTTTAGTGTCTTCCCAAATATGTTTGGTTCAGAAAATGTTTCTCGCTACCCCAGGAATTTGAATTCTGAATAGTCATGGTCAACATCTCTCCCATTTACAAAGAATATGTAACTATTTCCTGATGCCTACAGAATTGTTCATAGGTTGTAATTTATTTCAGTTTATATACTGCAATAAATCATCCACCACAAAATCACTACTCCGAAATTAGTGAAAATAAGAACAGTGATTGTTCTCCAAATTGTGTTGTGCTTATCTTTCCTTCTTGTTAGAGGCCTGACATTTGTATTATTTCCCAGTTACTCAAGGGTGTTACTCTAAATCTATCAATTTGTAGAACAAAGTTTATTCCTGGTCTTTTAAAAGGAAGCTGCTGTTCTTCCTGGTAAACTTTTTTTTCCTCATACAGCACTGATGCCCCTGTGAAGCCATGAGTCTTCAGACAGTCTAGCAGAGGAAATTGTTACTCCTGAAATCAAGTAAGTTAACTCATATTTTTATTCTGCCTAAGCCTTAGAATGTGCACATAAATGACCATTCCTATCTGTTTTTCAGTGTTTGAAAAAAATCCAAGATTCATATTTGTTCTTCTCCTGCACTTTGGATTGCCGTACAACAGACCCCTTTATGTTTATAGACAAGATTCACTTGACCTCTCTCAAATTTGTCTTGTTTCAAAAGGAGAAACAAAGAAACCCTTCATCCTCAAGTTGTTTCTCTTCCTGCAAAGAATTAATACAATTGCAACTTATGTGCTTTAACAGAAAAAATATTTGTAACAATGGGATACATTGTTATTGCATATGGGAAAAGCATTAAAATTGTCAAAATAAAGACTAGATTTCAAGATGTATTTGTATCATGGCATTAGAACAACCATGCACTCTTAGAAAGAAAGAGAAGGGACAAGACTGAAAATCACTGGTTTAAGATAATACAGTGTGTGTTAAGCCTTGCCAGAGTGCCTGGTATCACTGTAACTTAAGTCATTAAAGGGCCACTCACATCTCAGAAGTCCACAAGCTCTTTAGGAGCTCATTTTTTCTTCTGCAAATGTTGGTACAACTATTTCAACATTTGGAAAGCTGCATATGGGTTTGTGAAACTTTTAGAGTAGTGAAAGTATATCTTGCTAGGTAAGTAATAACAGAAACAAGTTGCTTCTTTTCCAGCTGCGTTGCTGTGCATTTCTACAAGAGTAGTTCCTTATTTCCTTGTTTACTTCAGAAAGATGGACAGTAGCAGTGGTTAAGTTGGGAAAACTGCTTCCTTCTAATCTATAGATCAGGGATGCTGCCACTGCTTTCAATGAAATGTGAAGATTGCAAGAGCCTTCCATCACAGTGGGAGGGGGCTCTCACACATAGGAACAGCTACTGCTGATCTATCTTCTCCATGTCAACTGAGTTTATCTCTCTACTGTAAGCTAGCCAAAAGAGTATATGTCATTCAGATAAGATTTTTTGTTCAACCACATTTTCTCATCCCGTAAGAAAAGATTGCAGACTGGATGAAAGTATTTCTTAAATAAGGTGGAGTCAGTCTATGGGCTGTTGGTTGGACTTGTTCTAAATAAACAAGTTAAGTGACTGTTTTGGGTTGACTTCAGGCAGCAGCAGCTAAACACCTTCACAGATGCTCACTCACTCTCCCCTGCCCCAAAAGAACAGGGGAGAGTATAGGAAGAGCAAAAGCAAGAAAACTCATGGTTCAAGATAAATACAGTTTAATAGGTGAAAGAAAGAGGTAAAAAACCCAAGTGGCACAAAAGCAATCATTCACTACCTCCCACAATCAGAAGGATGCTCAGCCAGTCTCAAAAAAACCCCAAAACTACACCCCCTTCTTCCTCTATTCCAATTTTTGTTGTTGATCATGATCATGATATGTTGTGGAATATCCCTTTATCCATTTCAGGGCAACTGTCTCAGCTGTATCCTCTCCCAGGCTCTTGTCTAACCCCAGCTTACTCTGGGTTGGAGCAGAGTGGGGGGAAAAAAGAAAACTTTGACTCTGTGCAAGTACTGTCCAGCAATAGGCAAAATATTACTGTGCTATCAACACTCTTTTAGCCACAAATCCAAAACACAGACCCTATGGGCTTATATGAAGAAAGTTAACTCCATCCCAGGCAGACTCAACATGGTGCCATTCATAGGGGATGTGGGGAAAAAGACCAAGAGAAAGGAAGTTACTTACTCAAGTTCAAGCAGCAATTTATTGATAGTTAAGTTTGCAACCCGTATCTGTTGATACCCTGATACACAGCTGTCACAGACATCTTTTGTGGAAAATCCTTTCTTTAGGATTTTTCCCCTTCTGGGAAGCTGAGGCCCCAGAAAGAGAATGTAAACAATTGTTATCTGCTGCTGTGGAATGCAATAGGTGCACCCGTGATTGGCCCATGTTCCATGTTTACAATTAAGGGCCAATCAGAGACTGAGCTTTCTCTGGGACAGAATCAGAGAGAGCTCTCTTGTTTATTCTATTCCTTTTTCTATTCTTAGCATAGCAGCTTCTGAACTTTTCTCTCTATTCCTTTTAGTATAGTAATAATGTAACTTATATCATAAATTAATAAATCCAGCCTTCTGATCATGAAGCAAGATTCTCGTCTATCTCTCTCACCCTGAGGAACCCTTGCAAAGCCATGTAACATCTGGTGACCCCAACTGAGGAGCAAAATTAATTTGATAAGACCAGAGGAGCAAATTGCTGTACTGGGTAAATCCTGTATGTGCAGCATTGCTGGTTGCTTCATAAGTGACCACAGAAGTGGATTCAAGCCAGGAGCTGAAGAACTGAAGATCCTGATTTGGACAGAGTTCACAGCAAGGTTAACCACAAAGAGAACTTCTGAAAAACCTCTGGGAAGATGTTCGGAAAGAGCAGCAGAACCATGGAGCTAGCCAGAGGATGCTGGACTCTTTCAAAAGGTACTGTTGGCTTTTCCCTTCCTGATGATGCAGTACTGCGTAGTTTGTGGCTGTTCATATGGGGAACGCCCCCCCCCTTTAGAGGATGAGGTTCATTTTTCTCCTTCCGAGGAGGAACTTATTGCCTTCTGGCAAAAATGGGGTGAAGAGGATGGACTTTTCCTGTCAGAAACAGATCTCTATGAGTTTTTTTGATGGGCAAAGCTTTTTGGGTTCTTAACTGATGTGCTGTATGCTCTGTATGTTTTTGTATGGGAGTGCACGGACTCCATTTTCCGATTCATTTGGGAGCAGGGGTGTGGCTGCCCCAGCATCTACCCAGCATTTAGAAAGCTCTTTCCAGTTTTGAAGCGGAGAGCAGCTGTTTTTCCATGGATTGCTAACTGCAATGGGCTTGCTCCGTTCCCCCCAAATTCAGTGGGAGAAGAACCGGTGGGGGATGAGTTGCTGCTGCCCAGCTCCCCCTGCTTCCCGGCGGGGGAGGGTGAAACTCCGCTGCGAGAAGAAGTTTTTTTTACTCTGTGTCCGGGGCATGCTCAGATGGAGCGGTCCTTCTCCCCCCCCTTCTCCCTCTCCGGGGGGATGGGAGGGGGCGGCGCCGCCCAAGCCAGCGCTGTGGGTGCCGCCCCTGAAGCCCGGCAGGCCCCGCCACAGCTGGCCTCTTGGACCCCGCCCCGCTGAGAGATGGGGGTGGCACCGGTCCCCGAGCCCCCCCGCCCCTGCCAGCGCTGCGGCCGCCCCCCCAGGCAATCCTGCTTCTGCCTCCCCCGGCTTCCCCGCCTGCACTGATATTGCTAAGCAACAGCGATCCTCCACTGCCGCCCCTCCCGGCTGTTTCGCCGCTGCCCGTGTCGGCTCCGCCGCTGCCCGTGTTGGCTCCACCACTGTCCGTGTGCACTCCGCTGGAGACTGCGACTGCATCTCCGTGGCTGACCCCAAAGTCAGCGGCAGAAGACGGCGCCGACCCCGCGCCATGCCTGCCGCCGCTTTCAGAGCCAAGGGACGCAGCAGCAGCATGTTCCCGCGCATCTCCACCATTTCCCGCAGCTGAGCCACTGTTGCTAGGCGACGAAGACGCGTCTGCTGCTTCTGACTCAGCGGAGGAGGAATCCTCTCTGGCCTCGGCCTCCCTGCCGCCTCCACCGGCTGCCCCAGCAGTTCTGCCGCCGTCGGGGACTGGGTCCTCCGTGTCTGCGTCAGAGGCTGTCCTGGAACCGGCGGCTTGTTCGAGCTCAGACCGTCCTGGGCCGGTTGCCTTTGCAGCAGCGGCCTAGGCGGCCGCCCTCCCCTTCCGTGGAGGGGGGAGTGCTCACCAGCTTGCTGTGGGAGCAGACCGCCTGCCTGCTTTCAAGATCAGCATTCTTGGCGGGTTGGGGAGACTTTGTTCGGGTGCTGCCTCATGGAGGTTGCCATCTCTGCCACCCTTTTTGCACCCTAGCGGTGGAGGGCAGGTGTGTTCGGCTGAAAGTTCTGCCTTTGGTCCCCAGCCCGGTGGGGGTGCTGCTGTGAGGCAGATGGGAGGCACACCTGATGCATTTGCATTGCAGAGGCAGAGGGCACAGCTGGAGGATATCATGGCTTGTTTGCTGTGGGAAACAAACATTCCTAGATCTGAGATGAGGATTTTTGGGGCTGCTTCTATTTCCTCACTGCTGGCATGCCTCAGTGGTTTTGGGGAAAGGAAGCGTCTCACCACCCGTGCTGCCATTGTACTGGCAGCAGGGTGCAGGCCTGTGGGAATGCAGAGCCTGCCTGGTGGGTTTGGTCTGGGCTGTTGGGCCCAAGTTTCTGGGCCAGGGCCACTGCCTGGCTTTCTGATGGCTGTGGGGGTTATGGTTTCCCCTACCGGTCCTGGCCCGCCTTTTGTGGGCCAGCTTTGGGGTTCCTGGTCCGTTCATGGGCCAGGGATCCAGTGCCTTTCTCTGGCTGTGCTCTGCTGCTGCTGCTCTTTTTGATCAAAAAAATAAAAAAAATTTTAATTAAATAAAAAAGACTGAAATAGCTGGCAGCAGCTCTGAAGCACTGAAGCATTGAAGGGCCAGAAAAGGACATTCCACAAATTGTTCAAATTGTTTGAAATTGTTTGAAATTGTTTTATGACTGTCAATGGTTTTTGATAACTATTGATGGATTTTTGCAGCAAGTCTGTTTCAGGACCAAAAAGGACTCAGATATGTCCAAGAGGAACATCTTCAGCCCATGGACTGTTCCTGAAACTCAGCTGCTTGGACTTGAATTTCGTTTGTGTTGTTTTTTGCATTTTCTTAGATTGTAAGATTGTTTTAGTGATATGTTAGTATTGTATGTTATACAGGTGAAGAAATTCCCTGTTCATTCCACATCAGCATTTTTTCTTTTTAATTTATTATAATTGAAAAGGGTGTAATGTCACAGACATCTTTTGTGGAAAATCCTTTCTTTAGGATTTTTCCCCTTCTGGGAAGCTGAGGCCCCAGAAAGAGAATGTAAACAATTGTTATCTGCTGCTGTGGAATGCAATAGGTGCACCTGTGATTGGCCCATGTTCCATGTTTACAATTAAGGGCCAATCAGAGACTGAGCTTTCTCTGGGACAGAATCAGAGAGAGCTCTCTTGTTTATTCTATTCCTTTTTCTATTCTTAGCATAGCAGCTTCTGAACTTTTCTCTCTATTCCTTTTAGTATAGTAATAATGTAACTTATATCATAAATTAATAAATCCAGCCTTCTGATCATGAAGCAAGATTCTCGTCTATCTCTCTCACCCTGAGGAACCCTTGCAAAGCCATGTAACACGCAGCTTTGCTTACTACCCATCAGTCTGTTAGACCTCATTCTCTGAACTAATCTAGGTGATCAGACAATGTTCCTCTTCTATTTTTTGTACAATTGCAGCTTCTTTACTCAAGTTTAAATTGGGAGATGGAGAGTTGTTGAAGTGAAGGGGAGACGACCATCCTTTAATGCATCGAACTCCCGACATTTCCCCCGTCTTTTTCTTTTTGAGAAAGAAGGTGAGTTTGCCAGGTTTTCTCTATCATCCTACTAACCATTTTTTGGATACAGTTACAGAAACAAGGTAAGATAAGTAAAAGCAACAAGAGTACACCTAATATCCCTATAGCATATTTTACAAGGTTTCTTAGCCATGGTCCCAATCCTAAACTTTTAAGCCACTCATCAATTCTCAATCCTTCTTCTTCCTTAAGGCTGTTAAGCCCTAGCCGTAGCTCTTTTATCTTAGCATGAATAGATACAGAATGATCAGATAAATTCATGCAACACATCCCTTCAAACTCTTCACACCCATGGCCTTGTGCTAGCAGTAAGAAATCTGTGGCAGCTCTATTTTGTAAAACAGCGTGATTAACACTCTGTACATCTGCAGTTAACATATCTAACATCTGTGATGTCTTATTCAATTCACCCTTAGCCCAACACCCTATTTGTTTTGCTAAAGTCATTGCTTTGCTTGCAGCACCCCATGGTAGGAGAGCTGAAACCATCACTTGTTTAAATTTACTCCAGAACCATGGATCTCCTATTTGACTACAGTCTAAATTATGTAAGCTGCGCCTTTGCCTGCTTGTCCTATGACTTAGTTGCATTAACACAGATATATTAGGGTGGAATAATGATAACTTGCCTAAATAACAAGGTCCACCCTGAGGTTGGGCAGGTATACCATTCCAGGCTCTATCTCCACAAATTAGAAATATTCCTGTAGGTAATTTCTTAGGTGTCATGATACGAGAGCCTTTACATTGGTTATAAAGCTGTTTGGACACTATGTCTGGGCTTAGAGATGAATCCAGAGTAGCCCATGTCTGTTTATGTTGATTCATCTTTTGAGAATTAGAGTAATCAAAGCTGAACCACCCACCATTGGAAGCGCTGGTCATGCTAGCATTTGCACTTCCAAACAAAACTAACTCCTCAGGTGGGGAATGTAAAGGAGTACTAAGTGATTGAATTAACAGGCATTGGTGATAGCTGTCACTCTGACTGGCAGTATACCCTTTTTGTGCGGGCAATTTAATATTTACCATATTGCGCATACATAAGGCACGATTATTAATAAGACTGCAGAATTCTTGAGGAGACCATACTGGAAGCCCTACCAAACATGTTCAAAATGGATTAGTAACTCCTCCAATGCTGAGACAAAGCGATGACTGATTAATCTGTCTAGCAAGTGTTATCCATACATTATCTCTAGGTTGATTAAACTGTATTACCCTTAATTCTTCAGCTACTACTACACCTAGCAATATAACAAAAATGAACCTCATTTTTCTGTTTTTACTTTAACCTTCTTTTTCTTGTCAGTTTTTAACCTTACTGTTCCCGGTACTTGAAGACCACACCTTTGTAACCTTCTAATGCAGTTATCTAATGCCTGATTGGGATCTCCTCTTATAGGCCCTACAACAGAATGTTGTGTTAAAGGTACCAGTTTTCTACACCTTACAGAGGCTATATATGATGCACTTTGAGCTTTAACCCTTTTCAAAATACTTTGTACCTCCCACCGATAATAAGCCAAGATTTTCTGCTCATGAGATTCATAAAGGTCTAAAGCTGAGGCAGTGTTTAGTCCTGTTTCATTCCGTAGTGCCCACTCCCAATTATGTTCCCAGGTATGTCTATAACTACAGGTGTTACACCATAAATGAAAAAGTGACAACTGATCCACCCAAAAGGTCTTATCACAACCCCCACAACACAGTGCAACCCAAGCAGCACAATTTGGGCTGTGACATTCAAGACAGTTCTCTTTTGCCGGTCCTTTTATATGGAAAGATGATAATGATTCAATAATGTCAATCAGTTCCCTGGTCGTCCGGCAACGGCGTTTTATCCCAAAGGGTTAAAACCACCCCCAGCTGAGCCACAATGTCCGGCCTTATCAGGCATTACACGGTAGGTGGTAATTGGACTAAGAAAAGAAAGCTGTTAGCTGTTTTCATTCATGCGAACCTGGAGAGGAGGTGAACGGCAAGTCTGAAAACGATCCTTTCTGTCCTTGAGATTTTCACTTCCACCTTTTCCTTGGGTTTCTCAGAAAAGTTCAAAATCAGTTTTACAGTCTGTAATCCTTTAGTAATTTGGCTGAAATGGCATCAGCTGGGCAATTCTCAGTCCTCTGTTGATTTGGAGTGGTGAGAAAGTAGTATGCACTTAAAGCACTTAAAATACTTAACTTAGCAGACTTATTTTCAAATCAATAGAACTTAACTGGCTTCAAAATTCTATGGGCTAACTGTGTTACACTCTTAGCAACATGAGAATAGGCAATTCTAATAACTAAATAGTATTTTCAGCTAGCAAGGTTTCTCTGATGTTCACAACAACACTTTGAACACAAGTCATAAAATAAACGCCTATCGTAAAAGCATAAATCTATCTGGCATCACTTAAACTCAATAGCACTTATACTTAAAATACTTAAACTTAAAATATTTAAACTTAATAGAACTTAACATTACTTAAACTTATCTTTACTTAAACTCAACAGATTTTTAAATCAACAGAACTTACATGTAAAATCTCTTAATTCTAACAAAACTTAACTATAACAAAACTTAACTGACCTTAAATAACAGATTTATTTGTAAATAATGTAAGATCAAACTTAACAGAATCTAACTTAACTTAAACCTAATATACAATTTAAACTTAACAGACCTCGAACTTAACAGAAAATAAACTTAACAAACTTAACCTTAATAGAACAGCACTTAATAAATAATTTAACTTAAACTACTTAATAACAGATAAACTTACTATAGAAATAATATATAGCATTTACTATAACTTACTTACAGGCCTGATTCTAAAATATTAAGCTAAAATAACTTTGTTCACGTGTTTGCTATAGCATTTCTATACCAAAAAGCACACTCAAAACATCTCACTCATACAATCAGTCCAACACATCTTAACATTTTTAAACTTTTCAAAATATAATTTTAGAGTCTGATGTTCCACCGACTGAGCCATCCGGGCTTCTGATGTTAAAGTCTATGTTAATGCAGGTGATTTCAAGACAGCATAACCAATGCCGAGCCAAACCGGCCGAAATTTGACCCATGCATACAGTACGCTGATTCCTGTTTCATAGTCTCTGCCAGGAAAAACAAAAGTGCCTTTAACTTCGCTTGTTTACCATCACTGGTTTCTCAATTTCAACAGGGATCTTTTCCTTTTGTTGACAAAAGTTACATCCATTAGGCTGTTAGGGCCAAGACCGAGGCTCTTTACCAGCTGCGGGGTGGAGAAACAAGTTCTGGCTCTGGAAAAGCACTGTGGTCGCCGCTTGTGCCGGAGCGGACGGGCCCCCCCCCCCCCGCTCCGCGCTGTGGGTCACTCCCTCTGCGGCGGTCCCGCTCCCCCCGCGGCGGCTCCCTGTGGTGTCGGGTTGGAGACAGAAGAAGGTGCCGATGCTGCAGCGATGACTTCTGTTGGTGCCTGGTCGTCCGAGCGGCATTTTTGGCCCCAATTATTTGATTTGCAAATGCAGCTGATGCTTGGAGAGGTGCAAGAGCGGCTAATACCTGACTCTGAGAGGACTTTGCCTGTTCTTGCAAGCCTATTCCTGACGCTGATTTCTGTTTGATCGCATCTACCACAAAAGCCTGCTGTCCCGTAGATATGAGGGCCGTCTTCTCTAATGCCTCTTCTATAGTCCAATTAGTACCTAGGGTGTTAAGTACTCTCCTAGTAGTAGAATTACAATTTCGGACAGCACACTCCCTGAGCAATACGCCCCTAAGATATTTTGGCACCTCAACTCTTTCAATTGCTGCAGCAACCTTATCAATAAAAGAGCTAAATGATTCCTCTCTGCCTTGCTTGATTCCTATATTTACAGGTCTCTCTTCTGGTTCCTTTACCCTTTCCATCGCGAGTCTGACTAACCTTTTTGCCTCCCGGCACTTCTCCTGACCTATTAAGGCTTGTGCCTCAGTAGGAAGGAAAGGTCCCAGACCCATAAGCTCACTAACAGTGACGCCATGGAGGGGGTCACCCTGCTGCCTTTGTACTGTCACGCACTCGCTAACGAGCACTTGCCAATGAGCATTAAACAGCAATTGTTGATGTTGGGTAAAGATTAATTTAACTATGCCACGACAATCATTAACGAGAAGGATGCTGGTGTCAAAAATATAGTCGAGCATTTGCTTGGCTGGTTCGCTTTTAAATCCAAACTGACTAACAGTAGCTCGCAACTGAGATAACATCTTCCAATCAAGAGCCGTGATTGTTGCCTGTATGCCTCCTCCGGCCTGAGGGGTGAAAATAACCGGACAAGCCAGTTCGCTCGCCAAGCTTATCAACTCTTGGTCTCCCTTTTCCATGGTATCTTTGGCCAGGGCAGCCCACGCATCTCGTCTATCCCTCGCAATCTTCGCCGCTAGATCGTTATCCGACCCAGGGCTCTGATTGCTTTTCGGGAACGGAGCATACGTTTTTGGCCCCGGCTGCTGCGATACAGGAGATACGGGAGACTCAGAAGTGCTATGTATAGCCTGCGGCAAAGCGGGCAATAAAGCACCCTGCGGAGCGCCCTGCGGAGCTTGGCTCGTTAGGGGGGGGCTGGCTCGTTAAAGGAGGCGGCGAAGCGGGTAGTAGAACGCTCTGTGGAGCTTGGCTCGCAGCTTGGCTCGTAGCCTGGCTTGCTGAGGGAGGTGGCGAGGCTGGTAATAAAACCGTCCTCATTGCGAGGCTGAGAGGGGTCCCCGACTCTTTATCAAACTCCCTGTCTTGATCGTACTCTTTGTTACGATAATGAGTGGGAGTAGCCTGGTGAGCAGCCCTTTTTTCAGCCTGAAACTGCAACAGTTCGGTGTTAATGACCCGCCATAATTTACCCAACTTCCTAGCAGTTTTATCATCGTCTAAAGTAGCCTGCCGCAATAAATCACCAAATTTACGCCATTCCGACAACTTGTGAACTGTGTGGGGATTCACAAAGATTCCCCGTTCCAAACCATAAGCCAAAAGACCTTGCAATTCCTTCTGTAAGTCTATTCCCTTAATTTGCCTTTTTTGCAAAAACGTAATAAAAAGTTCATATGCGGCTTGTCTTTCCATACCTATTTAAGTGCGCACTTTGCAGCTTTTCCAGGCGTCGGCCGCACGTATCAGCTGGACTCGTCTATACGGTCGCCAGGGCACGGCACGTATCGGCGGGTTTTCCTCCGCTTTGTTTTCGCGCTTATTGCCGTTCCAGCTGCTTCGGAACCCAAACCAGTCCTCACTTCTCGTGGTGTTCGCAATCCCCGTGGTGTTCGCGATCGTCGTGGTGTTCGCTATCACGTCCGGGTGTCACCATTTGTTGAAGTGAAGGGGAGACGACCATCCTTTAATGCATCGAACTCCCGACAGAGAGTCAATTGTAGTTTTTTGTATTTCTGAAACTGGTAAATATCTTTATGTTATCTTTATATATCCTGTGCTAAGCTGTTTTATTCTTTATAGACAATGGCAGGCTTCTTCTGGTACATCTTATTTGTTTGGGGAGAAACTCATTCTCCTTCAACATGAGATGTTATAGCTGAACCAAGAAGGTTCCAACAATGAAAAGCACCTTGTTACAAAGCTTGGTTCAGGGTACAAATTTACAGAAGAATGAATTGGAGACATAGAATAAGTAAGAAAGTATTGTTCACTGTTCCAGTGACTTTCCTAACAATGCTGTACACTTCTGTCTTAGTAAACTATTGGCAGGGCATCATGGTTTGACACTGGTCAGATGCCAGGCACCCATGGAAGTCACTCTCTCACTCACCCTTCCCTGCTACAGCTGAACAGAGGAGAGAAAATTCAATGAAGGGTTCATGAGTTGAGATAAAGACTGGGAGAAAACACTCCAAGGGCAAACAAGGCTTGACTTAGAGATATTAAGTAAATTTATTGCTAACAAAATCAGAGTAGGATAATGAGAAGTAAAATAAGACCTTAAAAAATACCTTTTCTCCTGCCAACACCTCCCTCCTTCCCACCGACAGCACAGGGAGACAGGGCATGGGGGTTTTGATCAGTTTATCAACCATGGTTTCTCTTGCTGCTCAGGAAGATGAGTCCTTCTCCTACCTGCACCATGGGATCCCTTCTCACAAAAGATAATTCTCTGCAAACTTCTGCGATGTGGCTCAGTCTCACTAGCAACAGTCCTCCCAAAAGTGCTGCAGCATGGGTCACTCTTCCACAGGGTGCAGTCCTCCAAGGACAGGCTGCTCCAGCTTGGAAGCAAGGCCTCTCTTTCCATGGGTCTCCCACAGGATCACAGCCTCCTCCAGGCATCTACCCATTCTGCATCCCCTATGGTCCTTCATGGGCTGTGGGGGGACAGCCTGCTTCACCATGGTCCTCACCACAGGCTGCAGAGGAATCTCAGCTCCAGTGCCTGGAGCACTTCCTCCCCCTCCTTCTTCACTGACCTTGGTGCCTGCATGTTGTGCTCCTCTCACATATTCTCACTCCTACTCTGGAATTAAAACTGCCCCACAAAATTTATTTTGATTTCTTCATAAATATGTTATCACAGAGGCATTACCACCATCTCTAATTTATCCAGCCTTGGCCAGCAGCATGTCTGTCTTCAGAGCCATCAGGGATTGGGTCTTCTGGACATGGTGGAAGCTTCAATCAGCTTCTCACAGAAACCACCTCTGTGGCCCCCCCTCCGCTACCAAAAAAACAGGCTGTGCAAAACCAACTCATAGGGCCAATTTCTTTATGGAAAAAAAATGTGGTTAGCCCCATCATAAAGCATCTCAACCATCCTGTGAGTATACTCAGTTATTCAATGCTGTTCTAGCATCTGGAGCCTGCAGTGTGAGCTGAAGTATTCTGTAATAGATCACAATCGGAATGACGCAAAGGCTCATAAAATGAGTTCTCTACTACTTCAGCTTCTCCTTCTGTAAAGCAAGTGTGACAAAAATAATCCCTTTTCTTCCTTACTACCCATTCTTTCCCTGTACATTTTCCATCTTCCCTTCTATTTTGGTCATTACAAGTATGTTCACAGGTGTTAGAGCTGCTGTCAAGGTGATCTAGATTTTGTAAAACTGAGTATTTTATGAAAGTTTAGGGTGATAAAAACTTTTCCATTATTTTATGTACTGAATTTTCTCTTACTGTAGTATGCAGTCAGTTTTAGCTGTCTTCCTTCATACAGAGAATACTGTGATCAGTGCAGATGAAGTCAGCAGAAAGAATCTTAGACTAGTCACAGTTAGTTCCAGCTGGCTCTGTAGCAGACCCACCACAGGCCAAAGGTGAGCCAAAAAGCAAAATTGGTGTTACCTCTGTGAAAAAAATATTTAGGAAAGTGCAAAAATGTTGGACATGCAGGGGAAAAGAAAAAAAGAGTGAGAAACAGCAGTGTGAACACCAAGGTCAGAGAAGGAGGAGGTGTTCCAGGCATTGAAGCAGAGATTCCCCTATAGCACATGGAAGATATGCTGGAGCAGTTGGATATTTTCTGAAGGAATTTCAGCCTGTAAAGAAGTCATACTGGAGCAGATTTTTCCTGAAGGACTGCAGCCTGTGGAAGGATTCACACTGGAGCTGGGAAAAAGCATCAGGAGGAATGAGCAGCAGACAGGAACTATCATGGACTGACTGCAACCCTGTATTCCCCTCATCTCCTGTGCTGCAGGTGCTTTGGGGAATATCCACCTACTCTGTCATGCGTCACAGACATCTTTTGTGGAAAATCCATTCTTTAGGATTTTTCCTTCTGGGAATCTGAGGCCCCAGAAAAAGAATGTAAACAAGGGTTATCTGCTGCTGTGGAATGCAACAGGTGCACCTGTGATTGGCCCATGTTCCATGTTTACAATTAAGGGCCAATCAGAGATTGAGCTTTCTCTGGGACAGAATCAGAGTGAGCTCCTTTGTTGATTCATTCTTTTTCTATTCTTAGCATAGCAAGCTTCTGAACTTTTCTCTCTATTCCTATTAGCATAGTCATAATGTAATATATAGCAAAAAAAAAAAAAAAAATCCAGCCTTCTGATCATGGAGTCAAGATTCTTGTCTCTCTCTTCACCCTGCAACCCTTGCAAGCCCGGCAACAGTCATGAAGTCCTCCATGGGCTACAGTGTGGATATCTGCTCTGGCATGGTCTTCTTCACAGGCTACAGGCAATACCTGGTCCTTTCTACTAGCTGTTTCCACTAGCTGCAGGGGAATCTCTGCTCTGACAATTAAAGCATCTGCTCTCCCTCCTTCTTCTCTGACTTTGGTGTATGCAGGATTGTTTGTCACACTTTTTTCTCACTCCCAGGCAGTGTTTTGCTCTTTCTTAAATATTTTTTCTCACAGGTGCCACCAGCTTCTCTGATTGGCTCATCTTTGACTAGTGGTGAGTCCATTGCAGAAACAGATGGAACTGGATGTGACCAGCACAGGACAGTCCCTGGCTTCACAGATGCCACCCCTGCTGCTCCCCTCCCCCTGCTACCAACACCTTGTTTTATGATTCAATTAGTGAGAGATGCCTTTGCCTAAATTGATATGCAGAAAGACTCTAAAACTCAAAGACAAAGTGAGTTATAAAGTAGGTATGTATTTTCGGCCAGATGCATGTGGGATACCTCTGCAAAGGCATGCACATCTAATCGCTCTCAGCATTCTTTTTTATCCTCTAAAATGTTACATTTACATTAAGCTTTGCACTATATCAATGCATATTGATTTCCTGGTTCCACCTTTTCCTGTTTCGTATGCTAATTAATTTATCAGTCCCTTGCACCTGCGTACTTGTCTCTGGTTGTCGTCTTGGGGGGTCCTTGAGAGTCGCAGGGGGATGAACTAAGTAGTCTTCATCAGAGATGACCTTCTCACCCCATCTTCTTGCGCATGCTTACTGATCCTTTGGTCACAGTCCAAACCATGAGGTTGGTTTGATCTGGTTCAGGGGTCCAAAGGAGCCTTGTTATCTTGGTAGCCTTGTAACTTTGTCCTGTTTTGATGAACATCATCCTTCCCTTATCACACATCTTTGCATTCTTTCATGTTGTTCTCGCATATATACCCTGTCCCCCCAAGTATACCATCTTCCCTTTACAGGCAGTTAGCACAGTAAAATGCAGCAAATATTAAACAATATTTCATCTAAATATTGATTTCTAACCAATACCCCTCTAATTCCTAACCCTATGTCTGAAAATTAAGGTGCAAACAAGACCATGTGCTGAAGTCAACAATATGGATTTTATTTAACAGTGAATGTGAGGTAGATAGATAGAGAGAAATAGAAAAGACGAGAGACATAAAGCAGAAGATAGTCATCATCTGTGGATCCAGTGGTCCATTGGTCTTTTTTCACCCTGGACTTGTCACTGATGGGGGTCCCTGAGTCATTTTTCTGGGGATACCACTGCTACAAAGCAGAGCGACGCAGAGTCCCCAGGCAGGTGCAAGAAAGCCCTTTATTGCAAAAACCAGGCCTTTTTAAGCAGTTAGGCTGTTATCAGTTACATTCCATTTAAGCACAATAGATGTAATTCAGCCAACCACCATAAATCACGATGTGAACATGTAATGATTATATAATTTGTTTTTCTACCTCTGATTCAACTGATTCATTTTCCCATAGTCCTTTTCTACTTAACCAAAGTAGCATGCCTGAACCATGATTTTACAAGGGTAATGAGGCCCTTATTTTGTAAGGTTTTACCTATATACAACATACCACCTTTATACAGTCCAAGTTCTCTGTATCCACAGAGGCAAATTCCAAATTTACATGTGAAGCAAGGATGGGCATGCCTTTTTTTCCAAGTGAAGCAAAGATGGGTATGTCTTCATTCTGCACATGCTTCCTGCAAGATTTTGGGGGACTTTGGTGGTTGTTGGTGGTTGCAGAGGCTGTAGGTCTCATAACTTGGGGTGATCTTCATTTGACCAGTGATATGAGTATGAACAGTTGCTTCCTTTCCCACAGTTTGCCACAGTGGGAATTTTTGTCTGAATGCATTAACCAGGATGTACTAACCATATCTTGCCTCTGCCAGGCCTGGAATCAGCACCTTCCTCATTGGAAATTCCTCCCTCTGTGCTTATCTCAAGTTCCTACTGTAGTGGCTTATCTTATGGCAAGTTCCTTCTGTGACCTTGACAGTGTTTGAGACAGGCAAAGGTGCTCTTTAACTCCCTACACCTTGTCACATAAACCTATTGCAAGTTTGAATAAAGAAACAGTGTTGTATCTCTTGCATGGATGTCCTGATAATGCTGGACACTAAGCATCTTGGATTTCATCATATTGTAATTCATTATTTCTGAAAGTAAAGTTTTATCTATTTCCCAGGCTGGTAAATCAAAGACTGCTTAAAGTACAGTCCCAGGTTGAAGAACTACAAAAGCCTTTTCAGGAGCAAGGTTCAAAATCTAAAGATGTAAGCAGAAATGTATGTAAAACTTCTGCTCAAGTAATTGTTATTATCCTACTTTTCAGCTTTACATAGTATGCCCTGCTTGTTACATTATGAAGAAATAATGCAGATGGAGATTTCTGTTAGCTTTTCATATGTGCTGTTGTGGCCTAAACTGTATTTTTCTCAATGAGAAATGTAAACTGAAACGTTTGTCTAGAATAAATAAAACCTTTCTTTGTAGAAAAGTAATTAATTTTTTTCTTCAATGTATCCATTCCAGTAGTAAACTCAGCATTATTTTAAAATCTGTAATTGGAATAGAGACATTTATACAAAATTAAAGATACATTGATTTTCCATTTCTTAGTAAAATATCCCAAGGTGGTTTTATTTACCTTTTCTTCATGGTAGCAAATATCTTTCTTGACAGTGGAAAACTAGTGAT